>NC_141874.1:548071694-548384194 GCF_056163025.1 Triticum urartu
TCGAACTGACGATGGGCTGCAATGTGGTCAAATCTTTAACGGGCCATTGACGGGCCGAATTGGCACATGTCGTATGGGCCATGGGCTTAAATGGACCTGACACAAGTAGGCATTATATGGGCTGGACTGCTATTTTTTACTGGGCCGGCCTTTTTCACCGGAATGGGCCACTGTTGGGTCGTGCCACGTGTCGACCTATCATAGGCGCCTCCTGTCCAATGAGTGGATGACATCTGTCCCGACGGTGAGGCAACACGTGTTTCCTCCGGCCAATGATGATTTTACACGTGGAAAATCCCCATTGGTCCGGGCTGTTAACATGTTATCGGATCCAAAACCGGACCCGATAGCTTAATGACGTTTTGCTACGGTGGATTCCACGTGTCGGTCACCCTTGACGAAAGCACCTCTGTGACGCGTGATTTATCGTCATGGAAGTGTACACTTTTGTGATGATAATTTTGGTAATGTCATGGAACACTTCTACGACAGCACAGGTATGACTGTCTTGATTCTGCGATAAATTTGTCATGGATGTACATGCATGACAGAAAATGTGACCTTCTGTGACAAACATGAATCATCACAGAAGTGTATTTTTTTTGTAGTGAGCAGCGTCCTCACCGTGGCGGGGACCCCAAGGATGCGCTCTCGACCCTTAAGCACGCCTTCAGAGCCGCGGCGGCCACACGACCAAGCAAGGAGGGAGCCATGGAGGCCCCCGGGGCTGCACCGGCAAAGAAGAAGCAGTTTTTCTCTCAAGACCGGGCCAAGATGAAGTAGGTGCTGATCGACGAGGATGGGGCATCGGGCTCCACCTTCACCATAGGCGGCGGCCTCCCCCTGGACCAAGAAGAGGCGCTGGTCAGTTTCCTACGCGTGAACAAGGATGTGTTTGCGTGGGAGCCGGTGGATCTGGTCGGGGTTCCACGTGGAGTAATCGAGCACCACTTGATGGTGTGCCCCAACGCGCGACCAGTGAATCAAAAGGCTCGACGACAAGCTCCGGAGAAGTAGTCGTTCATCACTTAGGAGACCCGCAAGCTGTTGGAGGCTGGTGTCATTCGGGAAGTACGACACCCGGACTGGCTCGTGAACCCAGTCATCGTCCCCAAGAAGGGCGAGAAGGAGCGCATGTGTGTTGATTTCACCAACATCAACAAGGCCTGCCCTCAAGACCCTTTCCCTCTCCCACGCATCGACCAGATCGTCGACTCCATCGTCGAGTGAGATCTACTGTGCTTCCTGGACGCCTTCTCGGGCTATCACCAAATCAAGATGGCGGTGCAAGATGTCGAGAAGACCGCCTTTTTAACCCCGTGCGGTGTGTACTACTAAACTTGCATGCCATTTGGGCTGCACAATGCGGGGGCAACCTTCCAGCGGTTGACGCATATCGCCCTAGGACAGCAGCTCGGGAGGAACGGGGAGGCATACGTCAACGCCATAGTGGTGAAATCTCGGGAAGCAAGAACTGTTATCGAGGACTAGGATGAGACATTCGCCAGCCTGCGCCAGGTGAAACTGCGGCTGAACCCAGAAAAATGTGTGTTTGGCGTCCCATCTGGCAAATTGTCGGGCTTCCTGGTGTCGCACAGGGGGATCGAGGCCAACCCGGAGAAGGTCAAGGCCATAGAAAGGATGAGCCCACCACAGACCCTCAAGGAGATGCAGAAGCTGGCGGGCTGCGTAACCTCGCTCGGGCGCTTTATCTCCAAGATGGGGGAGCACGCCCTCCCATTCTTCAAGCTGATGAAGAAGAAAGGCCCAATCGAGTGGACTCTGGAGGCTAACGCTGCCTTCCAAGACCTCAAGAGGTACCTCACCAGCCCACCGGTGATGGTAGCACCGTGCCCCCTTAAGCCCTTGGTGCTATACCTGGCTGCCACGCCTCACTCTGCCAGCGCGGCGCTGGTGGTGGTTCGGGAGGAACACCCGATCAAGGGCTCGCGGGGAAGCACCTCACGCCCAGTTGGGACGCGGCGGCCTTAGGACGGTGGTCCTAAGGCCTCGATCGCCCCGCCAGTCCATGACGCTCCTGAGGTTTCGACCAATCCTCCAGACAACCAGACTCCTAAGGGCGGGGCTCCTGAGGCCACAACTGCCCCGACAGACGACAAGGCCCCTGGGGACCCTCAGCCTTAGGAGGCGCAAGACTCCACCAACGCCCCTACCCTCGTCGAGCACCCAGTGTACTTCATCAGCACGGTGTTGCGTGATGCACGGACATGCTATCCAATGCCCCATAAGCTCCTACTCGCGCTCCTCGTCGCCTCATGAAAGCTGCACCACTCATTCCAAGGCCACCCCATCAAGGTCGTCTCAGCTTACCCTTTGGAGAGAGTGCTCCAGAGCCCTAATGCCACATGGAGGGTCGCCGAATGGAACATCAAACTGCAGGCATTCCAACTGGAGTTCAGCACCACGGGAGTCATCAAGGGTGCGGCCCTTGCTGACTTCGTGGCGGAATGGACCGACGTTCCTGACCTGGAAGTAGTTTAGGACCGCTCCCTCTCGCCGGGAAGCGAAGCACCAGATGGTTGGATCTTGTACTTCAACGGTGCATTCGCACGACAAGGCGCGGGGGCTGGACCCGTGCTCATCTCGCCTACCCAGGACAAGCTCTACTATGTCATGCAGCTCTGCTTCCTGTAGGGTGAGAAGGTCTCCAACAACATCGCGGAATACGAAGGCCTAATCGCCGGCCTCAAGGCTGCAGCGGTGTTGGGAGTGAGGTGCCTCGCCATCAGAGGTGACTCCTAGCTCCTCGTCAACTTCTCCAACAAAGCGTATAAGCCGAAGGACGAGCACATGGGGGCATACCTCGAGGAGGTACGCAAAATTGAGAAACAATTCTTGGGCCTAGAATTGCAACACGTGCCACACGTCATGAACAAGGAGGCAGACGACATCGCGAACAGGGCGTCTCTGCGCCTGCCTCAGGAGCTTGGCATCTTCGAGGAAAGGCTCTTCAAGCCATCGGCAGCTCCCCCCGCTGCGGAACCAGCGTCACCGTAGAAGGAGCTCCCCCAGCGCCCCTCTCAGGCGCTGATACGTCTCCGACGTATCTACTTTTTCTCACGCTTTTCATCTTGTTTTGAACTCTAGTTTGCATTATTTGAATGAAACTAACCTCGGACTTATGTTGTTTTCAGCAGAACTACCATGGTGTTGTTTTTGTGCACACATAAAATTTCTCGGAATGGAACGAAACTTTACGAGGAATTTTTATATAATATATAAGAATTTCTGGAGCCAAGACATACTGGAGAGGGGCCCTTAGGCGGGCACAACCCACCGGGGCGTGTCCCCCTCTCCTGGCGTGCCCAGGTGGGTTGTACCCACCTGGTGGCCCCGCAGACCTCAACCCTGACACTATAAATTCCTATTTTCAGAGAGAAAAATCAGGGAGAAAGAATTATTGTGATCCACGAGATGGAGCCGCCGCCAAGCCTTGTTCATCCTCGGGAGGGCAGATTTGGAGTCCTTTTGGGGCTCCGGAGAGGGGGGTCTTCATTCTTTGTCGTCACCAACCCTTCTCCATCGCCAATTCCATGATGCTCCCCATCGGGAGTGAGTAATTCCTTCGTAGGCTCGCTGGTCGGTGAGGAATTGGATGAGATTCATCATGTAACCGAGTTAGTTTTGTTAGGGCTTGATCCCTAGTATCCACTATGTTCTTAGATAGATGTTGCTATGACTTTGCCATGCTTAATGCTTGACACTTTGGGCCCGGGTGCCATGATTTTAGATCTGAACCATTTATGTTCTCATCATTATATCCATGTTCTAGATCCAATCTTGCAAGTCATAGTCACCTACTACGTATTATGATCCGGCAACCCCGGAGTGACATCAACGGGGCCCACTCTCGGTGATGATTGTAGTTTGAGGAGTTCATGTATTCACTATGTGTTAATGCTTTGTTCCGGTTGTCTATTAAAAGGAGGCCTTAATATCCCTTAGTTTACAATATGGACCCCGCCACCATGGGAGGGTAGGACAAAAGATGGCCTGCAAGTTCTTTAAATAAAGCACATATGACTATTTATGGAATACATGCCTACATTATATCGATGAACTGGAGCTAGTACCACATAACCCTAGGTTATAACTGTCACATGATGAATATCATCCAACAAGTCACCGATCCAATGCCTAACTTTTTCATATTGTTTCTGCTAAGTTACTACTGCTATCATCACTGTTACACTTGCTACAAAATTACTGCTATCACTGTTACTATTACTATTGCTGCCGTCACTACTATCAAAACTATCAAACTACTTTGCTACTGATCACTTTGCTGTAGATAATTAATCTCCAGGTGTGGTTGAATTTACCACTCAGCTGCTAATACCTTCAAATATTCTTTGGCTCCCCTTGTGTCGAATCTATAAATTTGGGTTGAATACTCTACCCTCGAAAACTATTGCGATCCCCTATACTTGTGGGTTATCAAGACCTTTTTCTGGCACCGTTGCCGGGGAGCATAGCTATATTTGTTGAGTCACTTGGCATTATTATCATATTATCACTATGAAGAATCTGAAGGATCCTAAGACTAAGATATTTCCCTCAAGGACGAGGGGAGGTAAGGAACTGGCATCCAGTTCTGCTTTAGATTCACCTTCTGTTATGAATAAACTTGCAACACCACCACATGCTATTAATTCTGATATGTCACAAGTTATTGATGATGCTACTTCTACTATGCATGATGCTTATGATGATGCTAGTACCTTGCTTGATAATGATGATGTGCCACTTGGTGAATTTCTTGATAAACAAATTGCTAGAGTAATACAACATGATGTTCTTGAATCTGATGATGAGCTTGAAAAAACTCCTGAAACACCTGCTAGAACTAGCCTTCCTAGATATGAATTGCCTAAGGTACCGGAAGGTTTTGTTATGAGTGAAGAAACAACTAGAGATGTTCTTGCTTGCAATGATAGAGATGATCTAGAGAAATTAATACACAAGTATAAAGAAAAATATCTGAATGCTAGAATGAAATGTGATCCTAAGTTTGCTACTTCACCTATCTTTATTAATGATAAAGATTATGAATTCTCTGTCGACCCAGAGCTAATTACTCTGGTTGAATCTAATCCTTTCCATGGTTATGAAACTGAAACTGTTGTGGCACATCTTACTAAGTTGAATGACATGGCCACCCTTTTTACTCATGATGATAAAACTTACTATTACTTTATTCTCAAATTATTTCTTTTCTCATTAAAGGGTGATGCTAAAGCTTGGTACAATACTCTTGCTCCTCGTTGTGTGCATAGTCCCCAGGATATGATTTATTACTTCTCTCTAAAAAATATTTTCCTGCTCATAAGAAACAAGCTGCCTTACAGGAATTATTTAATTTTGCTCAAACTAAAGAAGAGAGTCTCCCACAAGCTTGGGGGAGGCTTTGCTAGTTACTTAATGCTTTGCTTGATCATCCTCTTAAGAAAAATGAAATACTTGATATCTTCTATAATGGACTAACCGATGCTTCTAGGGACTTGCTAGATAGCTGTGCTGGTTGTGTTTTCAGGGAACGAACTGTTGGACAAGCTGAAGAATTATTGAATAACATATTGAAAAATTATGATGATTGGACTATTCCTGAACCACCGCCTAAACCCACTCCGAAGAAGAGGGGTATATTATATCTCAGTCTCGAAGATATGCAAGAGGCAAAGAAATCTATGAATGAAAAAGGTATTAAAGCTGGGGATGTTAGAAATTTACCTCCTATTGAAGAAATACATGGGCTTAATACACCACCAATGCCCAAGGTGGTAGAGGTAAATTCTCTTATGAAGTTTAATGATAATGATAATCCTCACAATATGCATCCTAGTCAATGCCTTTATGAGTTTGAAAACTACATTAGAAAACAAGATCACTTCAATGCAAATGTTATGAAACAATTGAAATATAATTATGATATGATTGCTCGCTTGAGTGACTTGTTATTTAGAATATCAAATGATGTTAGAGGTGTTGGAAAACATGCTTCTATGGTTCAAACATGCTTCTATTGCTTGATGAAATAAATCATAATATGCATGACTTTGCTATTAGAGTTGCAACTAAAGGAGGTAAAATGACTCAGGAACCACTTTATCCTGAGGGACAACCTAAAACAATTGAACAAGATCCATGAAGAGCTAACACTAGTGCACCTAGTCCTTCTAGGAAGAAAAAGAAAAAGAAAATGATAGGACTTTGCACACTCCTAGTGAACCTGAAATAGAAAAACCTCCTGACAATGATAATGAAGTTTCTATCTCTGATGTTGAAACTCAATCTGGTAATGAACACTCACCTAACAATAATGAAAAAGGATGAGGTTCATGAAGACTCTCAACCAACCATTGATAAAGAACCAGACAATGATGTTGAGATAGAACCACCTGTTGATCTTGATAACCCACAACCTAAAAATAAAAGGTATGATAAAAGAGACTTCATTGCTAGAAAACACGTTAAAGGAAGAGAACCGTGGGTTCAAAAACCTATGCCTTTTCCACCTAAGTCAACTAAAAAGAATGATGATGAAGAATTTGAACGCTTAGCTGAAATGCCGAGGCCAGTCTTTTTGTGTACTCACTTGATTGATATCTTGAAATGCCTCCTTATGCAAAGTATATGAAAGACATCATCACAAATAAGAGAAAAATACCGGAAGCTGAAATCTCCACTATGCTTTCTAATTACACTTTTGAAGATGGCGTACCTAAAAAACTTGGAAATCCGGGAATACCAACTATAGCTTGCTCCATCAAAAAGAATTATGTGAAAACTGCTTTGTGTGATTTAGGAGTTGGTGTTAGTGTTATGCCTTTATCTTTATATAAAATACTTGACTTGAATAAAGTCACACCTACTGAAATATCTTTGCAAATGGCTGACAAATCAACTGCCATACCTATCAGTATCTGTGAGGATGTGCCCGTTGTTGTTACTAATGTTACTATTTTGACTGGCTTTGTTATACTTGCGATGCCCGAGGACGACAACATGTCGATTATGCTTGGTAGACCCTTCTTGAATACTGCAGGGGCTGCTATTGATTGCAACAAAAGCAAAGTCACTTTTCATATTAATGGCAATGAGCATATAGTGCACTTTCCGAAGAAACAATTCCTAGTGAATGGTATTAATGTTATTGAAAAATCTCTGACAATCACTATTGGAAGTTTTCAAATACCTCTACCTACTGTCAAAAAGAAATATGAAATGCTTATTGTTGGGGAAATGCATATCCCCATTGAGGTAACTTAGTGATTTACGAAAGTTCTTCGGTTTCATGCTAGTCGAAAGTGGTTGTTAATAAGACTTGATCAACCTTATTAATGGATCATTTTTGAACGGTATGAAGTTGATGAATTTAGTAAGCACTACTTTCGGTCCCTACTTTTTATTCTCTGTTTTTATCAGTTAAATAAAATAAAATGCCATGTTTTGTCTGTTTTCTGAATTTCTCGTGCAATAAAAAATGACCCAAAAATAAAAGTTCTCAGAATGCCTTGAAAATTTAATATGATTTTTTTTGAATATTTGAGAAATTTTGGTGCAATAAACAGCATAGGGAGGTACACCAGGTGCGCACAACCCACCTGGGCACGCTAGCACCCCCAGGCGCGCCCTGGTGGGTTGTGGTCCCCACGTGGCCCCCTCACTTACCTCTTCATCCCACATCATCACTTACCTCCAGAAAAATCTCCATTGCTCTCTCTCCCGTGTTCTTGAGCTCAAACCCGCGGATTTTGATCTCTTTGCTCGAAGTTCTGTTTCCGAAACTATTTTGGGGGATTGTTGCTTGGTATGTGACTCCACTGTTTGTCCAATTAGTTTTTGTTTTAGTGGTTTATACTTTGAATAATTAGCTACTCTTGGTGCTGCTGTAGATGTGCTTGTATGTTAAATTCCTAGTGTTCTAAGTAGTTTGAATGCTTGCTATGGCTTCTATGTATCCCTATGAGTAGTTGCTATCAATCTTATAAAGTTTTGTTGACAAATTTTTGTCACCCCAAAATTTTATTTTTAGAAAATTATACGCGAACATGAATATCTTCAGGAAGTTTGGCTGGAAGAAGAACTCCAAGGGTGTTATTGGGGAGTCTTCTGATAGTGATCTCCACCCTCGGAGGTTGGCAAAGGTACGGCCGTGCAGATGGCCGCACACCCCATTCCTGCAAGAAGCTGGAATTCTCGAGGAGTTCACGCAATATATTGCCAATGCCGGCCTCACCGACTTCATCGCAGATGAGTGTGACCAGCACCACATCCTCACAAACATCTTTGTTCAGAGCTTTACTTTCTTGCCTAGAAATAATCCTCCTGAAGTGAGCTTTGATTTATATGCTGAAACCATCAGATACCACTTACTGAGTTTTGTGACATATGCATGATCCCATCTGATGGGAGCTTGGCTGAGCATAGGTCAGCCGAGTTTGAGGCCTTTTATCGCACTCTGACAGCGGGTGATGAGAGAGGAGTGTCAGCCATCACTGCCACTGGCTTACATTTTCCCGCTATTCGTTACTTTGCACTTTTTATTACCAAATGCTTACTTGTTAGGACAAGGTGGGTGCACTTAGTTCACCAGACCTTGCTGTTTTATGTCGCGCACTGGAGGGCGACAACACGCATAGCTTGGGACCTATCGTGGCTCGTCGCCTCCATCTTAATAAATCTCAAGGCAAAATACATGGTGGGATTTTTGCTACTCGTTTGGCGGCTCACTTCGACATTGAGATACGCCCTCATGATTTCCCTCTGACCAAAGTTTACCTAGACCGTGCAACCATGGATCACCACCATTTTACCGATTTCGAATCTCCTCACATCCCTATTCTGTATAACCTGGTTTTTAGTGTGAGGACTCATGATGTTATTCCATTGCCTGCTCCTGCTTTGTTTGATCCTGTTGCCAGGGCGGATATAGGATTATGCATGCAGACATCATCGCCTACCGGAACGCTCACGGTACTGCAGAGGCTGCGGAGGAGCCTAAGCAGTGGGATGAGCGGATGCCTGCTCCTTAGGATCCATACTAACCTCCTGGCTACTGATCGACTACCAAGTTAGGCCAAAAGCCTAAGCTTGGGGGAGTACGTGTTTCCACCGACCTTACATTCATGTCCACTTATTCCATTTGTCGGTGTTCACACTTTTTCATTGTATCATCCATGTTTAGATCTATTTTCTTGCTTTCTTCTTATGTGTTTGAAAAACTTTAGAAATAACAAAAAAATAGTTGTAGTTAATTTACTTTCTATGCATGCTTAGTACTTGTACTAAAAAGAAAACCCAAAAAGATTTCCTTGTTCTTCTTTTGCTTGTTGGGAGCTTTCCCGTGTAAATGTTTTTTCTCGTTTTTGCTTTTCCCTTTTTGCTTGTTAAAGAAAACCAAAAACTCCAAAAATATTTCAGTGCATTTCTCTGAATTTCTTTTCTTTTTATTCGACTTGTACCAAAGACAAGACCACGATGAAAATGTTGAGTGGCTCTCATATGAATAATTGTTGAACTAATAAAGAGCCCATTTTACCTTGTCTTCTCCTGTTGAATAAAATGTTTTGCAGATTCCAGCTTAGTCCATGGCACTCTTGCACTATTATTATTTTCATATCATTCGGTCGTGCAAGTGAAAGGCAATAATGACGACATTCAATGAACTGGCCGTGGCAAAGAGAAACTGGTATGAACTCGACTCGTTCTGTTTGTGAAAATATGTTTAACCTAGTATCCAGGCTTCAGCCCATTATGATTAAACATGTTTGCAATGACAATTAGAGATTATAGTTTCTCATGCCATGCATAAGTAGCTGGGAGTTAATAATGATTTATCTTGGATATCAGCATAGCGTTAAGATGATTGTGATGTAGTATGATGATATGGTATCCTCCTCTGAATGTTCAAGTGGCTTGACTTGGTACATGATCATGCATTTAGTTGAGTCAAAACCAACATAGCCTCTATAATGTTTATGTTCATGGTGTTCATATCCTACTCGTGCTAGTGTCCAATGTTACTTACGCATAATGCATGGTTATGATCGTTGTTGCTCTCTAGCTGGCCGCTTCTCAATCTATATTGCTAGCCTTCGCCTGTACTAAGTGGGGATTCTGCTTGTACATAAAAAACCTTGAACCCAAAGTTATTCCAGATGAGTCCACCATACCTACCTATATACGGTATTACCCTGCAGTCCTAAGTAAATATGCATCTGCCACCTCTAAAAACTTCTAAAAATTTATTAGTTTTGTGTGCCTGGATCGTTCATGGAACGATAAGAGGTGGTCGATTTCTTCCATGCTAAGCGGGTTATTCTCAGGTCGAGTGTTTATTCACTCGCCATCGCACGAGAAAATGGGTGGTAATAGGGATTCCCAGTCCAGAACTCAAAATGCAAATAATTAAACAAAACTCCCTGGGACTGATGTTAGTATGGACGACACTCGTTGTTTCGGATATGCCAAGGAGTGTGATTGTTGGTGGAGGGGGAGTAAACCTTTACTTTTATCGCTTGAGAATCGCCACTAGCGTGCTAAGCATGGAAGATGTTGATAACTTATGGTCGTGAAGTAAATGAGAAGGGTGCATGTCTCAAAATTTCATTTATCTCTGTTTTAAAAATTGAGCTCTAGCACCTCTGCAAATCTCTGCTTCCCTCTGCGAAGGGACTATCTATTTACATTTATGTTGTGTCATCACCCTCTAAAACAAGTGCCAGAAACTGAGTAGAGCACATCAGTCACGATTTATGCATTGTCTGTAGCTAATGTTGGGTGCATCATGACTGGATCTTTTCTACCATGAATTACAATGTTTAGTCGCTGCTTGAACTTTGGAGGTTCTCTACATTTATGTTTTGCGGTCTTAGAAAGGTCTAGCGAGATACCATTATTGTCATATTATATCATGATTGTTTTGACAACCTGTTGCCGTTTGAGATATCTTATTATTGCTCGCTAGCTGATTATGTCATTGATATGAGTCATTATAATCTTTAAGAGTTATTGTCGACATGGATAGTTGTAATGTTGGCTGAAAACCTGGGTGCTGTTTAAGCTTATTTACGCAAACAAGAGCAAAAGAGTTCGTAAAAGTTTTTCTTTCTCACTTTCAGTCTATCAACTGGATTGCTTGAGGACAAGCAAATGTTTAAGCTTTGGGGAGTTGATACGTCTCCAGCATATCTACTTTTTCTCACGCTTTTCCTCTTGTTTTGGACTCTAATTTGCATGATTTGAATGAATACCATGGTGTTGTTTTTATGTAGAAATAAAAGTTCTCCGCATGGAACAAAACTTTGTGAGGAATTTTTATATAATATATAAGAATTTCTGGAGCCAAGACCTACTGGCGAGGGGCCCCTGGGTGGGTACAACCCACCTGGGCACGCCTGGAGAGGAGGATGCGGCCTGGTGGGTTGTCCCCACCCAGGGGCCCCTCTCCAGTAGGTCTTGGCTCCAGAAATTCTTATATATTATATAAAAATTCCTATTTTCGGAGAAAAAAATCAGGGAGAAAGAATTATCGCAATCAACGAGACGGAGCCGCCGCCAAGCCCTGTTCTTCCTCAGGAGGGTAGATCTGGAGTCCTTTTGGGGCTCCAGAGAGGGGGGTCTTTGTTATTTGTCATCACCAACCCTTCTCCATCGCCAATTCCATGATGCTCCCCATCGGGAGTGAGTAATTCCTTCGTAGGCTCACTGGTCGGTGAGGAGTTGGATGAGATTCATCATGTAATCGAGTTAGTTTTGTTAGGGCTTGATCCCTAGTATCCACTATGTTCTTGGATTGATGTTGCTATGACTTTGCCATGCTTAATGCTTGACACTTTGGGCCCGAGTACAATGATTTCAGATCTGAACCATTTATGTTATCATCATTATACCCATGTTCTAGATCCGATCTTGCAAGTTATAGTCACCTACTACGTGTTATGATCCGGCAACCCCGGAGTGACAACAACCGGGCCCACTCCCGGTGATGACCGTATTTTAAGGAGTTCATGTATTCACTATGTGCTTATGAACTTTTCAATATTGTTTCTACTAAGTTACTACTGCTATCATCACTGTTACACTTGCTACAAAATACTGCTATCACTATTACTGTTACTATTGCTGCTGTCACTACTATCAAAACTATCAAACTACTTTGCTACTGATCACTTTGCTGCAGATAATTAATCTCGACGTGTGGTTGAATTGACAACTCAGCTGCTAATACCTTCAAATATTCTTTGGCTCCCCTTGTGTCAAATCTATAAATTTGGGTTGAATACTCTACCCTCAAAAACTGTTGCGATGCCCTATACTTGTGGGTTATCAGGCGCCCCAGCTTGCGGCCCGAGCTTGGGAGCCCACCTGCTCCTCGTGCTGGAACCTCAGGAGGGGTGCTAGACCGAGGAGTTCAAGGCGTACCTGCTCCAAGGAACCCTGCCGGAGAAGGAGGAAGACGCGGAACGTGTGGCCCACCAGGCCATCGCATATTGCATCCTAGACAGTGAGCTCTATCGGAAGCGACCAAACGATGTCTCTCTATGATGCATCTCCAGGGAGCAGGGATGCGAGCTGCTGGCTGACATACATGGTGGGAACTGTAGGCATCACGCTTCATCACGCACCCAGCTCATGGGGAAGGCGTTCCGCGGCGGGTTCTACTAGCCCACGACGCTCAATGATGCCACCGAGCTGGTAAGATCCTGCGATGCCTATCAATTCCATGCCAAGTAGATCCACCAGCCCGCCCAGGGCCTCCAGACCATCCCGCTCTCATGGCCGTTCACAGTCTGGGGGCTGGACATCCTAGGCCAGTTTCCTCGAGTGCCCAGGGGATACCACCACCTCCACTACAAAAAAAGACACATCCGTGACATTTTCGGCCGAACGAAATTTTTTCTGTCATACATATGACACTTCTATGACGATAATTGTGACAAAACCTGGTATCATCATAGATGTGGTGGGCTCCTACTTCTATGACAAAAAATCATGACAGAGAATGGGCTTTTCGTCCTGGGCGGGCCGGAGACGCGGCTGCATGACATTCTTTGGGCCGTCCATGACGGAAAAAACCATGGTAGAAGCGAGGGGGAGGAAAATTTCGGGGAGTTCCCGGTTACGGTGGGAGGTCGGGGGCCGAGCGATGCGCGTTTCTCTCGTACACGTACTCGCGTGTGTGCGAGGTGTTGGCTCTAACTGAACCCGAGCGAGGCGTTGGGCTCTAACTGAACCCGAGCGATTGCACTGCAGGCTACGCGTTACTGAACCCGAGCGATCGATCGATGGCTGTTAACTGAACCCGATCGAGCGATTCCTTCGCTACTGCTGCTAACTGAAGCCGATCGATGCTGCCTCTGGATGAACAGTGAGCGTTGCGGGGGGGGGGGGGTTGGATGAACAGTTCCCGGTGGGGGTGGATGAACAGGACCCCGTGGTGTTGCCTCTGGATGAACAGGACCCCGATCGATCGAGCCGGTTGGGGCTGGATGAATAGGACCCCGTGGAGGGCTGGATGAACAGGACCACCCCGTGGAGGGTAGGATGAATAGTAGACGGTGGAGGGCAGGATGAACAGTAGCCCGTGGAGGGGTGGTTGAACAGGAGCCCGTGGAGAGGGCTGGTTGAACAGTAGCCGGTGGAGTAGCGCGCGGTGGAGGCTGGATGAACAGGAGCCCGTGGATGAACAGTCGCAGGTGGAGGCTGGAGGAGGTCGACGGTGGATGAACAGTAGCTCGTGGAGGCTGGAGGGGGTCGACGGTGGAGATGAACAGTATCCCGTGGAGTCCCGTTTTGCGGTACGCCACACCCCTCCCGATGAACAGGACCCCTGTTTCGACCGTAGCGCTCCAACACAAGTCTGTTTCGTCCGTTTTGCGGTACGCCACACCCCTCCCGATCAACAGGACCCCCGTTTCGACCGTAGGAGGTCCGTTTCCTCTGTTTTGCGGTACACCAGACCCCTCCCGATCAACAGGATCCCGTTTCGAACGTGGCCGGTCGAACACAAGGCCGTTTCCTCCGTTCTGTGGTACGCGAGGCCTCATTTCCATCGCCTATTCCGTCCCAGCCCTCCCGATGAACACGACGCATTCCGTTGCGTCCCCATGAACACGACGACAACACTGTTTCTCCGTTCTGACCCAGCAATGTACACGAGCCCTGGCCGTACGTATGCGCGAGTAGGCGTTCGAGACCCCGCCCGTATGTACACATACGTGGCCGTATTTTCTTTCTTGCACCCTGGCCGCTGTATGTACATGTACATGCTACTTGCGCGCCTCTACTACGACATGTGCGCGCCTCTACTACGACACGTGCGCGCCTCTACATCGACCAGTATGTACATACACGTTCGCGACCAGAATGACAACGCTACGTACGCTTCGACCAGGTGGGTCCCGACTGTCAGGCACTTCCTTGCCTGCGAAGATGTAGCTGGTGGGTCCCAACAGTCAGTGGACGAATCATTTTTTTTTGCCCGGACGCACTTCCTTGCGTGCGAAGATGTAGCTGGTGGGTCCCAGCAGTCAGGGGGAAACGTTTTTTTTCGCGAAATACAATGGCTCATCCGGTGGGTCCCAGCTGTCAGGTGGAGGAATCATTATTTTCCGCATAATAAGGAGGCACTTCCTTGCTGCGGCCGTAGACCCAGCTGTCAGCCTCTCCATGTACAGTCCACATCCGATGGAAGTTGTTCCTTGACCATGTTGACCACGCCGCGCCGAGAGCACCAGGGCGGTGGACGACGGCGAGGCCTAGGAAGGGGACGACACGGAGGCAGGGAAGACTCGGTAGTTGTTTCCCACGCAGAGGGGAGTACGACTGTACGAGGGTTTACTGGTTCGTCTGCCGTCGCGGAGAATAACAGCAGGTGTGGGTGAGTAGAGGGATGGCTAGGCCAGCGATGGGAGTATGGTCGGGCAGTGAGGCCTGCGCGGCAGCACAGCCGGCCGCGAGGAGGAGGGAGCAGGCAGTCCCGCCGGCGCTTGTTTGAGCGGCTGGAGCAGGAAGAGAAGAGATTGAAGAAGCACGACGGCCGTTGGATGGACATCCAACAGTCAGTGCTTGTGCGTCAGCCTTTTTTTTAGGAAAGCCTCAAATCTGTGGAAAACAGCATACATCCCATCTGCCATTATTTCTAATAATTTACAGCCCATTTGCTAATTCTTAAGGTTTTTTTGGAGCCCATGTTCTTTTTGTTAGCATTACAGCCCATATTGTGGCAACGGTTAAAAAATTATACGAAATTTTGCATATTTCGGTGCGGTCCGAACTATTTTTAATCCCGAAATTTTGACTCACATTCAAACTGATTTTAAAAATAAATGTATATCAATATAAAATCCAACAAATTCTCCACGCATAAAAATTAATGTAATTTAAAATCTTGAAATGAAAAAAAGATATTTGAAACTAATTGCCGGTTTGATGTGTTTTAAAAATGTACCACCCATTTCTCATTACTGATGGGCCATTTTCTCGGCCAGCCAAATGAAAGCTCTCCTCGTCTTGAAAGATTTGCAGCCCAACAGGCCTGACAAAGCGACTTACTTGGCAAATCACAAAAAAACTGGGCTGTGCCCGTGGACCCAGTTGTCAGCCTCTCCACGTACAATACTCTTCCGATGGAAGTCGTTCCTTGACCATGCTGACCACGCCACGCGGAGAGCACCACGGCGGTGGATGACGGCGAGGCCTAGGAAGGGGACGACGCGGCAGTGGAAGCCCGCACGGAGAGGACTACGAGGGTTCACTGGTTCGGCTGTGGTGTGAGGCCGCCGTCGCTGCAGGGCCTGGCCAGTGGTGGGAATAGTAGGGGGCGGTGAGGCCTCTGCGGCAGCACAGCCGGCCATGGGAGGCAGGAGCATGCGGCACGACCGGTGCTGCTTTGGGCGGCTGGAGCGAGAAGACCAGAGGTTGAAGAAGCACTACGGCCGTTGGATGGACATCGCACGGTCACTGGAGCTAGAATCATTCATATTGACGAAGTTGACAAAGCCCTTCGTCCCCGTCAACTTAGTAGGCCCACAAGTCAGCCTCCCAGCAAGGTGGGTCTCAGCTAGCTGGGGGAGTATTCATTTTTTTGTGCGTAATAAGGAGGCACTTCCGGTGGGTCCGAGCTGACAGCGGGGGGGGGGGACGTTTTTCTCGCGAAATACAGTGGCCCGTCCGGTGGGTTCCAGCAGTCAGGGGGAAAAGATTTTTTTCGCAAAATACTGGTGGCCCGTCCGGTGGGTCCCCGCTGTCAGGTGGAGAATTAATTATTTTGCACGTAATAAGGAGGCACTTCCTTGCTGCGGCCGTGGACCCAGCTGTCAGCCTCTCCACGTACAGTCCACGTCCAATGGAAGCCGTTCCTTGACCATGTTGACCACGCCGCGCTCAGAGCACCAGGGCGGTGGACGACGGCGAGGCCTAGGAAGGGGACGACGCGGAGCCGAGGAAGACGCGACAGTGGATGCCCACGCGTAGAGGAGTACGAGAGTTCGCTGGTTCGCTGCGGTGTGAGGATGCCATCGCCGCAGAATAACAAGGGGTGTGGGTGAGTAGAGGGATGTCCTGGCCAGCGGTGGGAGTAGTAGGGGCGGTGAGGCCTCTGCCGCATCGCAGCCGGCCACGGGAGGCAGGAGCACGAGTCACAACCAACGCTTGTTTGGGCGGCTGGAGCAAGAAGACCAGAGGTTGAAGAAGCACTACAGCCGTTGGATGGACATCGTACGGTCACTGGAGCTAGAATCGTGCATATTGACTAAGTTGACAAAGCCCTCCGTCCCCGTTAACTTAGTAGGCCCACAAGTCAGCCTGCCGCTAAGGTGGGTCCCAGCTAGCAGTGGGGTATTCATTTTTTTGTGCGTAATAAGGAGGCACTTCCAGTGGGTCCGAGCTGACAACAGGGGGAACGTTTTTTTCGTGAAATACGATGGCCCGTCGGGTGGGTCCCAGCAGTCAGGGGCAAACAGTTTTTTCGTGATATAATGGTGGGCGTCCGGTGGGTCCCTGCTGTGAGGTGGAGGAATAATTATTTTCCGCATAGTAAGGAGGCACTTCCTTGCGGCTGCCGTGGACCCAGCTGTCAGCCTCTCCATGTACAATATTCTTCCAATGGAATTCAGTCGTTGACCACATTGACCATGCCACGCCGACAGCACCACGGCGGTGGACGACAGCGAGGCCTAGGAAGGGGACGACACAGAGCCGGGGAAGACGCGGCAGTGGATGCGCACGCGGAGAGGAGTACGAGGGTTCACTGGTTCGGCTGCGCTGCCGTCACCGCAGAATAACAGGGGGTGGGGTTAGTGGAGTGGAGGGATGGCCTGGCCAGCGGTGGGAGTATTATGGGGATGGTGAGGCCTCCGCGGCAGCATAGCCGGCCACGGGAGGCGGGAGGAGGCGGCACGACCGGCGCTGCTTTGGGCGGCTGGAGCAAGAAAACCAGAGGTTGAAGAAGCACTACGGCCGTTGGATGGACATTGTACGGTAAGTTGAGCTAGAATTGTGCATATTGACTAAGTTGACAAAGCCCTTCGTCCCCGTCAACTTAGTAGGCCCACTATACTGGGTCCCAGCTAGCAGGGGGAGTATTCATTTTTTTTGTGCGTAATAAGGAGGCACTTCCTTGCGTGCGAAGATATAGCTGGTGGGTCCGAGCTGTCAGCGGCGGTAATGTTTTTTTCGTGAAATACAGAGGCCGTTTCGGTGGTTCCTAGATGTCAGGTGGAGGAAATCATTATTTTGCGTGTAATAAGGAGGCATTTCCTTGCGTGCGGCCGTGGACCTAGCTGTCAGCCTCTCCACGTACAATCCACTTCAGATGCACGTTGACCATGCTGACCACGCCACGCCGAGAGCACCAGGGCGGTGGACGACGACGAGGCCTAGGAAGGGAACGACACGGAGGCAGGGAAGACTCGGCCGTTGTTTTTGTTTCCCACGTGGAGGGGAGTATGACTGTATGAGGGTTTACTAGTTCGTCTGCCGTTGCCAGAGAATAACAGCAGGTGTGGGTGATTAGAGGGATGGCTAGGCCAGCGATGGGAGTACGATGGGGCGGTGAGGCCTGCGCGGCAGCACAGCCGACCACGGGGAGGAGGGAGCTGGCAGTCCCGCTGGCGCTTGTTTGAGCGGCTGGAGCAGGAAGAGCAGAGATTGAAGAAGCACGACGGCCGTTGGATGGACATCCAACAGTATACAGGCCATCTGTGGAAAGCCTCAAATATGTGGAAAACAGCATACAGCCCATCTGCCATTATTTCAAATAATTTACAGCCCATTTGCTAATACTCACGGGTTTTTTTGGAGCCCGTATTCTTTACGTTAGCATTACATCCCATATTCTTTACGTTAGCATTACAGCCCATATTGTGGCCACGGTTAAAAAATTATACGAAATTTTGCATATGTCGGTGCGATCTGAACTGTTTTCAATCCCGAAATTTCGAGTCACATTCAGACTGATTTTAAAAATAAATGTAAATCAATATAAAATCCCATAAATTTTCCACGCATAAAAATCAATGCAATTTAAAATCTCGAAATGAAAAAAAGATATTTGAAAATAATTGCCGGTTTGATGTGTTTTAAAAATGTACATCCCATTTCTCATTACTGATAGGCCATTTTCTCGGCTAGCCGAATGAAGCTCTCCTCGTCTTGAATGATTTGTAGCCCAGCAGGCCTGATAAAGCGACTTACTTGACAAATCACAAAAGAACTGGGCTAGCCATTTTTAGAAATAAAAAAAAACTACTGGGCTGGTCTGTGGTAAACATAAAAGAAAAGGCTGTCTAGACAGGCCAGACTGTCCCGCACAGCCTAGTTGACACCCTGCTTCTGTCTCAAAAACAAATTAGATAAATGCCACTCCGATTATGGCGATTCATAAAAATGCCACAGCAATTTCCAAACTTTAAAAAATGCCACTGCAATTTTTGCAAACTTTGAAAAACGCCAGTGCAGTTTGCAAACTTTGAAAAACGCCACTCCAGACTTCGAAAAATGTCACTAGAAATGGCATTTTTCAAATTTTGGAAATTGCAGTGGAATTTCTCGGATACACCTGATTTGGAGTGGCATTTATCAAATTAACCCAAAACAACAATAACTGGGCGAGCTGCTAGGTCCCTGGTGTCAGCCGCTCGTTGTGCAATTCTCTCGTTTATTGACTACATTGACAATGGCATGGGACCCAGATGTCAGAAATCCACTAGGAGGAGCCATTTTTGTATTGGCTTGAAATAAGGAGGCACTTGCTTGCGTACTACCATGACCTTGGCGGGTCCCTGCTATCATTCTCTCCACGTATAGTACCAGTTAGTCGTGCTTCAAAACTGATCGGCACGCCATTAAAAAAATAAAGGTCGATAACTAATGCGGCACCTCGGGCCAACGCGGCCAGATCGAATTTTGCACGAGAAATTACACACCATGTTTCGTTGACATGTGGTCCCGTTCCAACATATCAGTGAGACGACGGCGAGTAGTAGGAGTATTTCCGAACGGACGTGTAAGCCGGGGTGCCTCTTCGTGAACCGTGGCAAACTCGCAACCGTCCACCGACTCTTCACCTTTCCCTCTCGATTTGGAACTGCTGTCGCACGCTCTTCCTCTCCCTCCTCCATTTTCCTTCAGCCCTTCACCCTTTCTTCTGCCATTGTTCGATCGTCTTCTCCATGGAGGGAACAGTCCAGAAACGACCTCGTTATTCTTGCCCCGATCTGAAAGATGACGTGGTGGAGGAACTCATTGATCGGTGCGACGTCATCACCTCTGCTAGCATGGCAGGTTCGTTCAAGCCCATTCTCGACTCAACTAATAACATCATTACAAAGAACCCAAGAGTCAAGGAGCGGTTTGATCTCCCCCATCTTCTTCGCCGTGACCCTGATGACTGGCGCCGGCACAACGGAGGCCTCGCCCTGTGCCAGTTGATGCCACTTGATAATGATACGTATGATGTTAAGATGCCATCGCTCGAGGGCAAGGCTTGGGCGGGCGCAAATGGAGATTGGGTTGTTTACATTGGGTCCAACTGCGAGTGGGAACTTGTGAATGTGTACACTCGTCACCGGGTTCCACTTCCAAAAATCTCAGCACACTGCCCAGAGGTTGAGCACACCGGTAATGTACGCGCGTTCAAATACGATCATGGTGACTGTCTTCTATGGAAGATAGCAATTTGTCGAGTTCCCAACCGCTCTTGGAATTACAACAACTATGAAGTTGTTGCTATCTTCGACAAGCTTGTTGCCATCCTTAGTGGTTTGACTCGATGGGCATTGCTCAAAAATCAGTTTCTGTGCACGAATGAGTACTGTGATGCAATTAAATACGAGGGCCTTGTGTTTTCTGCCACCACTCGTGGCACTCTTTTTGCATGATATCCTCGTAGTTTCGATACGTTTGTCTTCCACCGTAATTATAAATTGTTTCATCCACATGCATGCGGGTTAGCAAGTTTCCCTTTACTAATTAACCTTCTTCTTGTGTTTCCAAGGTCCTATGAACATCCCACCACCTATACTTGAAAATTTTTATAACCAAGGGGGAGATGCCGATGGTGATGATCACGAGCAGCGCCCATATACTCTGTGGCGCATGTCAACTAATTCCGATGGATCACCTCTTCTTGTGTGTATACAGCCCACTGATGATGTTACTGCTAAGGAAGCAGGTGCCTCCCATGGTCGCACTCTCCGGACCTATTCCAACACCCGTTGCATGGTATTCGGGATGGATACTAGTGTGCTCGTGCCAACTCCTCCCTGGCACAGAATTGATAGTCTTGGAGAGAACTCGCTCTTCCTTGGACAAAACTATCCGATGATGGTGAAAGGCGATCCAACTGCTGTTGACACATTTATGAGAAGCAACCGTGTCTATACCTTGGACATTTGGGTGGTTCCCTACCATGGTACTGATATAGTAGGCCGCTTCAGCCTGGATGATCAGTCATGCGTTGGTCTATAGATCGACAACGGATGGCCCGTCCCAGAGAATCACTTGTGGTTCAAAGCAAGCATTTCCAACACCGTGGAATGGTTGAGTTGAAGTTCATTTCATGGCTTGTTATTTGTTGTGTGGTGAAAACTTTAGTATTTATAATGTATCCTCGTTGTCGATGTGGGTTGATGACCTGTTGTATGTAATAAAATGATATGCATGTGATAAACTTACTAAATTTATGAATGGCTTTCGAGTCACTTCTCTAAATTTGTACTAGCTTCACATGCTTCGCGCGTCGGGCGGGTGTTTTTACTGTAGCCATATGTTAATGTGTTCATTGTACGTAACCAGCACCTCGAATCCTCGATACTAGTATACTATATACTAGTAGGAATAAGTAGTAGGAGTAGTAGGGTGGCATGGACCAGAACAAGCATTCACGTCCAGGAGTACGGCACACGCCACCACCACAACATCCATCTGACACCATATTATTTCTTGGAGTCCATGCTAGAGCAATCTCTTCAACCTCGTCGTTTCTCTAACTTCAGCCATCGTGCGGCGGGCGAGGTGGGGGTTTGCCGATAGTCGGTTTCCTTAACTGTGGTCCCACTTGTAAGGACAACTCCAACGCACGACCCCAAATGCACCTCCATTTTGCACGAACTCCAACGATAATTTTGACTAGAAAAGCAAGACCAAAGAAAACAAGAACCACAAGAATACATTTTACTACTCCTGTAAGTTGGATTAGTGCCTTCTCGATGCATCCATTGTTGATCTGCGGAGGCTCGATCTTGCGTGCTTCTTTCTTCTTCGAGTGTAAAGAAGTAGACGTTGCTTCCTCGCATCTAGTCTCATGTCTAGCCTCTATTCTAGTAGGAGTATCAACAAGTGCACTAATCTCATCCGAGAGCAGAACCGAAGATTTGGTCAGGTTCTTCATCCTTTTGCCGACACGCGGGACATCCAGCATCCAGGTCGTGTCATGAAAGAAAATAGAGTGCTAGTTAAAGCCACAAGATGTGCATCTTGGGTTAAACTGTAAATAGAATCTTACTACTCTTGAGTAACTCCAAAAGCGGCCACCGAAGATCTTTATTGGATTTGTTTTTCATCACCAGCATGTCGAGGTGAAAGATGTGCAGGTTCAGTGGGTCCTCTTGCGTTTTCACTGACATGTGGGGACGCATGTGAGCAAACAGACGATGGGCTCCGCGCGTTCGCTGGCTGGCTGAGAAGAGAGATAGAGGAGGGTTGAGCACGGACTGCAGGAAATTTGTTCTACGTACCTCGATATAGGCTCAATATAGTGGGGTGGCATGGGCCATAACTAGCATTCACGTCTACCAGTACGGCACATGCCACCCACACGAGTCCCATCCGACACCAATTTTCTTGGAGTCCATGCTACAACCATCTCTTCTCCCTCCTATTTTCTCAGCCATCGCACGGTGGGCGGGGTGGGGGTTTGCCGATAGTCGGTTTGCTCAACTACGGTCCCACTTGTAAGTGAAAATGCAACACCGCACGCATTCCCCCTTGAGCGGCGTCCTGGACCAACCGTGTGGGGGTGCGACGCGAACACGGCAGGCTTTTCCTTCTGAACTCGTAACTTGTAAAATTTGGTTCTGCTCCATGGTGCGACCGATAGATAGAAAATAACGATTTTGCCTAGAGTAATGAGAAGTTTGGTTCTGGCGCCGTTCATGCATGGAGTACGTATGAAAATTATGAAGTTGATGCGAAAGGTAAGATAATTACTATAGTATCATATACTACTACATGGATTTGACGGAAAGATAAAAATACATACAGATCCATCAACGTTCAACGACATCCTCACGCCCTAGTGTGTCAGGTCACCAACCGAAGTGTGAGGAGCAGCGGCGTTGGCGGCGAGCTCAATGTGCTTCTGAACAGTGCCGTCCAAGGTTGCCCTACGCTCCAAGAAGGCCAGCGTCCTATCGTTCTCCTCTTGCATGTAGTAGTCCTTGTGGACGATTTGCGCATAGACGTGGCTGATTATGTCGATGGTGTCTTGCTGCGCCAGGCGCTGCACGGCGAGCGCGACCTCGAGGTGGACATTCTCCGGTGCGACGGCGGGCAGTCGCAGGACCACCAGTGCGTCGAAGAGGTTGTTACCATAGTGGCCGTTGAGGGTGGCGGGCATCACAGAGCCTGGGCGCATCGGCTGGAGGCTTACGTCAAAGTCGTCCGCAAGCTTCTTGACGACAGTGAACTGGTCGAGGAAACCGACGAGGACCTCGTCGAACAAGGAGACGAAGTTGTCGTCCAAGTGGCCCCTCGCCCTGGCGGCCTCAAGCAATACTACCTGGAGACGTTCCTTGGTGCTGGGCCGCAGGCCGGCGTCGTGGACCATCTGGCACAGCCGGCTGATGCTCACGCTCATCGCCTCCATGGGTCTAGCGTAGCTTCTAGTCAACTGATCTTGCGATTTCAGTGATCACTCAGCCCTTGGTTAGCGTGCGTAGGTGTGTAGGATTTCGTACTACTCCTCGGCCCTCTACTGCACCTGCCTTTGGCTCTATGATAGGTGGGCCAGCCACCCCCTGGAGCCACGTGTCATTCACCCAAAGGCAGTTGTTGTAAGTCAACGAAGCTGCGTCCCCCTCCGTGCCGGTGCAGTATAGTCATCTCACCGGACCTCTAGTTGGGGCCAAACGAGAAAAGTTTGATGTTTACTGGTTTATTGGTCCCCTTTGCATTTTGCGCCAAGTTTTGACCTTTGATTTAACTATTAAATGTTAATGCATGTAAACAAAAATGTTGTGTAAGTCACCTTACGAAAACGAAATAATCCCAAAATACTTAGGCACGGTGCATTAACTCCCTCCTTGTTTCTTATTTCATGACATATCAACCAATGAGAGATGTGGGTCGTGCATGCTTTCAATGACTTGAGACTACCAAACATGACATGCAGTGTTTAGTTGATTGCATGTAATCCTATTAGTACTCTAGTTAGGAGTAGCAAAAAAACATTAAGTTCTCTCGCCGATAGGAATAAAACGCCATGTATTTATTTACAGAGGGAGTAGTACATTTTTGGTGACATGCATTACTAGATATTGCTAGTCAAATACTAAAATCCAGATGGACGTGGTAGTACTCCTAAATCTAGACGGTGGTGCTACTAGTACTAGTAGTAGTACTACCAATGTAGTAGTAGGAGTACTACCACTGTACTATCCGTTGGTCAAATTATTACGTGCTGCTCCTCACAGTGAAGTGACAAGACCCTGCGCCGGAGATGACACCTCAGTATAGGCGCCGTGTTCGGCATACCATAGTTAGCCTCACCATCTGCAGTCACTATCATCATGGTTGTAGAGCTAGCCTGCTTACAACTAGCCCTGTTCGACATAATTCCCCGTGCGTAGATGCCCGTGCATTGCACGGAACACCAAGATTGGGGGTGGACGGCTCCGGCAGCGGCCATCGCACCAGATTTTTCCACGGCCTTCTACTCCTAGATGTGGTGGGGAGGAGATGAGGCTGATTGTGAGAGACAAGGAGTTGTTTGTAAATAGGGAACAAGTGCGGGCATCTTTTTGCAAAAATGGAGAAGCTTGGTTTGTATGCGTTAGATCTAGATCAGACGGCTATTGGTGAAAGATGGGAGGCACAACATCATCACCAACTCAGGACCTGTTTGATTCGCAGGATTTTGAAAACGCAGGAATAGGACACGGCAATATTACAAGTTTCAAACTGATATTACAAATTTTAGGAGTAATGCTGCACCTACGAAGAGGGAATTACTAGGAAGTTTACGTAAGAACTTTTGTTACTTTAGGTTGATGCAGCATTATCGTACAAACTAAAATCCACCGCCCTCACAAGTCACTAATGGGCAAATAAGTTTTCGAGTCTCTGGCCACTTGATGTTTCAAAAACATATTCAGCTTCTGCGGAGAAATGAGCTCCATCGTGTACCCGCGCGGGTGTGGCTGGGCACGAAGCATGAGTACGTGCACGGTGCACATATTCTCTTCTTGTATACGTACACCACCTACGTGGGGTTGTGTGAGAGAGATACAAACCTAGAGAGATATAGTGTGTGGGTTCTTGAGAGTTTTTTTGGGGGGGGGAAATCAAAAAATTTAACATATGCAATGTGTGTGAAATAGAGTCCTGGATATAACATATATATAGAGGGGGCGATCCACGAGAAGAGAGTGGAGGTATCATCGGCTTGAGATGTCCCATATAATCGAAGAGAGGGATGATGTGTGTGTGTGTGCACGCGCGCGATCGATAAAGAGTGCCATCGAATTTGTGTGTGCCCACGTCAAAGATATAGAGTGGCTGGCCTACTGGAACGTGAGATGGGACATGTGCAGTTTGTCTCTGTGGCATGGATACCTACCTACAGCGCTCGACTATCGGTATGTGGTGGGGGAAGAGGGAGGCCCAATTAACTATAGAGGTACAATGGCTGGTATATGTGTGGAGTAGGAAAGAGGCCTACCTCATGTATTAAGGAGATCGATCTGCCTCATGTATTAAGGGAGATCGATCGGCATCCATGCATATGTGCAGGAGATGAATAAGGTTGGGAGAGAGACAGAGCTAGAGTGTTGGAGGGGGTGGTAGTGGAGTTGCTTCTGACAAATGGTGGGATAGGCTTGCTAGACAAACGGAGGGCACGCCCGCAATATCAATAAGAGAGGAGATGGCTGCTTGTTGTCTGTGCACGTGCATGTGAGAGACGGGTCAGGAGGCATGTACGAATGATGAGGGGGGACGATGTGGCTGTGGTAAGCAGACGTAACTACATAGGAAGATCAATCGCCCTTTGTAAGATAAAGGAGAGACATAACTTGTGAGGTACGTCGATCGATGGGGGGGGTAGTTAAAGTCGATCTAGGTATATGTTGGGAGATCGATCGGTATACATGCATGTGTGTGTTAGAAGCAAATGAGGCACGAGGAGAAGGATAGAGAGAGAGAAGGATGCATGTAGGAGGTGGTACGAGAGGCATACTATATCGAGGGGGAGGAGTGTGCGAGTACGAGAATGATGAAAATAGTGGTGGGAGTGAGGCATGGACGGTGACAAGAGAAGAGGGGAAGCTTGTGTTTGTGCTAGGCGCACCTGGCTAGAGAGGCATATCGATCGATGTATGCCGTAAAGAAGGAGCTGGGGGGCCTACACACACCGTGGGTGAACGACCTAAAGTGAAAGACGAATTTGCGCCATGGAGCTAGAGAATGCTGAGGGAGGGTGAGAGGGATGCGGGCGTGTGCATGCACAAGAGAAAGTTAGCGCTAGCTACAAAGATAAGAGGGTTGTGTGGGTGTAAAAGACGAATAGAGATCATATATACTTCATTATAAAAAGCGAATTTGGATATTTGAAGAATTTATCATAGTGTTTCAAACCGACGGATGTGTGAATATATATAACGGTGATACACATGGTGTGGTTATGAACATGGTATACTACATTTAATATGTTTTATCTCTACTCTTATAAAAAAATGGAGTTGTTGATGATGGTGTGCCTGCCATCCTGCATTATAGGCCGTCTGATTTATATCTGACGGATAGCAAGGAAACTATGATGGTTGAAGTTGGCAAAAATCATGATTGTAGATTCTTATTGAAATAGAGAAATGAATTCAAATTTAGTTCGAATTGCAGCGGTAGTATAGACATTTGGAATGCACTAAAATGTTGGTATGAGTAAGTTACATGCATTATACAGCAAGCGAAAAAATTTAATCGGACATAACATGGATTCATACTCCCTCCTTCCATCTATATAGGGCGTAATGAGATTTTTAAGACCGCCTTTGACTATTGACAAGATTAATAGTACATGACATGCACAATGTGAAAATTATATCATTGAAAGAACCTTTCACAGACGAATTTAACGGTGTGCTTTGTGTAAGTTGCATGTCATATATCATTGCTCTAATATTTGGTCAAAGTTAGCATCGAAAAACGCATTAGGCCCTATATAGATGGAAGGAGGGAGTAGCTTTGAATAGCATTTGTATAGTAAAACGGGGCAAGACTCTCTCTTTGTGTGGTGTGAATAGTTTTATTTTTTTCGTTTTCTTTTTGGTTGAGGGAAGTGCGAATTGATTTGGTACGTACAAGTACAATATTACTACACGTTAGGCTTGTCCCTAAAATTCAACCCGCGTCTTGTTATATCCTGAAAATTCAGATATCATGCTCCCAAAACTGGTGCCTTCACAACCCGCGCCTTGCTATCCCGAAATTACAACGCGCGTGAAAACTCCCTCCAGCTGCCAAATCCCGACACGCGAAATCCCCCTTCTAACCCTGAGCCGAAAGGTCCGCTAGTTCAAATCGATGGGGGGTACTTTTGTAACACACCCTACATTTTGGACAAGCGCATTCCTAAGTCATTCTTCACCCCGTCCCATCGCCCCCTTTTCGCCATTCGAAATCCCAGGCCGCCGTAACCTCTCCGCTCCAGCCGTGAAACCCCACCCTCCTCCATCCTCCACGTCACTACTGCCCAGCCGGAGCCTCTACCCCGACGATGTCGTCCAGCGCAACAGCTCGACGTCCCTCGTCCACCTCCCCGGAGAGGATCTGTCGTCCATCTCGCCGTCCCGCTGGTTCAGCCACCCCGTCCTCCACCTCCAAGGAGCTACTTCGACGATCGCCTCGTCTATCGCAGCTGCTCCATCCCCACAGCATCGCCTTAACCTGCTCCACTGGAACCGTAGCATCCTCACCAACTCCTCGGACGAAGCCGAGGCCTACTCGGCGCCACCAAAGAGGTTGTACACTCATCGCATCGCACCTTCTCCTGAACTCGACCTCCCGGCGCCAACGGTGGTCCATCCCGCACCCCCATGGAGCGGCTACCTTGAAGCTGGCGCCGCGGGCGACATCTCCACGACGGCTCTCCCCCAGTGCGAGGCCCCTTCGGCAGCGGCGTCCATACCAGCCGGATCTGCTGCTGCTGCTCCGGCTCTCGCTCGATCGCTCGCTCGCCCAGCTGCTGCTGCTGCTCTCCCCCTTGCTCGTGCTGCTGCTCTGCTCCAATTAAGCCACACTTCAGTCGACTGAATCGACTTTTGGGTCAGTCGATTTTTAGGGGTTGGGGGGGGGGGCTCGCCGGAGTTAAGGAAGAACCACCCGCAGCGGGGACGGGGGCTCGCCGGAGAGGTACCCCACTATCTATCTTAGGGTTCAGGGTGGGGGGGGGGCGGGGGGCCTAGAGGGCTGGCCGGGGCAGCGGTGGCGAGTTGTTTCGGGGCGGCGAGGCGGCGCTGGGGCCGGCGGTTCGGCCGGTGGTGGCTGGCGGCTCAGGGGGGTGCAGGTTGAAGATGAACTGTAGGCCCTCCCTAAACTACATGTCAAGTTCCTCTCCGCTACCATTGCGTTCAGTTTCGACAGTAGCATTCAAATTCCACCGTAAATTTCATTTTCGACAGTTAAGTTCAGAGTCAACAGTTTTTACTTCATCTGTTGTAGTCAAGTGGTTTTTGGTGATGTTAATTTTACATCCATTTTACATCATCTATTGGAGATGCTATTAGAATCCCACTTGAGATTGACGATGTCTGTCTTGTGCTACTTCAGCCTTGACGTTTTACGGCTCACCGGAGCTGCTCCAAGGACAGAACGATCCATCACAATAGAGCAGTGCCCTGGACGCCGTCTACAGATTCCTCAGATCTTCCGGCACACCTCCGACAGCCACCTCTGCCTCAACTGCTTCAGCGACCAACACAATGATGCTGAGGTCGACACGACTACGGCAAAGAGGTTGTACACTTGTTGCATCACTTATTACTATACATTCACGCTGATCCATTAGGGCTATTTTGGTTCAACGGAAAAACATCGATCCATTGGTTGTTACCATCACTCTAAATTTCTGCATGCTCTCCTTACATAATCTCACCATATTTTTTTCGTATGCATGTCAGATATTGTACACAGTCATGCTGAACATGTAGAGAAAAAGAGAAGAGTTTTGCGCGGCAATACAATGTCATGCAGACATCGCTCCATGGTGGGTTCAATGGCAAACCCTCCCCACCCCTCTCCAAATTGTAATCCAGAGGAAGATATCTATTCTGAGGCAGATTCAGACACCACTGACCACTCCTATTTACCCCCCAAGGTGTTTGCTCTACCTTGGCATGATGATGTTAGTCATATCATGCATATGTTGCCTTGCAGTGCCTACTTTTGACATCATATATGCCATCTGCTTAGTTTAAACATGTTCTGTAATGCCACATGTTTAGTTTCTATATCATATATGGGAATTATGCAGTCTCATGTCTTTTAGCCAGCCATAATATATGTGAAATGTGCAATGCCATCCTGTTTAACCAGGCATCATATATTTGAATGATATCTTGCCCATCCTTTTCTTCATTACATTTCCATTTGTCGACAATATTTGTAAATTAAACTACTCTTCCTGTGAATCAGCAATTTGGGTGGGAGATGGAAAAATCTGGAATGAAAACAAGGCCTTCAGAGCAGACAGTGCTACCTGTCGAAGCAAATCTCTTGTTGGATCCCGATAGCTCCTCAGAGATGGATTCAGAGACAGATGACCAGTCCTATTCCCCCACTGAGGTGTATGCTCTAACTTGGAACGGTTATACTGCTCATATTATGCATACGGTGTCTTGCATTGCATAGTTTAGACATCATATACACAATATTCAACACCATGTTCTTAGTTCAGACATCATATCGAATGCCCTCTGTTTAGCATATAAATCACATATGTGAATGAAATGATGCGATCCTGATTACTTAGATAACATGTAGGTGAATTATGTCATGCGATCCTATTTAGTTATTCATCATATCTTTGAATTATGTTATGCTATGCTATGCAGTTTAGACAGACATCATATATGTGAAATTATGTCATGCTATCCGTTTTAGTTAAACAATATACATGTCAACTATTTCATGCCCTATTTTTTCCACACTATCTATTGCATCTGTCTCTCATACAATGTCTGTACATTCAACCATGTTTCCTGTTTATCAGCCATTTGAATTGGAGCGGGTGATGCCAGTATCTAGCGGACTAAAAACACGATCTTCAAATAAAACAGTGCTACCTCTTGGTGGATATAGCACCCCGGTTGTACATGCACAAGAACCAGCCCTACCACACATAACCCAAACTCTCGCAAATTGTACCCCTACTATGATGGACAGAAAACCAGCTTCACCCAATCTAACCCCAACCCCAGCCGATAGTAACCTAGTTCCTGTTGACATAGCACCATCTCCACCACAGAGCTCCCAAACAAGAGCGGTTAGTAAAGCAGCTCCAGTGTCCAAAGGGCCAGTACTATCACGGCGAACCCCAACTCCACCAGTTAGTACGCTTATTCCTGTGGAGGAAGCACAACCAGCTAGTCGTAGTTTAGCATCTATCGCATTTGATATTGTTAAATCGTATGTGTGTATCTTCCCATCTTGGAAATATTATACTGAAGATGAAGCAAAATGCCAGTTGCAGGTGTTTGTCCAGGAGTTATGTGTAAGTAATGTTATTCATGGCAATTACTTTGCTTCGTCTCATACATCCTACCTCCATGATGGTTATAATACAACAAATTTTCCCATTTTTCTCTATAGAGAAGGACCGATTTGGAAACTCAGGATGAGGTAACCTGTGCTAATACCTCTGCTATCTTCAAGAATGCTTGGTGGAAGTATCGGAATTACCTGAAGAAAACGTACTTCACCGGCAAAGAAACTCATCAAATTCCCTTACGTTCTCCCGAGACACATTTACTGGACGATGACTAGGAATGCCTTGTTCTGTATTGGTCCCGAACCAAGAATATGGTAAGGACTATGAGATCATTTTCTATTTTTAAGTATTATATTCTTGCGTCTTACTGTACTCTGTTCATGTAGAACAAGTGCCTAAACCTGAAGAACAACTGTTCGAATTTAAGATTCCATTGCTACCATAGGACATAGATATATGTTTGTTTGATGCTTTTATTGTGTACTAGTACTTGGCAATAGAAGACTTTGTAGTTTAATCCTGTCCACCTTACTAATGAACTGGTTCACCGAAATGAGTTTCATATACTAGTACATGCCAAACTTGTTATGTGTCTGCTTGTTTCTTCTTTTAGAATGCTGACAGAATATTGGGGAAGAGTGCCTTATTAAGCAGCGATAAAGGAAGTAATGCAGATAAGGTTCAGGATAGTGACACATCGTGTCTTGGTTTACTGTTGGAGTTACTGGCCACTACCGCTTGCACAAGCTATTCAAACTCACTGTCTGAATCAGTTCGGTTTCTTGAGTCTCAACTACAAGCTGAAAGACATCGATCAGCTGTGCTGCGACAAGAAGCGGAAGGACTGCGGAAGTCCCTGGAGCATTCAGATGCATACTTTCTGGTGCAACAGCAAGCGTTGGAGAATTTTAGCGCCAAACAGGACAAAGCTAATCAGCTTGCTAAGCTTATTGCCAGCATGGTGGATACCCAGGATAACGATTCTTGAGCTCTTCTGAAGTTGTTTCACTTATGCTCTTGTTTTGCTGCCGCGTTTATTTGCACTGGTGGCCAATTTTGACGGCCAGTGTATATGATATGCTGCTTTGTTCCCTATATTTGCACTGGTGGCGAACTTTGATGCCTAGTGGATGTAATATGTGTAATACCCGTGATAGCCTAGCGTTAGTTGCTTGCTTATTTATTTCCTTGTTGTCTTGTTTATTTGTTTGCTTGTAGTCATTGCAGTTTTTTTTCCGCGGTTAACTAGTGACTGCAATAACCTATTTTTTAAAACTAGGCCACCATAACCATGGGCTAATATTTACTGTAGTGACACTGGGCCTCCTACGGGCCGTAGAAACAGTGGGCCTTCTATAGGCCATAGAAACAGTAGGCCTTCTACGGGTCATAGAAACAATGGGCCTTCTACGGGCCGTATTATCAATGGGCCTTATACGGGCCATATGATCGATTGGCCAAACATGGGCCAATAACAGGCCGCATTATGGACGTAAACGGGCTAGAGTTGGAATCGTCCGTTCACGGGCCGACCGTAACGGGCAATCGTTAATAGGCCGTATTTGATGACGCTATGAAAATGGCCCAACGTATTAACGGACCACAAACGGGCCGACTGTAACCACGGGCTGAATTTGGCCCACAAGCAGAAAATGACAGTAACGGGCCGTAAGTAAACGAATGCTGGAAATGAGCCCAAGAATAAATGGGCTCTGAGAAGGCCGAAAGATAACATGGGCTAGAAACGGCCCAACGGAATAACGGGCCGTTAATGGGTATAAAGTGATACACTGTTCATTATGGGCCAGTTTCACCACGGGCCGCTAATGGGTGTAAAGTGATACACTATTCATTACGGGCTAGTTTCACCACGGGTCGTTAATAGGCCAAGAGTTACATAGGGCCTCATATGGGCCGAAAGACGTCATGGGCCATACATGGGCCAGAAGTGAAAACAGGCTGGAATCATATTGGATGGCCTAGATGACGCTACTGGGCCTAATTCGGATAGGGCGTAATGGGCCTTGAGTTAGCGGGCTGTAAATGGGCTATATGCGAACAGGCCGTTAACAGGCTCTCCATGGGCCGGCCCGCCACCTTTTGACCAAGTCAAATGGGCTGGCCTTTTCACAGAAATGGGCCTCTGTTGGGCCGTGCCACGTGTCAACGTATCATAGGCACCTATCTGACCCACTGACGAGCTGACACGTGTTTCGTCCGGCCAATAAGAATTTTACACATGGAAATTTCCCATTGGTCGGGGCTGTTAACGGGTTATCGGATCCAAAACCCGACCCGATAGCTTAACGGTGTTCCGTTACGGTGGATGCCACGTGTCATCAATTTGTCATGGATATACATGCATGACAAAAAAAGTGACCTACTATGACAAACACGTATCATCACGGAAGTGTATTTTTTTTGTAGTGCTCTGCGTCGCCATCAACAAATTCACCAAGTGGGCGGAGGTGGATGCCGTCTGCACCATCCCGGCCGGCTCGGCCGTCAAGTTCATCAAGGGCCTCGTGAGCCGATTTGGGGTTCCCAATCGCATCATCATCGACAATGGCTCGCAGTTCACCAGCAACCTTTTCAAAACATATTGAGCTAACCTTGGAACGCAGATATGCTACGCCTAAATGGCACACCCCAAGAGCAATGGCCAGGCCGAGCGCGCTAATGCAGAAGTACCGAGGGGCCTCAAGGCAAGAACGTTCAAGAAGAAGCTCGAGGCCTGTGGCACGGGATGGCTCGACGAGCTCCAGTCCGTGTTGTGGTCCATCCACACCACCACGACCAAGCCGACGGGCGAGACCCCATTCTTCCTCATCTACGGAGCTGAGGCGGTTCTCCCTCACGAGGTCAGGCATCGCTCCACACGAGTCTTGGCGTCTGATGTGGCATGCCAGGACGCCACACGGGGGATGGACCTCGTGCTGAGGGAGGAACGCCACCGCCAGGCCTCGCTCCGAGCTGCGAGGTACCAGCAGGCGCTGTGGCGGTACCACTGCTGCAACGTTCGCCCAGGATGCTCGAGGTGGGTGCTCTCCAGCGAAGGGCTGCATAAGCTCTCGCCCATATGTGGGAGGGCCCGTTTAGGGTCGCCGTGTCTCCAGGCATGGCGCCGCGCTCCTGGAGACGCAGGACGGGATCCCCATCTAGAACGCCTGGAACATCCAGCACCTCCGGGAGTTCAACCCATGAAGCAAGGCCCCACGCCTATGAAGGTCTCCGCTCATGACACTCTCACGTAATAACGAGTTGGGGTTGTACACGCCCCGGAGTCTCCTGAGGTCGCCCTGGGCCTCACGGGGGCTCCCACCCACGTCCTAGTGGAGGCCCCATGTTCCGCGCTGGTGGGAAGACATGAAGACTAGTCTAGGTGCCGGACGTGGCTGTTCTTTGCTTGCTTTCCGTAGCTGGTTTTTGACTTCTTGAATGAATTTGGATTTTTCACGTCTTTCGTTCACCAGGGTTGGAATTTTCTCTCTTATTCATTCGCCTTTCTGTCTTGCCCCAGGAAGAGCGGCAGTTGCCAGTCGCTCCTCCTCGCGCGTCTCGCATGCGGGGGCTAGGCTGGTGTGTCACCTGGGCTCGCCCGCAATCACACCTCGCCGAAGCCTCGTTGCCCTAGGGCTCCGGTGTCCTTAATCCTCGTGAGACGCTCTCGAACAAGCTCGTGGGCACGTGCACCCTCTTAAGTTCGTGCCTCCGGGCAGTGCGACGCGGTGTGCTAGCCACAACCAACCCATGCTCGGGGGCTCATGCGAGATAGGACGAGGCGCCTCGTGAGGCCTTTTAAAAAAGAAAGAGAAACTCTGCAGCTATACAACGTCTCCTAAGGATCGGTGGCTCTTGAGCCGCCGGGAAGGAAGCCTCAGGGGATATAGCAGGCAAGGTCTGCCCTCACGACATGGGATACTACCGCAAGCACATAGAGCTAAGTTACCCTGGCCGCACCTAGTGGAAACACAAGTATCATGGCACAACATCAAAGTGGCAAACATAACATAGTGGCGCAAGCACCGCAGTTCATTACACACCCCAGCAGTGCCCTCTAGTTTTTTCAAATGCAGGGGAAAGGAAAGGAGAAACAAAAGTAGGCCACACGACCACAATAGCTCCCGAGGCCAGGCTCTAGCAATGCCTAGAGCTCAGTCTGAGCCCTCCTCCCGCTTCAACGAAGCACGGCGGCGAGATGGCCCGTCGCCTTCCCCGATCCGAGTCCGGCGGTGCGGTTGTTCATCATAGCCGCCACTACTAGTGCTCTCGGCGGAGGGGGAGCCACCGCTGCGGGAGGAGGCGTGACCATCGCCAAGGGCAAGCTCACCCTCGTCAACGTCGCCGCCGTCGCCAAGGCCAAGCTCATCATCGCTGCTGCCATCCTTGGGGCAGCTCCCCGTGCGGCGTCCGTCTTCCCCAAACACCCTCACGTAGAGGGTTGCGAGGCCATCATACTTGAAGTGGAGGGTGCATCTCCCGCTGAAAGCACAAGTGCTCCCTGGGTGATTTTGGTAATTAATGTCAACATATCTCTTGTTGGATTAATACCTTTATCTAGCATATTTCAGATGAGTTCAACAGTGTAGTGGCGTGGACAAGAGGATGTGGAACCCCTTCAAGATGCTAAGGACACAAGATTGGCAAAAGCTCAAGACTCTTCATTTTCATCTTAGTGATCCAAGATCACATTGAGTACATAGGAAAAGCCAATACTATTAAAAGGGGATGAGGTTTTGCTTAATGGCTTGCTTGTTCAAAATGCTTAGTGATATGCTCCAAAAGCCCTCAACCAGTTTCTCATTTCCACATATGTCCCAAACCAAAAGTCAAACTCAGCCCCACCGATTTGATCTATCCGGCGCCACCAAGTTCATTTGACATAGCCATTGCCACAAACCCTAATCAATTCAGTCTCATCGATGGGATCTCGGTCTCATCGAGACGGGCTTGCAAACTCTATGTTACCTGTTGCAATAATTTCGGTCTCACTGAGATATGCAATCGGTCCCACCGAGTTTGCTTGACCAACTCTCTGTTTTTCTTATTACCAAAATCGGTCCCACCGAGTTTGTGTAATCGGTCAAACCGAGTTGAGGTTTTACCCTAACCCTAGCACATCGGTCCCACCAAAAATCCTAACGTTCACATTTCGAACTAAATCGGTCTGACTAAGTTTCATGATTCGGTCCCACCGAGTTTGGTAAATTGTGTGTAACAGTTAGATTTTGTGTGGAGGCTATATATACCCCTCCACCCATCCTTCATTCGTGGAGAAAGCCATCAGAACGTGCCTACACTTCCAGCATACATTTTCTAAGAAAGAACCACCTACTCATGTGTTCAGACCAAGATATTCCATTCCAACCTCAAGAATCTTGATCTCTAGCCTTCCCCAAGTTGCTTTCCACTCAAATCATCTTTCCACCAAATCTAAATCTGTGTGAGAGAGTTGAGTGTTGGGGAGACTATCATTTGAAGCACAAGAGCAAGGAGTTCATCATCAACACACCATCTATTACCTTTTGGAGAGTGGTGTCTGCTAGATTGGTTAGGTGTCACTTGGGAGCCTCCGTCAAGATTGTGGAGTTGAACCAAGGAGTTGTAATGGCAAGGAGATCGCCTACTTTGTGAAGATCTACCCAAGTGAGGCAAGTCTTCATGGGAGATGGCCATGGTGGGATAGACAAGGTTGCTTCTTCGTGGACCCTTCATGGGTGGAGCCCACCGTGGACTCGTGCAACCCTTACCCTTCGTGGGTTGAAGTCTCCATCAACGTGGATGTACGATAGCACCACCTATCGGAACCATGCCAAAAATCTTCGTGTCTCCAATTGCGTTTGCACACTCCAATCCCATCCCTTTACTTTCTTGAAAGTTGCATTCTTTACTTTCCGCTGCTCATATACTCTTGTCATGCTTGCTTGAAATGTATTGTGAATGTTTAAACTTGTGCTAAAACTCCACCATAACTTAAAAGAATTTAAAAAACTACTACTTTTCTTTGTTGAGGGTCTAATCACCCCCATCTAGACACCTCTTCTTGATCCTACAATTGGTATCAGAGCATTGGTCTCCATTGCTTTGGTGTAAACAACATTGGAGGAAGATGAGTGAGTCTATATTGGGGAGACTTCGACGTAGAGTGCCTATACTTGATGGAGAGTTCTTTCATGACTGGAAAATTGAGATGCTTGAGATTTTCAATGAATATCACTTGAACAAGTACATTACTACTCCTTGTGCGCGCCTTGTTGACCCCTTGCATCCTACCCTTGATGAGTCTATTAACACGATCCGTAATCTTAGAGCCATCAATTTAATCACTAGAGGATTACCTAGAAACTTGATTGCTAGCTTGCCCGCTCTTGATTGTGCTTACACCATATGGATATTTCTTGAGGAACAATTTCCACATTATTCCTTGCAAAACTTAGATGAGATTCTTCACAAGTCTATTGCTTTGAGTAAGATGAATTCAATGATCTAAGTTTGGTGATTGTCTATTTAAGCTTACAAACCTCATGCGTGCCAAAGGAGATGTTGGAATCATTAGCAATATCATCTCCCAAGACATTAGAATTCATAAAGATGAACATTGTGATGATCACTTATCTAATGAATCACTCTCTCTAGGAATTGATCCATCACAAGATGATAACCCACAAGTATAGGGGATCCCAACAGTTTTTGAGGGTAGAGTATTCAACCCAAATTTATTGATTCGACACAAGGGGACCCAAAGAATATTCTCAAGTATCAGCAGTTGAGTTGTCAATTCAACCACACCTGAAAGACTTAATATCTGCACCAAAATATTTAGTAGCAAAGTAGTATGGAAGTAACAGTAACGGTGCAATAGTAACAGTAGTAGTTTTTGTAGCAATTGTAACAGTAGCAACGGAGAAGTAACTAAGCAAAGATCAATATGTGAAAAGCTCGTAGGAAATGGATCAATCATGGATAATTATGTCAGATGTGATTCCTCATGCAACAGTTATAACATAGGGTGACACAGAACTAGCTCCAGTTCATCAATGTAATGTAGGCATGTATTCCGAATATAGTCATACGTGCTTATGGAAAAGAACTTGCATGACATATTTTGTCCTACCCTCCCATGGTAGCAGAGTCCTATTGGAAACTAAGGGATATTAAGGCCTCCTTTTAATAGAGTACCGGACCAAAGCATTAACACTTAGTGAATACATGAACTCCTCAAACTATGTTCATCACCGGGAGTGGTCCCGATGAAGGAAATATGCCCTAGAGGCAATAATAAAGTTGTTATTTATATTTCCTTATATCATGATAAATGTTTATTATTCATGCTAGAATTGTATTAACCGGAAACTTAGTACATGTGTGAATACATAGACAAACAAAGTGTCACTAGTTTGCCTCTACTTGACTAGCTCGTTGAATCAATGATGGTTATGTTTCCTGACCATAGACATGAGTTGCCATTTTATTAACGGGATCACATCATTAGATAATGATGTGATTGACTTGACCCATCCGTTACCTTAGCATGATATCGTTTAGTTTGTTGCTATTGCTTTCTCCATAACTTATACATGTTCCTATGACTATGAGATCATGCAACTCCCGAATACCGGAGGAACACTTTGTGTGCTACCAAACGTCACAACGTAACTGGGTGATTATAAAGGTGCTCTACAGGTGTCTCCGATGGTGTTTGTTGAGTTGGCATAGATCAAGATTAGGATTTGTCACTCTGATTATCGGAGAGGTATCTCTGGGCCCTCTCGGTAATGTACATCATAATAAGCCTTGCAAGCAATGTAGCTAATGAGTTAGTTACGAGATGTAGAATTATAGAACAAGTAAAGGGACTTGCCAGTAACGAGATTGAACTAGGTATTGAGATACCGACGACCGAATCTCGGGCAAGTAACATAACGATGACAAAGGGAACAACGTATACCGTTATGCGGTTTGACCGATAAAGATCCTCGTAGAATATGTAGAAGCCAATATGAGCATCCAGGTTCCGCTGTTGGTTAATGACCGGAGACATGTCTCGGTCATGTCTACATAGTTCTCGAACCCGTAGGGTCCGCACGCTTAACGTTCGGTGACGATAGGTATTATGAGTTTATGTGTTTTGATGTACCGAAGGTAGTTCGGAGACCCAGATTTGATCACGGACATTACGAGGAGTCTCAAAATGGTGAGACGTAAAGATCTATATATTGGAAGCCTATATTTGGAAATTGGAATGGTTCCGAGTGGTTCGGGCATTTTTTTGGAGTACCGGGAGGTTACCGGAACCCCCTGGGGAGTATATGGGCCTTATTGGGCCTTAGTGGAATAGAGGAGAGGGAAGGGAAGAGAGGGAGGCACGCCCCCAAGCCCAATCCGAATTGGTAAGGGGTCCGGCCCCCCTTTCCTTCCTCCCTCTCTCCTCCTTCCTTCCTCTCCTACTCCTACTTGGAAGGGGCAATCCTACTCCCGGAGGGAGTAGGACTCCCCTAGGGCGCGCCATAGAGAGGGCCGGCCCTCCTCCTCCTCCACTCCTTTATATACGGGGGAAGGGGGCACCCCATGAACACACAAGTTGATCATTGATCTTTAGCGGTGTGCGGTGCCCCCCTCCACCATAATCCACCTCGGTAATATTGTAGCGGTGCTTAGGTTAAGCCCTGTTTCGGTAGCAACATCATCACCGTCATCACACTGTCGTGTTGACGGAACTCTCCCTCGAAGCTCTACTGGATCATGAGTTCGCGGGACGTCACCAAGCTGAACATGTGCAGACCACAGAGGTGTCGTACGTTCGGTGCAAGGATTGGTCGATCATGAAGACGTACGACTACATCAACCGCGTTGTCATAACGCTTCCGCTTACGGTCTACGAGGATACGTAGACAATACTCTCCCCTCTCGTTGCTATGCATCACCATGATCTTGCGTGTGCATATGATTTTTTTTGAAATTACTGCGTTCCCCAACAGTGGTATCAGAGCCAGGTTTATGCGTAGATGTTATATGCATGAGTTGAACACAAAGGAGTTGTGGGCGTGGGTATATACATATTGCTTGCCGTCAATAGTTGATTCTTGATTCAACGACATTGTTGGATGAAGCGGCCCAGACCGACATTACGCGTACGCTTATGCGAGACTGGTTCTACCGAAGGGCTTCGCACATAGGTGGCTAGTGGGTGTCTGTTTCTCCAACTTTACTTGAATTGGGTTCAATGAACAAAGTTCTTTCTGAAGATCAAAAAGCAATCACTATACCACGTTGTGGTTTTTGATGCATATGTAAGAACATTTCTTGCTCAACCCGTAGCAGCCACGTAAAACTTGCAACAACAAAGTAGAGGACGTCTAACTTGTTTTTGCAGGGCATGTTGTGATGTGGTATGGTCAAGACGTGATGAGATATACATTGTTGTATGAGATGATCATGTTTTTGTTAAAGTTGTCGGCAACTGGCAGGAGCCTTATGGTTGTCTCTTTATTGCATAAGATGCAAGCGCCATATAATTGCTTTACTTTATCGCTATGCGATAGCAATAGTTGCAAAAGCAATATTTGGTGAGACGACCATGTGACGACACGTTGATAGAGATCAAGATGATGGAGATCATGGTGTCATGCCGGTGACGATAGAGATCATGACGGTGTTTTGGAGATGGAGATCAAAGGCACAAGATGATGATGGCCATATCATGTCACATATTTTGATTGCATGTGATGTTTATCCTTTATGCATCTTATTTTTCTTAGTTCGGTGGTAGCATTATAAGATGATCTCTCACTAAATTTCAAGGTATAAGTGTTCTCCCTGAGTATGCACCGTTGCGACAGTTCGTCGTGCTGAGACACCACATGATGATCGGGTGTGATAAGCTCTACGTTCACATACAACGGGTGCAAGCCAGTTTTGCACACGCGGAATACTCGGGTTAAACTTGACGAGCCTAGCATATGCAGATATGGCCTCGCAACACTGGAGACCGAAAGGTCGAGCGTGAATCATATAGTAGATATGATCAACATAGTGATGTTCACCATTGAAAACTACTCCATCTCACGTGATGATCGGACATGGTTTAGTTGATTTGGATCACATGATCATTTAGATGACTAGAGGGATGTCTATCTAAGTGGGAGTTCTTAAGTAATATGATCAATTGGACTTTAATTTATCATGAACTTAGTCCTGATAGTATTTTCATATCTATGTTGTAGATCAATAGCTTGCGATGTAGCTCCCCATTTATTTTTTGATATGTTCCTAGAGAAAAATAAGTTGAAAGATGATAGTAGCAATGATGCAGACTGGGTCCTTGATCTGAGGATTATCCTCATTGCTGCACAGAAAAATTATGTCCTCAATGCACCGCTAGGTAACAGACCTATTGCAGGAGCATATGCACGTGTTATGAACGTTTGACAAAGCTTGGTATGATGACTACTTAATAGTTTAGTGCACCATGCTTTACGGCTTAGAACCGAGACTTTAAAAACGTTTTGAACACCACGGAACATATAAGATGTTCTAAGATTTTAAATTGGTATTTCATACTCATGCCCGTGTCGAGAGGTATGAGACCTCTGACAAGTACTTGGCCTACAAGATGGAGGAGAATAGCTCAATCAGTGAGCATGTGCTCAGAATGTCTGAGTACTACAATTGCTTGAATCAAGTGGGAGTTAATCTTCCCGATAAAATAGTGATTGACAGATTTCTCTAGTCACTATCACCAATTTATTGGAACTTCGTGATGAACTATAATATGCAAGGGATGACGAAAGTAATTCCCAAGCTCTTCGCGATGCTGAAATCAGCAAAGGTAGAAATCAAGAAAAGTATCAAGTGTTGATGGTTGACAAGACCACTAGTTTCAAGTAAAAGGGCAAGGGAAAGAAAGGGAACTTCAAGAAGAATGGCAAGCAAGTTGCCACTCCTATGAAGAAGCCCAAAGCTAGACTCAATCCTGAAACTGAGTGCTTCTACTGCAAAGGAAATGGACACTGGAAGTGGAACTGCCCTAGATACTTGGCGGATAAGAAGGATGGCATACTGAACAAAGGTATATTGGATATACATGTTATTGATGTGTACTTTACTAGTGTTTATAGAAACCCCTCGGTATTTGATACTAGTTCAGTTGCTAAGAGTAGTAACTCGAAACGGGAGTTGCAAAATAAACAGAGACTAGATAAGGGCGAGGTGATGATGTGTGTTGGAAGTGATTCCAAGGTTGATAAGATCACCATCACACACTCCCTTTACCTTCGGGATTAGTATTGAACCTAAAATAAATGTTATTTGGTGTTTGCATTGAGCATGAATATGATTGGATCATGTTTATTGCAATACGATTATTCATTTAAGTCAAAGAATAATTGTTGTTCTATTTACATGAATAAAACCTTCTATGGTCATACACTCAATATAAATGGTTTATTGAATCTCGATCGTAGTGATACACATATTCATAATATTGAAGCCAAAAGATGCAAAGTTAATAATGATAGTGCAACTTATTTGTGGCACTGCCGTTTAGGTCATATTGGTGTAAAGTGCATGAAGAAACTCCATGTTGATGGGCTTTTGGAATCACTTGATTATGAATCACTTGATGCTTGCGAACCATGCCTCATGGGCAAGATGACTAAGACTCCGTTCTCTGGAACAATGGGGCGAGCAACTGTATTATTGGAAATAATACATACTGATGTATGTGGTCCGATGAGTGTTGAGGCTCGCGGCGGGTATCGTTATTTTCTGACCTTCACAGATGATTTGAGCAGATATGGGTATATCTACTTGATGAAACATAAGTCTGAAACATTTGAAAAGTTCAAAGAATTTCAGAGTGAAGTGGAAAATCATTGTAACAAGAAAATAAAGTTTCTGCAATCTGATTGTGGAGGAGAATATTTGAGTTACGAGTTTGGTCTTCATTTGAAGCAATGCAAAATAGTTTCGCAACTCACGCCACATGGAACACCACAACGTAATGGTGTGTCAGAACATCATAACCGTACTTTATTAGATATGGTGCAATCTATGATGTCTCTTACCCATTTATCACTATCATTTTGGGGTTATGCATTAGAGACAGTTGCATTCACGTTAAATAGGGCACCATCTAAATCCGTTGAGATGACGCCATATGAATTATGGTTTAGCGAGAAACCTAAGATGTCGTTTCTTAAAGTTTGGGGCTATGATGATCATGTGAAAAAGTTTCAACCTGATAAGCTCGAACCCAAATCGGAGAAATGCGTCTTCATAGGATACCCAAAAGAAACTGTTGGGTACACCTTCTATCACAGATCCGAAGGCAAGATCTTTGTTGCTAAGAGTGGATCCTTTCTAGAGAAGGGGTTTCTCTCGAAAGTAGTGAGTGGGAGGAATGTAGAACTTGATGAGGTAATTGTACCTTCTCCCGAATTGGAGAGTAGTTCATCACAGAAATCAGTTCTTGTGATTCCTACACCAATTAGTGAGGAAGCTAATGATGATGATCATGAAACTTTAGATCAAGTTACTACCGAACCTTGTAGGTCAACCAGAGTATGGTCCGCACTAGAGTAGTACGGTAATCCTTTCTGGATGTCATGTTACTTGACCATGACAAACCTACGAACTATGAGGAAGCGATGATGAGCCCAGATTCTGTGAAATGGCTTGAAACCATGAAATCTGAGATGAGATCCATGTATTAGAACAAAGTCTGCACTTTGATTGATTTTCCCGTTGATCGGTGAGCCATTAAAATAAATGGATTTTCAAAGAGGAAGACGGACGCTGATAGTAGTGTTACTATCTACAAAGCTCAAATTGTCGCAAAATGTTTTTGGCAAGTTCAAGGTGCTGACTATGATGAGATTTTCTCACTCGTATCGATGCTTAAAAGTCTGTCCGAATCATATTAGCAGTTGCCGCATTTTATGAAATCTTGCAAATGGATGTCAAAACTGCATTCCTTAATTGATTTCTTAAAGAAGAGTTGTATATGATGCAACTAGAAGGTTTTGTCGATCCTAAAGGTGCTAACAAAGTGATCAAGCTCCAGCGATCCATCTATGGACTGGTGCAAGCATCTCGGAGTTGGAATATATGCTTTGATAAAGTGATCAAAGCATATGGTTTTATATAGACTTGTGGTGAAGCCTGTATTTACAAGAAAGTGAGTGGGAGCACTACAATATTTCTGATAAGTATATGTGAATGACCTATTGATTGATCGGAAATAATGTAGAATTTTCTGGAAAGCATAAAGGAGTGTTTGAAAAAAGTTTTTCAAAGAAAGACCTCGATGAAGCTACTTACATATTGAGCATCAAGATCTATAGAGATAGATTAAGACGCTTGATATATTTTCAATGAGTACATACCTCGACAAGATTTTGAAGTAGTTCAAAATGGAAAAGTCAAAGAAGGAGTTCTTACCTGTGTTGCGAGGTGTGAAGTTGAGTAAAGACTCAAAACCCGACCACGGCAGAAAATAGAAAGAGAATGAAAAGTCATTCCCTATGCCTCAGTCATAGGTTCTATAAAATATGCTATGCTGTGTACCAGACCTATTGTATACCTCACCATAAGTATGGCAAGAGGGTACAATAGTGATCTAGGAGTGGATCACTGGGCAGCGGTCAAAAATATCCTTAGTGGAATAAGGAAATGTTTCTCGGTTATGGAGGTGACAAAGAGTTCATCGTAAAGAGTTACGTCGATGCAAGCTTTGACACCGATCTGGATGACTCTAAGTCTTGATCTAGATACATATTGAAAGTGGGATCAATTAGCTAGAGTAGCTCCGTGCAAAGCATTGTAGACATAGAACATTTGCAAAATACATACGGCTCTGTATGTGGCAGACCCGTTGACTAAATTTCTCTCACAAGAAAAATATGATCACTCTTTGGGTGTTAATCACATAGCGATGTGAACTAGATTATCGACTCTAGTAAACCCTTTGGGTGTTAGTCACATGGAGATGTGAACTAATCACATAAAGATGTGAACTATTGGTGTTAAATCACATGATGATGTGAACTAGACTATTGACTCTATTGCAAGTGGGAGACTGAAGGAAATATGCCCTAGAGGCAATAATAAAGTTGTTATTTATATTTCCTTATGTCATGATAAATGTTTATTATTCATGCTAGAATTGTATTAACCGGAAACTTAGTACATGTGTGAATACATAGACAAACAGAGTGTCACTAGTATTCCTCTACTTGACTAGCTCGTTGAATCAATGATGGTTATGTTTCCTAACCATAGACATGAGTTGTCATTTTATGTAGCGACCCGACCTCGGATGGTCAAGTCTCTGTGCTTCAGTGTCATCCCTGGATTGGTAATGCTAACACACACAGTACTCGAGGATTTATAACAGAGTAGCAATCACACACTTATTACATCGAAAAGTCTAAAAGAGAACTTATTACAATAATATGGCTTAAGGCCATCTAATGCGATAACAGCGGAAGGCTTGGAAGATAAAGTGAGTCCATCAACTCCAACGGCATAGCTGAGCTGCACGGCAATGACCTAATGAACCTTACTCCTCGTCTGAAAAGTCTACAACATAATACGTTGCAGCCCGAAAACGGGTCAGCACATGGAATATGCTGGCAATATAACACAGTAGAGCAGAAACAGAATAATGCTATCACTACATGCATATATGGCTGGTGGAAAGCTCTATGGTTACAGTTTTTTGCGAAAAGCCAATTTTTCCCTACAACAAAGGAATAGATTTTTATTTAACTATCATGGTGGTTTAAACATCATTGAGAAGGTACCCCCAACTCAATCCCAATTAAAGTGATTAACAACCCAATAATATTAATTAAACATGGTGAGATACATGTGATAACCCAAGTACTAGATACTCAAGAATTGTCCATAACCGGGGACACGGCTAACCATGATTAGATTGTACACTTTGCAGAGGTTTGCGCACTTTCCCCCACAAGACTCGATCACCTCCGTTGGATTTCTCGCACTACAGGGTGTTTGAGAAACGAATGACCGAGACACGGTCTTTCAGAAACGTTAACTCTCTACTCCGGGTAGACCATACCAAACCTACAAAACCCACTACCTGCTGATCGACCTCTTCAAGAGCTTCACGTAACTTACTCAACTATGCTAGAGCCCATAATAGCTTGTGGCTGCACACACAGAAGTTTCTAGCATGAATCATCTCAGTTCCCTTTGAGCCTGGGTGGCGGTCCATAGGAAGATCACACGGGTACCCCGGGATTTCCAAAAAAAACAGACTACACTGGGTTCCCCAGGTGCCTCAATCCACCCAGTTGTTTGATTATGTTGCCACCTTCAGTTGAACCATTAATTAACATTCTCATAGCTGTCATGAATTTCACTCAAACCCAAACCACGTCTACGAGCATAGCATACCAATATAAGCAATACATAGAAGTAACTCCCAAGGGTTTGAATATAACAGGGCAATAGGTTCTACCTCAGCAACTACTTCCCAACCCACAAGTTAATGACATCCTAATCATGCAATGTTTGAGGATTGGAACTAATGCATAAAAACTAGGTGATAAAGGGATATGATCAAAGTGTTACTTCACTTGCTGACGATCCGCGAATCCTAGAGACTCGTAGTAACACGCTTCGCACTCCGGGAATTCTATTGCAAGCATACATAAGTAAAAAGAAACGATGCACAGGCAAAACTCAAATAAGATAGGTTGACCAGAAAGTTCAACTTAAGAACTCCGGTACTCAAAAAGAATCAAAGCAAACGGAGCAACGAAACTCAAACGACGAAAGAAAGAAGCTTCGTTTACTAATCTGAAACTAGGTCAAATTTTATAGTAACAAAAACTTGTTTGAGTTGGTTAAACGTAAAGAGGATTTCGAGACGAAACTCCAGGCGCTTGAATCGCCTAATTCCGATAAACGAGCGAAAAGATAAACAAAAACTAAGATCGGATTAGAAATCGCGATCAGAAAAATTGCAGAATAAATCCGATAAAAGAAAACTGACGAACGGATTAACGAACGAGCATTCGTTAGCTATATCTAACGGGCGAAGAACCATTCGTTAAAACGAACGTTCGGACGAACGTCCGCTAACTAGAAGAACCAAGAAAAACCGGCGAATCCAATAAAACGGATCTAGGGTTTCTAAAAAAAACCGAACGGTCTTTATAAAAAACCGGCGGCTGGGCGTGGCGGCTACCTCCAGTGGGAGGTCCGGCGAGGCGAGGCAGCGGCGGGGCGGCGGCTTGTGGCGCGGCGGTGTAACACCCCGGATATGATTTACCTAATATGTATCCAACTCTTGCCGTTTCCGGCATTAAGTTATTTTATTTTCTCGGGTTCGGGTCTTTGTCTCCGTGTGTTGTTATTGTTGTCATGCATCTCATATCATGTCATCATGTGCATTGCATTTGCATACATGTTCGTCTCATGCATCCGAGCATTTTCCCCGTTGTCCGTTTTGCATTCCGGCGCTTCGTTCTCCTCCGGTGGTCATTTCTACCTTTCTTTCGTGTGTGGGGATTAAAGATTTCCGGATTGGACCAAGACTTTCCAAGCGGCCTTGGTTTACTACCGGTAGACCGCCTGTCAAGTTTCGTACCATTTGGACTTCGTTTGATGCTCCAACGGTTAACCGAGGGATCGAGAAGGCCTCGTGTGTGTTCCAGCCCAACACCCCTCCATTTTGGCCCAAACCCCACCAAAACCTTATCCATCATCTAGAGCGTTTGATCACGATCGCGTGGCCGAAAACCGCACCTCATTTGGACACTCCTAGCTCCCTCTACCTCTAAATATAGACCCCCCCCCTCCTCAAATTCCGGATCCCCTCCTTCTAACCCTAAAAGAGATCACCTCCGCCGCCGCGGGACACGTCCGGACGGCGCCGGACGTGTCCGCCGCCTCCTCTGACCTATCCGCACGCACCACATGGCCCGGCCGCGCCCACTTCACCGCCTCCCGCCGCCGGCCCGCGAGGGCCCGAGGCTGGCCCTCCCCGCCAACCGCGCGGGCCAGATCCGCCGCGCCCCGCCGCCTCTTCTTCTCCGCCGCACCGCCGCCTCCTTGCCCGGCGTCGGTCGCCGCCCGAGTTCCGGCGAACTCCGGCTCTGGCTCCGCCGCTCCTCCGCGGACCTCCATCCCACAGGCCGCCGCCCCTCGACGCCGGTGAGCGTCCGGTGCCGACCGGCCTCGCCTCCCCGCCCGGATCCGGCCGCCCCGACGTCTCCGGCGAGTTCTTCCTCAACGCCGGCGAGAAATCCGGCCATCCTCGTAAAGCGTGCCGGCTGGATCTGGATCTGGGAAAAGATCGGGTTGACTTTTTGCCCGAAACCCTAATTATTTTGGCTATGTTCATCGCATCGTAACTTTGCATCCGTAGCTCTGTTTTGGGCATATAGCATATCAAAATGTTCATCTCAGAGAGTACATCATTTCATCTCATTGCATCATTTTCATTTGAGTTCATCTTGACGCCCGAAATGCTATTGGAAGAGTGCTATTTGAGATAATTGTCAGATCTGCTGCTCCAATTAGATATTTGTCATTTTTGCCATGATTATTGTGTGCATGATATGCCCCTGAGCTCTACATGTGTTTTGTTATATGTTTTTCCATCTATCCAGAGGTGCAACCCATGTATTTTTGTGATGTGTGTGGTGACTAGCACAAGCTTGCAAAGTGGAGCATTCGTTAATGCTGATTTCAGGGACTTAGCATTTCCACTAAGTCCTTGATCTGTTTATCTCATTTGGCCATATGTTCATGTTGTTTCCTAGTGGTCCGTGCCTCTTTTGAGGATGATCAGTAAGGATGTTTTGTTAATCTTGTAGTGCTCTATCCATCCATGTCTTTTTTTGCAATTATGGAGCACCCTAGCTTGAGTCAATCGAGCTCTACTTTTGCCATTTCGTGAATCTGGGCAGATTGTCTACTTGTTAGCAATTTTGTCGAGGATGTTGTAGTTGATCCATGCATGCTATGTTATTGTTCTTGCCATTTCTAGCTTGCATTTTGTGTATTCTTGATGGGTGTATGCTTAGATTGTCATGACTTGCTCTGTAGTGAGTGCATCGAGCTCGTAAACATGCCTACTTGATATCTGTTTTCAGCATGCTCCAGTTTTCACTAAGTCTGAGAACTGATTATGTTTTTGCCATGTTCACATGCTTGCAAATGTATTTTCTGATCCCTTTTGGCTCAAGGTCACTAAGGGACTTTTGTTAAGATCTTTGAGTAGCTCCATGCCATGCTTTACTTTGCCATGTTCAGGTCCTGTAGCATATTGTTTTCATGCTCCAAAGAGTGCTATCTGATATGAAATTCCAAACAAGTGTTAATTTCACCAAGTCTGAGATCTGTTTGCCAAATGCATTTTTGCCATGCTTGTTTGAACCTGTTAATGGATGAATTGGCCGTATCTCAGTGCTAGTCCTTTGTTAAGCATCATGAATGGATCCCTGCCATGTATTTTGTTGTCATGTTTGGGTGCTGTAGCATGTTCATATTGTTGCATTTAGATGGCTACTTGCTGTAAATCGCGGAACGTGGTCATATTTGAATCGCTTGCCATTTCCAAACCGTAACTCCGATTCCGGTGATCTTTATATTGTTTTCAAGCGATTTCATATCATCTTTCCAGTGGCACACTTGGATTCTCAAGTTGAGGCCAGGTTCATTCATTCCTTGTCAAATCTTGCATAGGCATCACATATTGCATCCCGCATAGCATTCCATCTTTGCATCATGTTGTTTGAGTTTGCACGTGGTTGATTGTGTCCTTGTTGCTTGTTTGGGTAGAGCCGGGAGACGAGTTCGCTAACGAGGAGCCCGTTGAGTTTGCTTTCGAGGATCCAGTCAACTCTGACAACTTTGCAGGCAAGATGATCATACCCTTGAAATCACTACTATCTTTGCTTTGCTAGTTGCTCGCTCTTTTGCTATGCCATGCTACGATGCCTACCACTTGCTTTCAAGCCTCCCAAATTGCCATGTCAAACCTCTAACCCTCCATGTCCTAGCAAACCATTGATTGGCTATGTTACCGCTTTGCTCAGCCCCTCTTATAGCGTTGCTAGTTGCAGGTGAAGATTGGAGACCGTTCCTTGTTGGAACAGTATTTACTTGTTGGGATATCATTATATTGCCATGTTATCTTAATGCATCTATATACTTGGTAAAGGGTGGAAGGCTTGGCCTCTTGCCTAGTGTTTTGTTCCACTCTTGCCGCCCTAGTTTTCCGTCATATCGGTGTTATGTTCCCGGATTTTCCGTTCCTTACGCGGTTGGGTTATAATGGGAACCCCTTGATAGTTCGCCTTGATTAAAGCTTTTCCAGCAATGCCCAACCTTGGTTTTACCATTTGCCACCTAGCCTCTTTTTCCCTTGGGTTTCCGGAGCCCGAGGGTCACCTTATTTTAAACCCCCCGGGCCAGTGCTCCTCTGAGTGTTGGTCCACCTGTCAGCTGCCGGTGGCCACCAGGGGCAACTCTGGGCTGGCCTACCCGTACCTAAGACAATCTAAGTGTGCCCTGAGAAAGAGATATGTGCAGCTTATCGGGATTTTGTCGGCACATTCGGGTGGTGTTGATGGATTTGTTTTAACTTGTCGAAGTGTCTCGAAGAACTGGGATACCGAGTCTGATAGGAACGTCTCGGGAGGAGGTCTATTCCTTCTTGACCGTGAGAGCTTGTCATGGGCTAAGTTGGGACTCCCCTGCAGGGATTTGAACTTTCGAAAGCCGTGCCCGCGGTTATGGGCAGATGGGAATTTGTTAATGTCCGATTGTAGATAACTTGAACCTTAACTTAATTAAAATGAATCAACAGTGTGAGTTACCGTGATGGTCTCTTCTCGGCGGAGTCCGGGAAGCGAACACGGTGTTGGAGTAATGCTTGCTGTAGGATGCTCTTTTAGTTACTCATTCGCGCTTTGCCTCCTCTTCTCGCTCTCTTTTGCGAACAGGATAGCCACCATATATGTTAGTCGCTTGCTGCAGCTCCATATATTTTTCCTTGCCTTTCCTATTAAGCTTAAATAGTCTTGATCGCGAGGGTGCGAGATTGCTGAGTCTCTGTGGCTCACAAATTACTATTAAACCAGATGCAGGGCCTGATGATTCCGTTCCAGATGACGCGCTTGAGCTCAAGTGGGAGTTCGACGAGGACTCACGCCGATACTACGTGTCTTTCCCTGATGATCAGTAGTGGTGCCCAGTTGGGGCGATCGGGACCGTGTCGCATGTTGGGTTTATCTTTTATTTTGGCGCCGTAGTCGGGCCATGAGTGTTTGAATTTTGTAATGCTATTTATGTACTTTGATTGACGTGGCGAGTGTAAGCCAACTATGTTCCTTCCCCTTTTATTACTTATATTACATGGGATGTTGTGAAGATTGCCTAACTTGCAACATTGCTTTCAATGCGGTTATGCCTCTAAGTCGTGCCTCGACATGTGGGAGATATAGCCGCATCGAGGGCGTTACAAGTTGGTAATCAGAGCCTTCCCCGACCTTAGGAGCCCCCACTGATTGATCGTTTTTAGTAGCCGTTGTTGAGTCTAGAAAAAATGTTTTTGAGTCATTTAGGAATTATATATCGGAGAGTTTAGGAATTCTTTTTTACTTCCCAGTCTCCTCATCGCTCTGGTAAGGCATCCTGGCGTAGAGTTTTGACTCTTCTCTTCTCAAATTTCACTAATTTTTTTTAGTATCACGCGGGTATCTTGGAATCGTTCCGATGGTTTTGTGACGAGAACATTGTTCTTGGTGCCTCCTGTCTTTAGGGGTTGTGGCAGTGTCCCGGGGAGTTGAGCTCCGAGGTGTTGTCGTCACAATTTTATCATTGCAGTTCTGGAATACCTGAGTTTAGTACGCCGACATAGAAAATCTCTTTTATGCAGTTCGTTGGTGAGATAACCTCGACGCCACCTAGTACTGGGGCGGGAGTTCGGGAGTATCGCCATAACTTGTATAACGGATGCTTTTCGAAGGTTGAGGTAGATGGTTTCCGAAGTTTTTCTCGGTTATGTGTTGAAGGATGGATACAGCTGGATGTAGGATTTGCTAGTTTTGGGTGAGATATTATGCTTCCCCTGTATCCCCAACACCTGATTGCATAACCGGAAAGGTTCGGGAGTTTCATAGGTGGGAATTCTTGTAGCTCTAGTTCTTCTTCCACGGATATTTGGTTTGAGATTCGGATTTCTTACCGAGTATTCGTTCTTGATCCGTACCTTGTTGATTTATTCCTCTACCTAAATTCTAAGTGGCTTCTCAATTTATGGATATGTGACCATTTCAAGTGGAATGCATTCGTTCATTTTGTTCGGATGTGAAGACTATATGTTGCAATTTTCATTCCCCTGGATTCAGCTTCAATATTTGCCTATCAATGTGCTAATGGATGTCAACCTCTTCAGGATGGCTCCTCCAACACGGACGACTCTGAATCCTGATCCGCCACCACCTCCACCTCCTCCGGAGGCATGGCAAGCTGTGATGGCCGCAACCAATGCAAACACGCAGTTGATCATGCAAATTCTTCAAGAGCGCAATCAAGTGAACCAAGGCAACCAAGGCAACAATCAGAATCACTTTGCTACACTCAACCTGTTCCTTGCAAATAAACCAAAGACTTTCAGCAATTGTGTTGAGGCAACTGATGCTGACGATTGGCTAGTGGACTTGTGCAAGAATTTCGAGTGCAGTAACGTCGGGCCTGAGGACTTTGTCAAGTTCGCTTCCTTCCAACTCAAAGACCAAGCTGCAGAGTGGTTCCAGCAGTACAAGGATTCCAGAGGAGGACGTGTGATTACCTGGGATGAATTCCATCAAGATTTCAAAGCTCATCATATCCCTCAGAGCGTGGTTGAAAGTAAGCATGAGGAATTCCGCAACCTGAAGCAAGGCTCTTTGTCTGTCTATGACTACAACAAGTTGTTCCAGAAGCTCGCCCGCTTTGCTAAGCAGGAAGTCCCTGATGAGAAGAGCATGATATACCAGTTCAGGGGTGGTCTAATGAGAAGAAATCCAGCTAGCTCTTGTTCTCTTTGAGCCCTTGAGGTACGATGAGTTCTACAACATGGCATTGAAGCAAGAGGCCGCTCAACTGAGATGTGATGCTTCCAAGAAGCGAGTCAGAGATGCTACTCCTTCTTCCTCTACTCAAGTGGCCAAGCAGCAGAAGTATTGGCTTCCTCCTCCTCCGTTTCGTCAGCCGTATCAGAAGAGCAAAGGTGGCAATGGATCTTCCCACCCACCCAACCCTGGCTTTCAGAACAAGACTTCGTCTCAAGTTCCAAGATCGAGTGCTCCGTATCACCGTCCGCTTTCAGAGGTCACGTGCAACAAGTGCCAATAGAAGGGCCATTATGCCAACAAGTGTTTCAATCAGAGGCGTCTTCCTCCTCCTCCTCCTGTGAGATCGGAAAGTACAACTGTGGTCAAGCATAACCCGAAGCATGCCAAGGTCAACTTGATGAATGCAGTTCAGGCAGAGGACTCGTCAGATGTCATCATGGGTAACCTTCCTGTTAATGATATTCCAGCTAAAGTTCTTTTTGACACAGGTGCATCGCATTGTTTCATCTCGAGACCGTTTACATCTAAGCATGGTTTGGCTTTGCAAATTTTGCCTAGTCCATTAGCAGTTGTCTCTCCCGGTAGGCGCATGCATTCTAACTCCATTGCTCCGGATGTTACCATCACTTTGGGTGACTACAAATTTCTATCTTCTCCAACGGTTCTTGGTGACTCGGATATTGATCTTATTCTCGGAATGGATTGGCTTTCTAAGCACAAGGCTCAGCTTGATTGTGCAGCCAGGAAGATTCAATTGACTCATTCATCTGAGGATGTAATTGTGTTTGCCGCTCGTGATGATACCATCCGTCTGTTTTCTCTCAATGAGAAGGGTGAACTGGATGCTATCTCACAGATTCCAGTCGTTTGCGAATATCAAGACGTCTTTCCAGAAGAGCTTCCAGGAATGCCTCCGCACCGGCCAGTTGAATTCGTCATTGATCTTGAACCTGGCACAGAACCAGTGTGCAAGCGTCCTTACAAGCTTGGACCTGAAGAGTTGAAGGAGCTGAAGAAGCAACTCGATATTCAAGAGAGAATGGGTCTCATTTGGCCTAGTTCTTCTCCGTGGGGTTGTGGTGTTCTTTTTGTGAAGAAGAAGGATGGAACGGACTGACTTTGTGTTGATTATCGTCCATTGAACAAGAAGACTATCAAGAACAAATACCCACTTCCCAACATCAACGAGCTGTTCGAACAACTCAAAGGTGCTCAAGTATTCTCCAAGCTTGATCTCCGTATGGGTTATCATCAGATTCGAGTCCGTGAGCAAGATATTCCCAAGACGGCTTTCAGGACAAGCTATGGTTCATATGAATACACTGTCATGTCTTTTGGCCTCGTCAACGCTCCTCCGACGTTCTCTCGCATGATGAACTTCATCTTCAACGCCTACACCAATGACTTTGTTTTGGTCTATCTCGACGACATTCTGGTTTTCTCAAAGAACAAGGAAGATCATGCCAAGCACTTGCGTTTGGTACTCGATAAGCTGAGGGAACACCAGTTCTACGCCAAGTTCTCCAAGTGCGAATTTTGGCTCGATGAGGTTCTTTATCTTGGTCATATCATCTCTGCCAAGGGCATTGCGGTAAATCCTGAGAAGGTGTCTGCAATTGTGAATTGGGAACCTCCTCAGAACGTGAAGCAACTCCGTAGCTTCCTCGGTCTCGCAAGCTAATGTCGAAGATTCGTTGAAAACTTTTCTAAGATCGCGAAGCCTCTCTCAAATCTTCTCCAGAAGCACGTCAAGTACGTTTGGTCTCCGGAGTGTGACATTGCTTTCAACACTTTGAAAGAGAAATTGGTCACCGCTCCAGTTCTGACTCCGCCTGATGAATCCAAACCGTACGAGGTCTTTTGCGATGCCTCTCTCCAAGGTCTCGGCGCAGTGTTGATGCAAGAGAAGAAAGTTGTGGCTTATACCTCTCGCTAGTTGAAGCCCAATGAGAAGAACTACCCCACTCATGACCTCGAGTTGGCGGCAGTTGTGCATGCTCTTTTGACTTGGAGACATCTCTTATTGGGAAGAAAAGTGGACATTTTCACTGATCACAAGAGTCTCAAGTACATCTTCACTCAGCCTAATCTCAACCTCAGGCAAACTCGATGGGTCAAAATGATTCAAGAGTATAATCCGAGTATCGAGTATACTCCAGGCAAGGCCAATGTGATTGCTGACGCATTGAGCAGGAAGGCGTATTGCAACAGTCTGATTCTCAAGCCTTATCAACCCGAGCTTTGTGAAGCTTTCCGCAAACTTAATCTGCAAGTTGTTCCTCAAGGTTTCCTCGTTAACCTTCAAGTCTCTCCTACCTTGGAAGACCAGATTCGCCAAGCTCAGCTTCTTGATGCTATGGTGAAAAAGGTGAAGATTGGGATTGCCAAGAGTCAACCCAAGTACAAGTGCTACCGCCTTGATGACAAGGACACTCTCTTCTTCGAGGATCGTATTATTGTGCCCAAAGGTGACCTTCGTAAAGTGACCATGAACGAGGCTCACAATTCTCTTCTCTCCATCCACCCTGGGAGCACGAAGATGTATCAGGACCTCAAGCAGGCTTATTGGTGGACTCGAATGAAGCGCGAGATTGCTCAGTTCGTGAATGAATGTGATGTCTGCAAAAGAGTGAAGGCAGAACACCAAAGGCCAGCTGGTCTCCTCTAACCTCTTGCCATTCCAGAATGGAAGTTTGACCACATTGAGATGGACTTCGTGACTGGGTTTCCAAAGTCCAAACGTGGCAATGATGCTATATTCGTTGTCATCGACAAGCTCACTAAAGTGGCTCACTTTCTGCCTATCAAAGAGTCAATCACTGCAGCTCAATTGGCGGAACTCTACACCTCTCGAACTTTCTCTCTGCACAGTATTCCTCAAGTGATCTCTTCAGACCGTGGCAGCATCTTTACCTCCAAGTTTTGGGATTCTTTTTAGAAGGCCATGGGCACCAACATCTGCTTCAGCACAACTTTCCATCCTCAAACTAGCGGTCAAGTCGAGCGTGTCAACCAGATTCTTGAAGATATGCTCAGGGCTTGTGTGATCTCCTTCGGCATGAAGTGGGAGGATTGTCTTCCTTATGCTGAATTCTCCTACAACAACAGTTTTCAAGCAAGTTCGGGCAAGGCCCCATTTGAAATTCTGTATGGCAGGAAGTGTCGTACCCCTCTCAACTGGTCTGAAACCGGTGAACGTCAGCTTTTGGGTAATGACTTAATCACAGAGGCGGAGGAAATGTGCAAAGTCTTTCGAGATAACCTCAAAGCAGCCCAATCCCGCCAGAAGAGCTACTATGATAGTAAGCACCGTGATTTGGCTTTCGAGATCGAAGATCATGTTTACCTCCGTGTCTCTCCAATGAAAGGTACTCGTCGCTTCGGTATCAAAGGGAAGCTTGCCCCTAGATACGTGGGACCTTTCAAGATCGTCAGCAAGAGAGGCGATCTCTCCTATCAACTCGAGCTTCCTTCAAACTTTGCAAATGTGCATGACGTGTTCCATGTCTCCCAGCTCCGAAAGTGCTTCAAGACTCCTGACCACACCGTCAACTTCGAGGACATTGAGCTCCAAGAAGATCTCTCTTATCGTGAGCACCCCTTTGCTATTCTTGAAGAGACTGAACGCAAGACTCGCAACAAGTCGATTAAATTCCTCAAAGTCAAGTGGTCACACCATTCCGACCATGAAGCTACCTGGGAACGCGAGGATCACCTCCGTTCTGAGTACCCGGCGTTCTTTCAGTCCTAGATCTCAGGACGAGATCCTTTCATAGTGGTGGAGTGTTGTAACACCCCGGATATGATTTACCTAATATGTATCCAACTCTTGCCGTTTCCGGCGTTAAGTTATTTTATTTTCTCGGGTTTGGGTCTTTGTCTCCATGTGTTGTTATCGTTGTCATGCATCTCATATCATGTCATCATGTGCATTGCATTTGCATACATGTTCGTCTCATGCATCCGAGCATTTTCCCCGTTGTCCGTTTTGCATTCCAGCGCTTCGTTATCCTCCGGTGGTCATTTCTACCATTCTTTCGTGTGTGGGGATTAAACATTTCCAGATTGGACCGAGACTTTCCAAGCGGCCTTGGTTTACTACCGGTAGACCGCCTGTCAAGTTTCGTACCATTTGGACTTCGTTTGATGCTCCAACGGTTAACCGAGGGACCGAGAAGGCCTCGTGTGTGTTGCAGCCCAACACCCCTCCATTTTGGCCCAAAACCTTCTCCATTATCTAGAGCGTTTGATCACGATCGTGTGGCCGAAAACCGCACCTCATTTGGCCACTCCTAGGTCCCTCTACCTCTATATATAGACCCCCCTCCTCAAATTCCGGATCCCCTCCTTCTAACCCCCTCCTCCGCCAACCTATCCGCATGCGCCACATGGCCCGGTCGCGCCCACTTCACCGCCTCCCGCCGCCGGCCCGCGAGGGCCCGAGGCCGGCCCTCCCCGCCAACCGCGCGGGCCAGATCCGCCGCGCCCCGCCACCTCTTCTTCTCCGCCGCGCCGCCGCCTCCTTGCCCGGTGCCGGTCGCCGCCCGAGTTCCGGCGAACTCCGGCTCTGGCTCCGCCGCTCCTCCGCGGCCCTCCATCCCGCCGGCCGCCGCCCCTCGATGCCGGTGAGCGTCCGGTGCCGACCGGCCTCGCCTCCCCGCCCGGATCCGGTCGCCCCGACGTCTCCGGCGAGTTCTTCCTCAACGCCGGCGAGAAATCCAGCCATCCTCGTAAAGCGTGCCGGCTGGATCTGGATCTGGGAATAGATCGGGTTGACTTTTTGCCCGAAACCCTAATTATTTTGGCTATGTTCATCGCATCGTAACTTTGCATCCGTAGCTCCGTTTTGGGCATATAGCATATCAAAATGTTCACCTCAGAGAGTACATCATTTCATCTCACTGCATCGTTTTCATTTGAGTTCATCTTGATGCCCGAAATGCTGTTGGAAGAGTGCTATTTGAGATAATTGTCAGATCTGCTGCTCCAATTAGATATTTGTCATTTTTTGCCATGATTATTGTGTGCATGATATGCCCCTTAGCTCTACATGTGTTTTGTTATATGTTTTGCCATCTATCCAGAGGTGCAACCCATGTATTTTTGTGATGTGTGTGGTGACTAGCACAAGCTTGCAAAGTGGAGCATTCATTAATGCTGATTTCAGGGACTTAGCATTTCCACTAAGTCCTTGATCTGTTAATCTCATTAGGCCATATGTTCATGTTGTTTCCTAGTGGTCCGTGCCTCTTTTGAGGATGATCAGTAAGGATGTTTTGTTAATCTTGTAGTGCTCTATCCATCCATGTCTTTGTTTGCAATTATGGAGCACCCTAGCTTGAGTCAATCGAGCTCTAATTTTGCCATTTCGTGAATCTGGGCAGATTGTCTACTTGTTAGCAATTTTGTCGAGGATGTTGTAGTTGATCCGTGCATGCTATGTTATTATTCTTGCCATTTCTAGCTTGCATTTTGTGTATTCTTGATGGGTGTATGCTTAGATTGTCATGACTTGCTCTGTAGTGAGTGCATCGAGCTCGTAAACATGCCTACTTGATATCTGTTTTGAGCATGCTCCAGTTTTCATTAAGTCTGAGAACTGATTATGTTTTTGCCATGTTCACATGCTTGCAAATGTATTTTCTGATCCCTTTTGGCTCAAGGTCATTAAGGGACTTTCGTTAAGATCTTTGAGTAGCTCCATGCCATGCTTTACTTTGCCATGTTCAGCTCATGTAGCATATTTTTTTCATGCTCCAAAGAGTGCTATTTGATCTGAAATTCCAAACAAGTGTTAATTTCACTAAGTCTGAGATCTGTTTGCCAAATGCATTTTTGCCATGCTTGTTTGAACCTGTTAATGGATGAATTGGCCGTAGCTAAGTGCTAGTATTTTGTTAAGCATCATGAATGGATCCCTGCCATGTATTTTGTTGTCATGTTTGGGTGCTGTAGCATGTTCATCTTATTGCATTTAGATGGCTACTTGCTGTAAATCGCAGAACGTGGTCATATTTGAATCGCTTGCCATTTCCGAACCGTAACTCCGATTCCGGTGATCTTTATATCATTTTCAAGCGATTTCATCTCATCTTTCCAGTGGCATACTTGGATTCTCAAGTTGAGGCCAGGTTAGTTCATTCCATGTCAAATCTTGCATAGGCATCACATATTGCATCTCGCATAGCATACCATCTTTGCATCATGTTGTTTGAGTTCGCACGTGGTTGATTGTGTCCTTGTTGCTTGTTTGTCTTGTTTGGGTAGATCCGGGAGACGAGTTCGCTAACGAGGAGCCCGTTGAGTTTGCTTTCGAGGATCCAGTCAAGTCTGACAACTTTGCAGGCAAGATGATCATACCCTCGAAATCACTACTATCTTTGCTTTGCTAGTTGCTCGCTCTTTTGCTATGCCATGCTATGATGCCTACCACTTGCTTTCAAGCCTCCCAAATTGCCATGTCAAACCTCTAACCCTCCATGTCCTAGCAAACCATTGATTGGCTATGTTAACGCTTTGCTCAGCCCCTCTTATAGCGTTGCTAGTTGCAGGTGAAGATTGGAGACCGTTCCTTGTTGGAACAGTATTTACTTGTTGGGATATCATTATATTGCCATGTTATCTTAATGCATCTATATACTTGGTAAAGGGTGGAAGGCTCGGCCTCTTGCCTAGTGTTTTGTTCCACTCTTGCCGCCTTAGTTTTCCGTCATGTCGGTGTTATGTTCCCGGATTTTGCGTTCCTTACGCGGTTGGGTTATAATGGGAGCCCCTTGATAGTTCGCCTTGATCAAAGCTTTTCCAGCAATGCCCAACCTTGGTTTTACCATTTGCCACCTAGCCTATTTTTCCCTTGGGTTTCCGGAGCCCGAGGGTCACCTTATTTTAAACCCCCCGGGCCAGTGCTCCTCTGAGTGTTGGTCCACCTGTCAGCTGCCGGTGTCCACCAGGGGCAACTCTGGGCTGGCCTACCCGTACCTAAGACAATCTGACTGTGCCCTGAGAAAGAGATATGTGCAGCTCCTATCGGGATTTGTCGGCACATTCGGGCGGTGTTGCTGGATTTGTTTTAACTTGTCGAAGTGTCTCGAAGAACCGGGATACCGAGTCTGATCGGAACGTCTCGAGAGAAGGTCTATTCCTTCGTTGACCGTGAGAGCTTGTCATGGGCTAAGTTGGGACTCCCCTGCAGGGATTTGAACTTTTGAAAGCCGTGCCCGCGGTTATGGGCAGATGGGAATTTGTTAATGTCCGGTTGTAGATAACTTGAACCTTAACTTAATTAAAATGAATCAAGAGTGAGAGTTACCGTGATGGTCTCTTCTCGGTGGAGTCCGGGAAGCGAACACGGTGTTGGAGTAATGCTTGCCGCAGGATGCTCTTTTAGTTACTCGTTCGTGCTTTGCCTCCTCTTCTCGCTCTCTTTTTCGAACAGGATAGCCACCATATATGCTAGTCGCTTGCTGCAGCTCCATATATTTTTCCTTGCCTTTCCTATTAAGCTTAAATAGTCTTGATCGCGAGGGTGCGAGATTGGTGAGTCCCTGTGGCTCACAGATTACTATTAAACTAGATGGAGGGCCTGATGATTCCGTTCCAGATGACGCGCTTGAGCTCAAGTGGGAGTTCGACGAGGACTCACGCTGATACTACGTGTCTTTCCCTGATGATCAGTAGTGGTGCCCAGTTGGGGCGATCGGGACCGTGTCGCATGTTGGGTTTATCTTTTATTTTGGCGCCGTAGTCGGGCCATGAGTGTTTGAATGTTGTAATGCTATTTACGTACTTTGATTGACGTGGCGAGTGTAAGCCAACTATGTTCCTTCCCCTTTTATTACTTATATTACATGGGATGTTGTGAAGATTGCCTAACTTGCGACATTGCTTTCAATGCGGTTATGCCTCTAAGTCGTGCCTCGACACGTGGGAGATATAGCCGCATCAAGGGCGCTACAAGTGGCGCTCGGCGGCGGCGGCAGGCGGCGGCGGCTAGGCGGCGCGGGCGGCGGGGGTGCGGTGGGGTGTTTGGGGCGGCGGGGCGGCGATATATAAAGGGCGGGGCTGGGCGGCTTGGAGGAGGGGGCAAGGCGCGGCGACGGAGAGGAGTCCGGCTCGGACTCCTAGTCCGAGTCGTCGGCGGCGGCGGCGGCCTGGCGCGGCTGGGCCTTAGGCCCAGTCCGCGCGGGAATTTTTTTTAAAATAATTTCGCCGACCGAAATAAAATCCTAAAAAGAAATCTAAAAATGCCAAAATAAATTTTCACCGTCTAAATAAAATATTTAGGACGAGTTGAACATTTTCTTGGCCCTAAAATCAAATTTTGAAAACGTGCAATTTTTCTACTGCAAATAAAATCCGAATAAAACCAAATAAAGTCCAATAAATGATTTTAATATTTTTCCTCCGATATTTCAATTATTTTGGAGAAGTCATATTATCTCCACTCATTTGATTTAATATGAAATATTTCTCGGAGAGAAAAAATTTATTAAAATCAAAATCCTCGTTTCATTATTTGATAAAAGTCAAATATGAAAACCGGAAAATCCCCAACTCTCTCCGTGGGTCCTTGAGTTGCTTAGGATTTCGAGGATTGCGGAACGGAAATGCAATAAATCATGATATGCTTGGATGATCTATGTGTAACATTCCAAATTGAAAATTTGGGATGTTACAAACCTACCCCCCTTAAGATGAATCTCGCCCTCGAGATTCGGGTTGGCTAGAAAATAGGTATGGGTGGTCCTTGCGGAGATCATCCTCTTGTTCCCAGGTGGCTTCATCCTCGGTATGGTGGCTCCACTGAACTTTGCAAAACTTGATAACCTTACTGCGGGTGACTCTGCTGGCAAACTCAAGAATCTTAACTGGCTTCTTCTCGTAAGTCAAATCACTGTCTAACTGAATCGCCTCCAAGGGTACTGTACCTCTTAATGGTATATCAGCCATCTCAGCATGACACTTCTTCAGCTGTGAAACGTGGAACACATCGTGGACTCCTGACAATCCCTCAGGTAACTCCAACTTGTAGGCAACTTCTCCCATCCGTTCCAAAATGCGATACGGTCCTACAAATCTCGGGGCTAACTTTCCTTTAACTCCAAAACGTTTCACTCCTCGCAAGGGCGATACTCGCAGATATGCTCTGTCTCCAATTTCGTAGGCTACCTCCTTGCGTTTTGAGTCTGCATAAATCTTCTGCCTGGACTAAGCAATCTTCAGTCAGTCTCGGATCAGTTTTACCTTCTCCTCAGATTCTATAATCAAGTCTGGTCCAAACAACTGTCGGTCTCCTACCTCATCCCACATCAACGATGTTCTGCACCTGCGTCCATACAGGGCTTCAAATGGTGCCATCTTCAAACTAGCTTGGTAGCTATTGTTGTATGAGAACTCTGCATACGGCAAATTGTCATCCCAACTAGATCCATAATCTAGCGCACAGGCTCTCAACATATCCTCCAAAATTTGATTGACTCTCTCAGTCTGTCCATCTGTCTGCGGGTGAAATGCTGTACTGAACTCCAATCTCGTTCCCAAAGTCTGGTGTAACTGATGCCAAAACTTTGAAGTAAACTGTGTTCCTCGATCTGATACGAAGGTCCTCGGAACTCCATGCAGACATATGATCCTGGACATATAGATCTTGGCCAACTTTGCACTTGTATAGGTGGTTTTCACTGGGATGAAGTGAGCTACTTCGGTCAAATGATCAACTACTACCCATATGGAATCATATCCTGCTTTAGTCCTGGGTAATCCGGTGATAAAGTCCATGCCAAGTTTATCCCACTTCCATTCGGGTATCGGCATAGGTTGTAACAGTCCTGCTGGCTTCTGATGTTCTGTCTTAAGTCTCTGACATACATCACATACGGCTACATACTCGGCAATATCCTTCTTCATACCAGTCCACTAGAAACGTTCCTTCAAATCCAAATACATCTTGGTGTTTCCGGGGTGTATCGAGTATGGTGAGTCATGGGCCTCTTGAAGTATTAACTTCCTGATCTCCTAGTTATTGGGCACATAAACTCGGTCCTCAAACCATAGGGTATCGTGCTCATCTTCACGAAAACCTTTGGCCTTTCCCTTGCCCATCTCCTCCTTTATCTCGGCAATCTCTTTGTCATCCTTCTGAGCTTCCCGAATTTTGTCCAGCAATGTCGACTGGACCTCCATTGTTGCAATGAACCTTCTAGGTACAATCTCTAACCGAAGTTCCATGATGTCCTTTGCTAATTCCTTCGGCGGTCCTTTACTTTCAAGGATATTAGCATAACTCTTCCGACTCAATGCGTCTGCTACGACATTGGCCTTTCCTGGATGATAGTGTAGCTTCATGTCATAATCCTTTATAAGCTCCAACCATCTCCTCTACCTAAGGTTCAGCTCCTTCTGGGTGAAGATGTACTTCAAACTCTTGTGATCCGTGTACACATCACAACGGTTTCCAATAAGGTAATGTCTCCAAGTCTTCAACGCATGCACTACGGCTGGTAGCTCCAAATCATGTGTGGCATAATTCAACTCATGTGGTTTTAGTTGTCGTGAGGCATACGAAACAACTCTTCCGTCCTGCATAAGCACACATCCAAGTCCTAAGCGAGAGGCGTCGCAATACACTTGGAATTCCTTATGTATATCTAGCAGTACTAGCACTGGGGCTGTAGTCAAACGTTTCTTCAACTCCTGGAAACTTGCTTCACAATCTTCTGTCCATTTAAACTTGGTATCCTTCTTCAACAGTTCAGTCATTGGTTTTGCAATCTTGGAAAAATTCCCAATGAATCTCCGGTAGTATCTTGCGAGTCCTAGAAAACTGCGGATCTCACTAACTGAGGTGGGTGCCAACCATTCAGTGACTGACTGAACCTTGCTGGGGTCTACTGCTATACCTTCTCCTGATATAACATGTCCAAGGAATCTGACTTCCTTCAGCCAAAACTCGCATTTGCTAAACTTAGCATACAACTGGTGTTCCCTGAGCTTCTCGAGAACTAAACACAAATGCTCTTTGTGCTCCTCCTCGTTCTTCGAGTATACCATGATATCATCAATAAACACCACAACAAACTTGTCCAAATACTCCATGAACACCTTGTTCATCATGCTCATGAAAAGGCAGGGGCGTTAATCAGTCCAAACGACATGACCGTGTACTCGTATAATCCATATCGCGTTGTGAACACCGTCTTTGGTATGTCCTTCTCTCGTATCTTCAGCTGATGATACCCTGATCGTAAATCGATCTTTGAGAACACTTTAGCTCCTTGCAATTGATCAAACAGATCGTTGATCATCGGCAGTGGGTACTTGTTCTTTATCGTCACTTCATTCAAGGCTCGATAATCAACAACCATCCTTAGGGATTTATCTTTCTTCTCAACCAAAAGTACTAGGGCTCCCCAAGGTGATGAACTCCTTCGGATGTATCCTTTCTCCAATAACTCTTTGATTTGTTTCTTAATTTCCTCCAGATCATTCGCGGGCATCCGGTAGGGTCTCTTGGATATTGGTCCTATTCCTGGTAACAGCTCTATCAAAAACTCAATATCTCTGTCCGGTGGCATGCCTGGTAACTCCTCTGGGAAAACATCCGGGTAATCCTTTACTACCAGCACTTCCTCCTGAACAACTCCCGTAAGGGCATTCACTTGGCTCCTTTTAGGCACATTCCTAGACACATCCTTAATCCTTTTTCCCTCCGGGGTGGTGAGATAAATCGACTTACTCGCACAGTCAATGCTTCCTCCATACTTTGATATCCAGTCCATACCCAATATCACATCCAATCCTTGTAACTCCAAGATAATTAGGTCGGACGGAAACACATGTGTGCCAATGGTAAAGGGTATCTGGTCACACCATCGGCTAGCCATATATTCTGCTCCAGGTGAACTCACTAAAAGAGGGGTCCTAAGGGTTTGGGTGGGTAATTTAAACTTATCCACGAATCCCCTTGATATGTATGAATGCGATGCACCAGTATCGAAAAGAACAAGAGCGGTAAATGACTTAACCAATAACTTACCTATTACCGCGTCCGACTGCTCTTCAACCTCCTCCACGTTAACGTGGTTCACTTGTCCTTTGTTGAATGGATTGGGCTTCTTCCCAGCGCTTCCATTTCCGTTTCCATTCCTTCCTTCGGAGAAATCATTGGCATAGTGCCCTGTCTTCCCGCACTTAAAACAGGTAACCTGACTTAAGTCTCTTTTGGCGGGAGTGGATGGGTTGGAGCGGTTCTGATTGTTGTTAGTTCTGTTCCCATTCTTAGCGCCACTGTGGTTATGTGATCCTCCTCCAGTGTTGTTGTGACCTCCATGGTTATGAACAAGTCCTCCCGAGTTCAGGGTTAGGCGAGGCTTCTGCTGAGCTCCTGAGTTATACTTCCCTTGTCCATACTTTCTCTTGCGGCGCTCAATCTGCTGTTGTTTCCCTTCAATCATAAGAGCCTTATCTACCAACTCCTGGTAGTTGCTGAAGGTTGCTACCATCAACTGCATGCTCATCTCATCATTCAGCCCTTCCATAAACTTCTCCTGCTTCGCGGCATCTATGGCCACATCATCAGGGGCATAGCGTGATAACTTGCTAAACTCATCCACGTACTGAGCCACAGTACGATTCCCCTGGCGTAGGTTGCAAAACTCCTGCTTCTTCATCTGCATAGCTTTAGTTGAGACATGGGCGGTGCGGAAAGCTTGCTGAAACTGGTCCCAAGTGACATTGGCTACAGGAAAAGTGGTTGTGTAATTCTCCCACCATGAGGCTGCTGGTCCATCCAATTTATGTGCGGCAAAGCGCACCCTCTCAGCATCTGTGCAACCTGCGGTGGTCAACTCCCTTCCAATACGGCGTAGCCAATCATCAGCAACTATAGGCTCGGTGCTACTGGAAAACACCGGCGGCTGTAACCTTAGAAAACGGGCTAGGTTGTCCACTGGCGGTGGGTTGTTGTTGTTGTTGTTGCCCTGGTTCTGAACTAGCAATTGCATCAAGGCATTCTGCTGCTGGATCAACTGGGTGAGCTCCGGTGGGAAGGCAAAACCGGTGTCACGTCTCGGAGGCATCTGATGGGTTTAGATGGAAGAGATTAGAATAGAAAAGGGGTCTAATGAGAAAGCACTACCCATATGGACATGAGACAAACACAATCATTTCACTCAATCAATCAAGCAAGGGCATACAAACGGTCTAGAACTATCGCAAAAGTGCTCACTACTACTATATACATGGGGGAAATACTACTAATAGTTGGTGGTCATCTAGAAATTTTGATCGGTGGAAGACTCCATGATGTCTGCTCCAGCTTCGTCTTCAAAGTCATCATCACTAGGGTCGGAGTCGGTGTCGTCGATGATGATGTAGTTCTCTGGGCAAGTGGAATCGTCGTCTTCTACTCCCGGTGCTGGTCCTCCCATGAATACTCCGATCTTCTTGACTAGGTTGTCATTCTTCTCCAGTAGGGTCTTGATTTCCTCCTCATATCCATCGCGGGTAAACTTGAGTTCTTCCTCCAGCTCGATGATCCTAGTCTTCGCCTTCTTCAAATTCATCATGTCCGCACACATCTGGTTCTCCTGACATCGAATGTGCTGGTTTAACTCCTGGATGAAAGCTACAATGGATCTATCCTTCTTAGTGCTGATTACTTCCCATTGCTCGTCTCGGTGCCCACATATTTGGTTAATAGTGTCCTCAAGCTCCCTGTTGTAAACTTCTCCAATGCGTCCAATGGTGATGTGAGCTGCCATACTCTTTCCTAAACTCCAGGTTGGTGCGTCGAAGGAAAAATCTATGGGTTTAGAGGTTGGTGAGAACGTCCTTCCTCGAACTTGTACTTGAATCATCCAGCGCTCTTCTTCTGGTAAAGTGGCGTTGTACGTCCCGGTGAAGCTTGGTATTCCAATATTCAAGTACCTAGTGACTTCCTTCAAGTGGCGTCCAAAAGGTATGTCTTCATCCAGTTGTGCAAACTTGTTCTTCTTCTCCGTCATCCTAAAGAGTAGAAAATGGCAAGGAGTCAGAAATGAGTAGAGAAGTGTGACCTAGGGTTTATCTTAGTGGTCGTGTCCTACACTCAGCGTGTGCTATGATACCATCTTGTAGCGACCCGATCTCAGATGGTCAAGTCTCTGTGCTTCAGTGTCATCCCTGGATCGGTAATGCTGACACACACAGTACTCGAGGATTTATAACAGAGTAGCAATCACACACTTATTACATCGAAAAGTCTAAAAGACAACTTATTACAATAATATGGCTTAAGGCCATCTAATGCGATAACAGCAGAAGGCTTGGAAGATAAAGTGAGTCCATCAACTCCAACGGCATAGCTGAGCTGCACGGCAACGACCTAACGAACCTTACTCCTCGTCTAAAAAGTCTGCAACATAATATGTTGCAGCCTGAAAATGGGTCAGCACATGGAATATGCTGGCAATATAACACAGTAGAGCAGAAATAGAACAATGCTATCACTACATGCATATATGGCTGGTGGAAAGCTCTATGGTTACAGTTTTTTGCGAAAAGCCAATTTTTCCCTACAACAAAGGAATAGATTTTTATTTAACTATCATGGTGGTTTAAACATCATTGAGAAGGTACCCCCAACTCAATCCCAATTAAAGTGATTAACAACCCAACAATATTAATTAAACATGGTGAGATACATGTGATAACCCAAGTACTAGATACTCAAGAATTGTCCATAACCGGGGACACGGCTAACCATGATTAGATTCTACACTATGCAGAGGTTTGGGCACTTTTCCCCACAAGACTCGATCGCCTCCATTGGATTTCTCACACTACAAGGTGTTTGAGAAATTGATGACCGAGACACAGTCTTTCAGAAACGTTAACTCTCTACTCCGGGTAGACCATACCAAACCTACAAAACCCACTACCTGCTGATCTACCTCTTCAAGAGCTTCACGTAACTTACTCAACTATGCTAGAGCCCATAATAGCTTGTGGCTGCACACGGAAGTTTCTAGCATGAATCAGCTCAGTTCCCTTTGAGCCTGGGTGGCGGTCCATAGGAAGATCACACGGGTACCCCGGGATTTCAAAAAAAACAGACAACACTGGGTTCCCCAGGTGCCTCAATCCACCCAGTTGTTTGATTAAGTTGCCACCTTAAGTTGAACCATTAATTAACATTCTCACAACTGTCATGAATTTCACTCAAACCCAAACCACGTCTACGAGCATAGCATAGCAATATAAGCAATATGTAGAAGTAACTCCCAAGGGTTTGAATATAACAGGGCAATAGGTTCTACCTCAGCAACTACTTCCCAACCCACAAGTTAATGACATCCTAATCATGCAATGTTTGAGGATTGGAACTAATGCATAAAAACTAGGTGATAAAGGGATATGATCAAAGTGTTACTTGCTTTGATAACAATCCGCGAATCCTAGAGACTCATAGTAACACGCTTCGCACTCCGGGAATTCTATCGCAAGCAAACAATAACATACATAAGTAACAAGCAATGATGCACAGGCAAAACTCAAATAAGAGAGGTTGAACAGAAAATTCAACTTAAGAACTCCGATACGCAAAAAGAATCAATGCAAACGGAGCAACCAAACTCAAACAGCGAAAGAAAGAAGCTTTGTTTACTAATCTGAAACTAGGTCAAATTTTACAGTAACAAAAACTTGTTTGAGTTGGTTAAACGGCAAGAGGGTTTCGAGACAAAACTCCAGGCGCTTGAATCGCCTGATTCCGATAAACGAGCGAAAAGATAAACAGAAACTAAGATCGGATCAGAAATCATGATCAGAAAAATCACGGAATAAATCCGATAAAAGAAAATTGACGAACGGACTAACGAACGAGCGTTCGTTAGCTGTATCTAACGGGCGAAGAACCGTTCGTTAAAACGAACGTTCGCACGAAGGTCCGCTAACTAGAAGAACCGAGAAAAATTGGCGAATCCAAAAAAACGGATCTAGGGTTTCTAAAAAAACCGAACGGTCTTTATAAAAATAACCGGCGGCGGGGCGCGGCAGCTACCTCTGGCGGGATGTCCGGCGAGGCGAGGCAGCGGCGGGGCCGCAGCTTGCGGGGCGGCGGCGCTCGGCGGTGGCGGTGGCGGCAGGCGGCGGCGGCTAGGCGGCATGGGCGGCGGCAGGCGGTGGTGATGTGGTGGGGTGTTTGGGACGGCGGCAGGGCGGCGGTATATAAAGGGCAGGGTGGGGCGGCTTGGAGGAGGGGGCAAGGCGCGGCGGCGGAGAGGAGTCCGGCTCGGACTCCTAGTCCGAGTTGGCGGCGGCTGCGGCGCGCGCGCACGCGGAGGAGGCGGCTGGCCCTTAGGCCTAGTTGGCACGGGAATTTTTTTTAAATAATTTCGCCGACCGAAATAAAATCCTAAAAAATAATCTAAAAATGCCAAAATAAATTTTCACCATCTAAATAAAATATTTAGGACGAGTTGAACATTTTCTTGGCCCTAAAATGAAATTTTGAAAATGTGCAATTTTTCTAATGCAAATAAAATCCAAATAAAACCAAATAAAGTCTAATAAATGATTTTAATATTTTCCTCCGATATTTCAATTATTTTGGAGAAGTCATATTATCTCCACTCATTTGATTTAATATGAAATATTTCTCGGAGAGAAAAAAATTTATTAAAATCAAAATCCTCGTTTCATTATTTGATAAAAGTCAAATATGAAAACCGGAAAATCCCCAACTCTCTCCGTGGGTCCTTGAGTTGCTTAGGATTTCAAGGATTGCAGAACGGAAATGCAATAAATCATGATATGCATGGATGATCTATGTATAACATTCCAAATTGAAAATTTGGGATGTTACATTTTATTAACGGGATCACATCATTAGAAAATGATGTGATTGACTTGACCCATCCGTTAGCTTAGCATGATGGTCGTTTAGTTTGTTGCTATTGCTTTCTCCATGACTTATACATGTTCATATGACTATGAGATCATGCAACTCCCAAATACCGAAGGAACACTTTGTGTGCTACCAAACGTCACAATGTAACTGGGTGATTATAAAGGTGCTCTACAGGTGTCTCCGATGGTGTTTGTTGAGTTGTCATAGATCAAGATTAGGATTTATCACTCCGATTGTCGGAGAGGTATCTCTGGGCCCTCTCGGTAATGTACATCACAATAAGCCTTGCAAGCAATGTAGCTAATGAGTTAGTTACGGGATGTAGCATTACGAAACGAGTAAAGAGACTTATCGTAACGAGATTGAACTTGGTATTGAGATACCGACGACCAAATCTCGGGCAAGTAACATACCGATGACAAAGGGAACAATGTATACCGTTATGCGGTTTGACCGATAAAGATCTTTGTAGAATATGTAGGAGCCAATATGAGCATCGAGGTTCCGCTGTTGGTTACTGACCGGAGACATGTGTCGGTCATGTCTACATAGTTCTCGAACCCGTAGGGACCGCACGCTTAACGTTCGGTGACGATCAGTATTGTGAGTTTATGCGTTTTGATGTACCGAAGGTAGTTCGGAGTCCCAGATTTGATCACGGACATTACGAGGAGTCTCTAAATGGTCGAGACATAATGATCGATATATTGGAAGCCTATATTTGGACATCAGAATGGTTCTGAGTGGTTCAAGCATTTTTCTGGAGTACCGGGAGGTTACCGAAACCCCCCCGGGAGTATATGGCCTTATTGGGCCTTAGAGGAATAGAGGAGACGGAAGGGAAAAGAGGGAGGCGCGCTCCCCAAGACCAATCCGAATTGGGAAGGGGGCCAGCTCCCCTTTCCTTCCTCCCTCTCTCCTCCTTCCTTCCTCTCCTACTCCTACTTGGAAGGGGGGAATCCTACTCCCGGAGGGAGTAGGAATCCCCTAGGGCACGCCATAGAGAGGGCCGGCCCTCCCCCTCCTCCACTCCTTTATATACGGGGGAAGGGGGCACCCCATGAACACACAAGTTGATCATTGATCTTTAGCCATGTGCAATGCCACCCTCCACCATAATCCACCTCGGTAATATTGTAGCGGTGCTTAGGAGAAGCCTGTTCCGGTAGCAACATCATCACCGTCATCACGCCGTCGTGCTGAAGAAACTCTCCCTCGAAGCTCTACTGGATCTTGAGTTCGCGGGACGTCACCGAGCTGAACGTGTGCAGATCGCGGAGGTGCCGTACGTTCAGTGCTAGGATCGGTCGATCGTGAAGACGTACGACTACATCAACCGCGTTGTCATAACGCTTCCGCTTACAGTCTACGAGGGTACGTAGACGATACTCTCCCCTCTCATTGCTATGCATCACCATGATCTTGCCTGTGCATAGGATTTTTTTTAAAATTACTGCGTTCCCCAACACCCGATTATTGTCACTTCGGGGTTACCGTATCATAACATATAGTAGGTGACTATTGACTTGCAAGATAGGATCACGAACTCACATATATTCATGAAAACATAATAGGTTCAGATCTGAAATCATGGCACTCGGGCCCTAGTGACAAGCATTAAGCATAGCAAAGTCATAGCAACATCAATCTTAGAACATAATGGATACTAGGAATCAAACCCTAACAAAACTAACTCGATTACATGGTAAATCTCATCCAACCCATCACCGTCCAGCAAGCCGATGATGAAATTACTCACGCACGGCTGTGAGCATCATGAAATTGGTGATGTAGGAAGGTTGATGATGACGATGGCGATGGATTCCCCTATCTGGAGCCCCGAACGGACTCCAGATCAGCCCTTCGGATGAAGATTAGCGCTTGGCGGCGTCTCGGTATCATAAACCACGATGAATCCTTCTCCCTGATTTTTTCTCCCCCAACGTGAATATATAGAGTTGGATTTGACGTCGGTGGAGTCTCAGGGGGCCCATGAGGCAGGGGCGCACCCCAGGGGGGGCGCCCTGCACCCTCATGGATAGGGTATGGGCCCCCTGATGCTGATTCTTTCGCCAGTATTTTTTTAATTCCAAAACGTGTCTCCGTGGATTTTCAGGTCATTCCGAGAACTTTTATTTCTGCACAAAAATAACACCATGGCAATTCTGCTGGAAACAGCGTCAGTCCAGGTTAGTTCCATTCAGATCATGCAAGTTAGAGTCCAAAACAAGGGCAAATGTGTTTGGAAAAGTAGATACGTTGGAGACATATCAACTCCCCCAAGCTTAAACCTTTGCTTGTCCTCAAGCAATTCAGTTGACAAACTAAAAGTGATAAAGAAAAACTTTTACAAACTCTGTTTGATCTTGTTGTTGCAAATATGTAAAGCCAGCATTCAAGTTTTTAGCAAAGATTATGAACTAACCATATTCACAATAACATTTAGGTCTCATGTTTACTCATATCAATGGCATAATCAACTAGCGAGCAATAATAACAAATCTCGGATGACAACACTTTCTCAAAACAATCATAATATGATATAACAAGATGGTATCTTGCTAGCCCTTTCTGAGACCGCAAAACATAAATGCAGAGCACCCCTGAAGATCAAGGACTGAGTAGACATTGTAATTCATGGTAAAAGAGATCCAGTCGTAGTGATGCTCAATGTAAATTAATAGCAATGCATGCGAATGACAGCGGTGCTCTCCAACTAGTGCTTTTTAATAAGAGGATGATGATTCAACATAAAAGTAAATAGATATGCCCTTCACAAAGGGAAGCAGGGATTTGCAGAGGTGCCAAAGCTCGAATTTTGAAATAGGGATAAATAATATTTTGAGTGGTATACTTTCATTGTCAACATAACAACCAAGAGATCTCGATATCTTCCATTCTACACACATTATAGGCGGTTCCCAAACAGAATGGTAAAGTTTATACCCCCCCCCACAAACAAACATCAATCCATGGCTTGTCCAAAACAACGGGTGCCTCGAACTAACAACAATCCCGGGGGAGTTTTGTTTGCAATTATTTTGATTTGAGCATGGGACTGGGCATCCCGGTTACCGGCCATTTTCTCGTGAGTGATGAGAGGAGTCCACTCATCGTGAGAATAACCCACCTAGCATGGAAAATATAGACAGCCCTAGTTGATACATGAGCTATTCGAGCATACAAAACAAAATTTCATTTGAAGGATTCGAGTTTGGCACATACAAATTTAATTGGAACGGCAGGTAGATACCGCATATAGGAAGGTATGGTGGACTCATATGGAATAACTTTGGGGTTTATGGAAGTGGATGCACAAGCAGTATTCCCGCTTAGTACAAGTGAAGGCTAGAAAGAGACTGGGAAGCGACCAACTAGAGAGCGACAATAGTCATGAACATGCATTAAGATTAATCAACAATGAATGCAAGCATGAGTAGGATATAAATCACCATCAACATAAATATCATGGAGGCTATGTTGATTTTGTTTCAACTACATGCGTGAACATGTGCCAAGTCAAGCCACTCGAATCGTTCAAAGGAGGATACCACCCAATCATACCACATCACAACCATTTTAATAGCATGTTGGCACGCAAGGTAAACCATTATAAACTCCTAGCAAATTAAGCATGACATGGGCAACTATAATCTCTAATTGTCATTGCAAAAATGTTTCATTCATAATAGGCTGAATCAGGAACGATGAACTAATCATATGTACAAAAACAAGATAGGTCGAGTTCATACCAACTTTTGTCATCTCAATCAGTCCATCATATATCGTCATTATTGCCTTTCACTTGCACGACCGAACGGTGTGGATAATAATAATAGTGCACGCGCATTGGACTAAGATGGAATCTGCAAGCATTTAATACAAGGGAGAAGAGAAGGTAATATGGGCTCTTGGTTAAATCAACAATAATGCATATGAGAGCCATTCAACATTTTCATCACGATCTTCTCCTCTCGACCCCAAAGAACAAGAAAAGAAATAAAACTATTTACACGGGAAAGCTCCCAACAAGCAAAATAAGAACGAGAAATCTTTTTGGGTTTTCTTTTAATTACTACTACTACAAACATGGAAACTAAACTAGCTAAAAGCTACAATTTTTTTTGTTTTTCTTAAGGTTTTTCAAACACACAAGAAGAAGGCTTAGAAAAGAAAATAAACTAGCATGAATAGTACAATGAAAAAGTATGAGCACCAACAACTGGCATGAGTGTGTGAACATGAATGTAATGTCGGTGAGAAATACGTACTCCCCAAGCTTAGGCTTTTGGCCTAGGTTGGTATATGCCCACGGATCGAAGCTACTTGAACATGAATGTAATGTCGGTGAGAAATACGTACTCCCCAAGCATAGGCTTTTGGCCTAGGTTGGTATATGCCCACGGATCGAAGCTACTTTCTCCGGTGTACTGAGGAGGGTCCTTAGGGTGCCACTGGTTAGCGGTCTCCTCTGGATCCCACTGATAAACAGACTGTCGATAAGGGTCAAGTGGTGGCTCAGGCTCATGCTACGGGACTTGTGTCACCCTCCACTATGCATAAATGGCCTCTGGCAAGATGAGGTACGTGCTGTTCGCGCTGGTCATGGAGGAAGTCAGTGAGCCCTGCATTCTCAGCCATATAATAAAAGTCATCGTAAATTCTGGCGGATCTCAAGAACTCATCACAAGGCCATTCACACACCCAAACCTCCGCAGTGCGAGGAACATTGTATTTGGGCTTTTTATTCTCCCCATTCTGCTTATCCTTCAAGCTTCTGCTCGAAGAGCCCCTCAATAATCTCTTCAACATTTTCTTTCTCTGAAAAGTTTCTGAAATTTTTAGTGACTCAAAATAAAAGTGAACCAAACTCAACAAGATTGATAGCAACTACTCCTACAAGTGCCTAGAGGCTATATCATGCATTAAAACTACTTTGGACCATATAAATTTGACATGCAAGCTCAAGAACAAGGTCACTGTAGCAGCAAAAATTTGCAATAAATAAAGCACTGGAACAAAAACTAATTGGACCATTCGAGGAGTCACATACCGAAGAACAATCCCCCAAAGCAGTTTTGTGAATGGAGCTTTGAGCACGGAGATCGAAAATGGCAGCAAGATGAGCTAGAACACGGGTTTGAGCTATGGGAGGATTTTTTTCTGGAGGAAGACGGAGTGAGTGGGTGCTGGAATAAGTGTAGGGGGGCATGTGGGGTCCATGAGGTAGGGGGCATGCCCTAGGGGGGCGTGCCCTGCACCCTCGTGGCCAAATGGTGGGGCCCCCTAGTGTGTTCTCAGTGCCAGTAATTCTTAAATATTCTACAAAAAATCATATATCATTTTCAGGACATTTGGAGAACTTTTATTTTCGGGGTATTTTTATTGCAAGGATAATTCAGAAAACAGACAGAAAATATTATTTTTGCTTTATTTAATCTAAATAACAGAAAGTAAAAGGAGGGTACAGAGAGTTGTGCTTTCTAACTTCATCCATCTCATGCTCATCAAAAGGAATCCGCTAACAAGGTTGATCAAGTCTTATTAGCAAACTCTTTCTGAATAACATGAAACCGGAGAATTTTCGAATAACACTAAGTTACCTCAACGGGGATACACATGTCCCCAACAATAAGAATATCATATTTCTTCTTGACAGTAGGAAGAGGGAATTCAAAACCTCCAATAGTAATCTTTGAAAAAATTCCAATAGAATTGATACTATGGACTTAAGGTTGTTTCCTTGGAAAGTGTACCGTATGCTCATTACCATTAACATGAAAAGTGACATTGCCTTTATTGCAATCAATAACAGCCCCTGAAGTATTCAAAAAGGGTCGACCAAGGATAATCGACATACTATCGTCCTCAGGAATATCAAGAATAACAAAGTCCGTTAAAATAGTAACGTTTGCAACCACAACAGGCACATCCTCACAAATACCGACATGTATAGCAGTTGATTTATCGGCCATTTGCAAAGATATTTCAGTAGGTGTCAACTTATTCAAATCAAGTCTACGATATAAAGAGAGAGGCATAACACTAACACCGTCTCCAAGATCACATAAAGCAGTTTTAACATAGTTTCTTTTAATGGAGCATGGTATAGTTGGTACTCCTGGATCTCCTAGTTTCTTAGGTATTCCACCTTTAAAAGTATAATTGGCAAGCATGGAGGAAATTTCAGCTTCTAGTATCTTTATTTTATTTGTGAAAATATCTTTCATATACTTAGCATAAGGATTCATTTTAAGCACACCAGTCAAATGCATACGCAAAAAGATAGGTCTAATCATTTCAGAAAAGCGCTCAAAATCCTCATCATCCTTTTCTTGGATGGTTTAGGAGGAAAAGGCATGGGTTTCTGAACCCATGGTTCTCTTTCTTTACCGTGCTTCCTAGCAACAAATTCTCTTTTATCATAACGCTGATTCTTTGATTGTGGGTTATCAAGATCAACAATAGGTTCAACCTCTACATCATTGTTATTGCTAGGTTGAGCATCAACATGAACATCATCATTAACATTATCACTAGGTTCATGTTCATTACCAGATTGTGTTTCAGCATCAGAAATAGAAATATCATTGGGATTCTCAGGTGTGTCAACAACAGGTTCACTAGAAGCATGCAAAGTCCTATCATTTTTCTTTTTCTTCTTCTTAGAAGGACTAGGTGTATCAACATTAGTTCTCTGAGAATCTTGCTCAGCTCTCTTAGAGTGGCCCTCGGGATACAAAGGTTCCGGAGTCATTTTACCCCCTCTAGTCACAACTCTAACAACATTATCATTTTTCTTATTATTCAATTCATTGAGCAAATCATCTTGTGCTTTAAGCACTTGTTCTACCTGAGTGATAACCATAGAAGCATGTTTGCTGATAAGATTAAGGTCGCCTTTAAATCTAGACATATAATCACTCAAGTGTTCAATCATATAAGCATTGCATTTCAATTGTCTACCAGCATAAGCATTGAAGTTTTCTTGTTTAACAATAAAATTATCAAACTCATCCAAGCATTGGCTAGCAGACTTATTACGAGGAATATCACCTTCATCAAATCTATAGAGAGAATTTACCTTTACTACCTATGTCGGGTTATTAAGACCATGTATTTCTTCAATAGGTGGTAAATTCTTAACATCTCCAGCTTTAATACCCTTTTCTTTCATAGATTTCTTTGCCTCTTGCATATCTTCAGGACTGAGAAATAGAATACCCCTTTTCTTCGGAGTTGGCTTAGGAGTTGGTTCAGGAAGTTTCCAATCATTATCATTACTCAGTATATTATTCAATAGCAATTCAGCTTGCTCGACAGTTCTTTCCCTGAAAACACAACTAGCACAACTATCCAGGTGGTCTCTGGAAGCATCGGTTAGTCCATTATAAAAGATATCAAGTATTTAATTTTTCTTGAGAGGATGATTAGGCAAAGCATTAAGTAATCGGAGAAGCCTCCCCCAAGCTTGTGGGAGACTCTCTTCTTCAATTTGCACAAAATTATATATTTCCCTTAAGGCAGCTTGTTTCTTATGAGCGGGGAAATATTTAGCAGAGAAGTAATAAATCATATCCTGGGGACTACACACACAACTAGGAGCAAGAGAATTAAACCATGTTTTAGCATCACCCTTTAATGTGAACGGAAATAACTTAAGGATATAGTAGTAAAAAAAATTTCCTCATGAGTGAACAGGGTGGCTATATCATTCAATTTAGTAAGATGTGCCACAACAATTTCAGATTCATAGCCATAAAAAGTATCAGATTCATCCAAAGTAATTAACTCAAGATCGACAAAGAAATCGTAATCCTTATCAGAAATACAGATAGGTGAAGTAGCAAAAGTAGGGTCATATTTCATTCTAGCATTCAAAGACTTCTCTTTCAGCTTAGCTAAGAGTTTCTTAAGATCATATCTATCTTTGCAAGCAAAAAGGTCTCTAGCAGTTTCTTCATCCATAACATAACCCTCAGGCACATCAGGAAATTCATATCTAGGGGGAGAATCTTCATCATCACTTTCATCAATATTATCTGTTTCAATAATTTCATTATCTCTAACCCTAGCAAATTGTTCATCAAGAAATTCACCTAATGGCACAGTATTATCGTGCATAGAAGTAGTTTCATCATAAACATCATGCATAGCAGAAGTGGCATCATTAATAACATGCGACATATCAAAATCAATAGCAGGAGTAGGTGTCGCAAGTTTACTCAAAACAGAAGGTGAATCAAGTGCAGAGCTAGATGGCAGTTCCTTACCTCCCCTCGTAGTTGAGGGAAAAATCTTGGTTCTTTCATCTTTCAAGTTCCTCATAGTGATCAACAGATATAAATCCCAAGTGACTCAAAGAATAGAGCTATGCTCCCCGGCAACAGCGCTAGAAAATAGTCTTAATTACCCACAAGTATAGGGGATCGCAACAATTTTCGAGGGTAGAGTATTCAACCCAAATTTATTGATTCGACACAAGGGGAGCCAAAGAATATTCTCAAGTATTAGCAGTTGAGTTGTCAATTCAACCATACCTGAAAGACTTAATATCTGTAGCAAAATATTTAGTAGCAAAGTAGTATGGAAGTAACGGTAATGGTGGCAAAAGTAACAGTAGTAGTTTTTGTAGCAATTGTAATAGTGGCAACAGAAAAGTAACTAAGCAGAGATCAATATGTGAAAAGCTCATAGGCAATGGATCGATGATGGATAATTATGTCGGATGCGATTTCTCATGCAATAGTTATAACATAGGGTGACACAGAACTAGCTCCAGTTCATCAATGTAATGTAGGCATGTATTCTGAATATAGTCATACGTGCTTATGGAAAAGAACTTGCATGACATCTTTTGTCCTGCCCTCCCGTGGCAGCAGGGTCCTATTGGAAACTAAGGGATATTAAGGCCTCCTTTTAATAGAGTACCGGACCAAAGAATTAACACTTAGTGAATACATGAACTCCTCAAACTATAGTCATCACCGGGAGTGGTCCCGATTATTGTCACTTCGGGGTTACCTGATCATAACACATAGTAGGTGACTATTCACTTGCAAGATAGGATCACGAACTCACATATATTCATGAAAACATAATAGGTTAAGATTTGAAATCATGGCACTCGGGCCCTAGTGACAAGCATTAATCATAGCAAAGTCATACACTACAAAAAAATACACTTCCGTGATGATACGTGTTTGTCACAGTAGGTCACGTTTTCTATCATGCATGTACATCCATGACAAATTTATGACAGAATGAAGACATTCATACCTGTGCTGTCGTAGAAGTTTTCCATGACATTACCAAAATTATCATCACGGAAGTGTCCACTTCCATGATGATAAATCGCGCGTCATAGAAGTGCTTTCGTCAAGGGTGACCAACACGTGGCATCCACCGTAACGGGACATCGTTAAGCTACCGGGTCCGGTTTTGGATCCGATAACCCGCTAACAGCCACAACCAATGTCAATTTTCCACGTGTAAAATTCTCATTGGCCGACGGAACCACGCGTCAGCTCCGCATTGGCACAGGTGTCACTCATCCAATGGTCGAGATGGGCCTATGATATGTTGACACATGGACAGGCCCAAAAGTGTCCCATAAAGTTTAAATGGGCTGGCCCAGCTAAAGGCCCACAAGATTTAGCGAACCATAATGGGCCGGCCTAGCTAAAGGCCCACAAGATTTTGCAGACCATAATGGGCCGGCCCAGCTAAAGGCCTAACATTCTCAGTTAAGGCCCGTACGGCTAGTGTCAAATCAGCCCATCAACGGCCTGTCCTAAACTTGTCATCATTGCAGCCCATGGTCACTTCTAGCCCGTTAACAGTCCGCTAAGTATATGGGCTGAATTATGGCACAGTGTATTTTCGGCCTGTTAAAGGTCCTGCTTCATTTGGGCCCATTGACAAGCCATTGAAACTTTCGGCCCATATATGACCGTGAAGGATTTGGGTCATATTCGGCCATGTCTGACATTCGGCCTGTTAGAGGCCCACTATAGATTTGGGCCACTTTCGGCCTGTTGTGATTTTCGGCCTGTTAATGTCGGACGAAATCCATGGGCCATATGTGGCCCAACGTCACATCAGGCCCATTAACGGCTCATATAAAAATGACGATAATCTAGCCCGACCGAACTTCCGGTTTGTTAAAGGCCCATGTATTAGGTCGACGCATTTACGGCTCGTCCGAATCTGCATTGTAAATGGGCCACCATTTTGGCCTGCTACGACCAGTGGGTTATTTGGCACAATTAGGGCCCAATCTCACTTTCGGTCTATTAAAGGTCCATGTTTTTATGGGGTCGAGATATTTACACCTGTAAACGGCCTATTGTTACTGAGGGCCCAAATTATGTTTAGGCCTGTTAAAGGCCCACTATGGGCACATGCCTACCAGAAAAATATGAAAGCTTATGCTGATTTAGCCCAAATATTTTTAGTGGGCTACATGCAAATTTCGGCCCATAATCGTTTTTAGCCCAATTGGAATGGGCCCGAGGAATGTTGGCATGTTGGCTCCTACAAAGCTTTCGGCCGAATACATTACTAAGATAAACCTACACTATACAAAAATAGCGTCGTAATTACTGCAGCCTTTGGCAGCAGCATAAATGTTGTATCACAACAAAATAAATTCCAACCATACAACAAAAGGCTTGTTGGCATAAAGTTTACAATCCTTGCAGATAAAAGCACCATCAAATGTATAGAAGCACAGATCATTTGACCTAAGTGCTAATGTGTCAGGCTGTAGAGTCTGATGGAGCAACACGATCTTCACCTTTTTTCCGCCATTGCTCTTGAATGACGAAGCGAATGTCTGATAGTCTGGTTTCAAAACCATTCATATCTTGACGACATTTTTCAACCACTATTCTAGTTTCCAAAACAACGTCCATTAGGGATTGGACTTGTGTCTGGAGCACAGATATATCACTCTGTCTAGCAGGAAGATTTTGTTCAGTAGGCGATTTGGACAAGGTTACCTTGACAACCAACCCAGAATTACGCAGGAAGGTGCTTTTTGCACTATTAGTGGAGAGATACTAACGCACTGCAGCAAGAGGTGACATTGTGCCTGTGGTAGCCTCGTCACCTTCTGGTGGTTGTGGTTGTTCAATCATTCGTTCCATAGCTTCCTGAAAGTTTGAACTTGTATATTAGTGTACCAGATAAGTTACTAATGAGACAAAAACAAACAAAGTAGGTTACACGTTTATACATAACTTATTTTGGTTAACTACTGTAATACATTAGCATGTATTGTAGTGCCAACGACATAATAAAATCACTTTCGGAACATATGTCCATGTAGCATGCCTAATGTATTGTCTATTTCCTCACTTTCGTTGATATCTAAGGATAAAGAGACATGGTTTAAAGTAGGATGAACATAGTATGACATCATTCATATCATGGGAAAATAGATATAAAACAAACAGGCTATTTTATCATTGTGTGCGCACGTGAACATAACAACTAGATTACAGATCAAGACCAAAAGAATATCCTTCATCTCTTTTAAACCATGTAAGGTGAAATGATACGTTAAGAGAACTGTGTATAAAAGTGAACAGAGTAACTGATATTGGCTGCAAACCAAGTAGTTAAATGAACACATCACAGTACCAATCAGTTCAAAGGCAGGAGGAGTAAGGACTTACAACAACGGCTTGAACTGGTGTGCTCATGCCCTTCATCTTGCTGGTGTGGCAATCCTTGAAGATTTGCACTGCATTCGATTCAGGTTCTTTTTGGTCCGCACAGGCTTTCCTCTATATTTTGAACAATTCAATATAGATACGATAATATGGCACAGAAAAAAGAAGGAAGTAGCAGCTATTTACAAGAGCCTCGCAGTGTGCAATATAGCTACGAGATCCTGTTGTCTGTTGGAATTTCACTTTAGAAAGGTTGGTCTTGTTCTTCAAACAGTTAGCCTAGAAGAAGATACACTTGCAAGGCACATACATAAATACAAGTTCAATATGTGCTCTGATCAAATACATATAGCCTACCTGATACTTTGGATCAGACCAGTGTTTAACGAGGGTCCAGTCTTCATCTGTAATATATTCCACTGGAGATGTTTGGGCGATTTCATTGTTAGCCTTGCCTTCAAAGTGAGATTTTCTAAGGTGGTACTGATACTGTTGCAGAGAAGACTAAAAAACATGAGTGCATGCTTGTTTAGTTGCATCATCTTTCGGATCCAACTTGAACCTCATCTGTTGAAAAAAGAATGTGAGTCTTATTAGGAGGAAGCTAGAAAGTATGGGACAGAGCAAGACAATATTACTAATTGCGATGAATAACATTACTTACGGATAAATGCTCGAGGAAGGTGTTAAATTGGGCATTGTCTTTCTCACTCCTGTACCGGATCCACGTTGGGAGGATACATGCATGACACCTAACGGCAACAGCTGCCTCTGATACTAACTTGGCTGACTCTGTAGCATCACATGGCCTTTTTAAACCTGCCTCAAAATGGATCTCCATTCTTCCTCCTTTAGATTTTGTTAATCTGTCAAGCATTATCCCTGATGTCTATTTCCGCTTGCGCCGTGGTGCTAGTTCAACAACGAATAGTGTATATCAAACTGTGAGAGTACATATAAAGGAGCATGCAACTGCAACTTGACTCAGTCAGGTACCGTCTTGGTGTTGATGCTCATGAGGTTCATCTGATCTTGCCAAGTCCTGTTGTGTTAGCAGTGCTTCAGAAGTAGTGTTAGGTGTCAAGGCAGCTTGGGAACTGGCCAGTTCTGGAGCAAACGAACGAGTAACTCGTTGAGATGCTGGTACAGTTGAAGCAGATGCTGCAGCTGGTGGAGCAGGTGATACTGTGTTTGTAGATTTAGCAGGTGGACTTGGACCTTCTACTGCACTATAAGTACCAGCAGAATCTGGACGACAGATCCTTTTCCGTTTCTCCCGACGAGTAACACCACTCCCTACTATATTATTTTCCTAGCTCTTTTTTGACTTTGCCATGTCAAGCTATACCCACAACACAAAAGAATAAAATCGCTCTTCGGAACTCATTGATGCATGATACAGACAAGCAATACTTTGATGTAAGACAACCGTATGAGGATGGAATATGTAAGAAAAATAGGATGGCATGACATATTCACAGCTACGATGTGTAAACTAAGCAGAAGGATTTTCAAGGAAATAGAAGTAATGCAAGCTAGACACCGTATGAAAGATGCAACCAATATTACTCTGCCAAGTTAAAAGTGTCTTGTCATAAGTGGCAATTCGAAAAATTAGAAGCAGTACAACATAGAAATCAATGAAAGATGCAACCACTATCAAACTGCCATGTTAAAAGCGTCCAATCATGAGTGATTGATGCGGGATACACAACAGCACTACTTTGATGTAAGAACATGGTATGATAGATAGATGCAGTGTATTCTAGACACAGAACGCCATGTCATATGCACATGTATAACATATAAACTCAGCAAGTGCAATTTAATCAAAATATAAGAAATACAAGCTAGACAACATATGCAACATGAAACCAATTATCACACTGTCAACTTAGAGCAAGCACCTGCGATGGTGGAGTACGGGAGATGAACTCATCATGTAGACTTGGGACTTCAACTTCATTAGCAGTAGCAGTGGCAAATCTAGAGAGTCTCTATTTGCGTCGGTGCGGAGGACCGACAACATCCCCTAACTTACTCTTTTCCTTCCTATTTTCTGATATTGCCTTATGAAGTCAAAACCACAAGAAGATGAATAAAATTAGCTCTGCATAACTGGTTGATGCATGATACAGACGAACACTACTTTGATGTAAGGCAAGCGCAGGATAGGAGGATGGAATATATACAAAAAAAGACAACGTTTCATATTCACACGTACGATAGGAGGATGGAATATCTATGAAAAAACAGTAAGCGGAAGGCATTTCAACAAAATTAGAAGAAATGAAAGCTAGGAACCATATGAACATGCAACCAATATCACTCTATCAGGTAAAAAGTGTCTCGTCGTAAATGCCATTTCAAGAAATTAGAAGCAGTACAAGCTAGAAGACAATGCAAGATGCAACCTACATCACAGTCCCAAGTTAAATGTGTCTTATGGGTAAGTGATCGTTGCAGGTATAAGTTGTAAGCTACGCAGATGCGATTCAACATAATCAGAAGCAATACAAACTAGACATCATACGGAAAACGCAACCACATATAATAGTTCCATGTTAGAGCAAGCACCTGTGATGGTGGAGTAGGGGAGATGTGCTCATCATGTACACATATGTTCTAGAAACAGGAACACGTGTCATATTCACAGGCATTATGTGTAAAGTAAGCAGATGAAATTCAACAAAGTTAGAAGCAATACAAGCTAGACATCATACACAACATGCAACCACATATAATAGTGCCAAGTTAGAGCAAGCACATGTGATGGTGGAGTAGGGGAGATGTGCTCATCATCTACACAGCTACGTTGACTGTCCAGCCTTGTGTTGTCTTGCGAATCTTGTTGGGAGGATGGCGGAGTAGAATCTGTAGAGACCCCCTATTTGAGTTGCTCCGAAGGACCACCATCATCCATCACCGGACTAATTTCCTTCAGCTATAATGATTTTTCATTGTGAAGTCAAACCGATAAGAAAAAGGAATAAAATTCACTCTTCAGAACTCATTCATGCATGATACTAATGAACACTACTCGGATGAAAGGCAAACACATGATGCGAGGATGGAATATGTATGAAAAATAGGATGGCGTGACATATTCACACCTATGATGTGGTAACTAAGAAGAAGGCATTTCAACAAATTAGAAGCACTGCAAGCTAGACACCATATGAAAGATGCAACCAATATCACTCTGCCAAGTTCAAACTATATGGCGTTTCAACAAATTAGAAGTAGTACATGCTAGAAATCATATGCAAGACACAACCAATATCAAAGTGGCGACTTAAAGGTGCCTTATCATAAGTGACTGATGCGGGATATGCAAGAATAGTAGTCTGGTGTAAGAACATCGTGTGATCGGATATAGTATGTTCTAGAAATAGGAACATATGTCATATTCACAGGCATTATGTGTAAAGTAAGCAGATGCAATTCAACAAAGTTAGAAGCAATAGTAGAAGCTAGACATCATACGCAACATGCAACCGCATATAATAGTGCCAAGTTAGAGCAAGCACCTGTGATGGTGGAGTAGGGGAGATGTGCTCATCATCTACACATCTACGTTGACTGTCTAGCCTTGCGTTGTCTTGCGAATCTTGTTGGGAGGATGGCGGAGTAGAATCTGTAGAGAACCTCCATTTCAGTTGCTCGGAAGGACCACCATCATCGAATGCCTTGCCAATTTCCTTCAGCTTTATTTATTTTGCATTGTGTGGTCAAACCGACAATAAAAAGGAATATAATTCGCTCTTCAGAGCTCATTCATGCATGATACTGACGAACACTACTCTGATGAAAGGCAAAGTCATGATACGAGGATGGAATATGTACGAAAAAATGGACGGCTTGACATATTCACACCTATGATGTGGTAACTAAGAAGAAGGCACTTCAACAAATTAGAAGCACTGCAAACTAGACACCATATGAAAGGTGCAATCAATATCACTCTGCCAAGTTAAAACTGTCTCGTCATAGGTGGTGTTCATCAAACTAGAAGCAATACATGCTAGAAATCATATTCAAGACGCAAACCAATATCACACTGCCAACTTAAAGGTGTCCCATCATAAGTGACTGATGCAGGATACACAAGAAGAGTAGTTTCATGTAAGAACATGGTGCCATAGACAGATATAGTATGTACCAAAAACAGGAAAGCGTGTCATATTCACACATATCACGTGTAAGCTAAGCAGATGCAGTTTACACTAAGAGAGAATTCCTTATTTAACACTGTCTTAAAATTTCTTGCCTTATTTAACACTGAAAAACATTTCATTCCTTATTTAACTCCGAGTCTAAATTTTATGCCCTTTATAACATTTTCGTCCATTTTAAGCCTTAATGGTGTTAAATCATACATGAAAAGACCTATTTGCCCCTCATATGATATGTGACCAAAATTTTACTTGTATGTGTGTATCGAGCCAACTCGTTTTGCTATGCGTGTGAGCCAATTTCTATGGAAAATCGATCGAGTGCTTAGCTTTTTTGTACGTGCCGCTACGGGGACATCTCCTTATGTGTGAGTTTCTGTTGATGCGATTCTAGGAGGTAAAGTACATGATGCGCGCCCATTACCTTTCTGAGCTCCTCTTTTTTTCTTGCGGATACTGAGCTCCTCTTCTTTAGCTGGTACACACAGGTATTTAGATATGCATAGATGTATGTGTACGCGGCCCCTCCGGCGCGTGGTATTCAAATACGTAAGCGTACTTGCCGGCAGTGGCAAAGCCAGCTATTTAGCTGTTGGCTTTTACTATTATTTTAAGCAACGTTCTTATATTTCTTTATGGGGAAGTACATTTCACCTAGGAAAGAACTAGCTTTGCCTTCTCTCCGAGTGGAAACACATATCCTACATTTTTCACTTCCTCTCATTAACACAACCTTAATGATTAAAATGCCATACATAGCACCCACACACACAGCCGAGCCACAAGCTGGCCCTAATATTCTGCCACTCACGCACTATAACCTAGGCCACTAACACATTACTTTTTTTTGTGGGTGAACACTAACACATTACTCGGTCAGCACATGCACATACTAACCAACTAATCATTGTTTAATTACTCAGTCACCTAGGAGGTAAAGTACATAGTACTTATGTTCTTCCGTTTTAGCTTTAATCACGTACGTCTTTTATCCTACTGCTCTATCATTGTCAAAGACTAATAATTGATTACTTTATAATCTAGTAAATTGGGGATCGGTCATCCATATAAGCTTCATCTAGTGGGGTTAAATGTTGGTCACATACTTCATAAGGGGCAAATATGACTTCCAGATGTCATTTAACACCGTTAAGGCTTAAAATGGACGAAAGTGTCGTAAAAGGGAATAAAAATTAGACACAATGTTAGATAGGGAAGAAAGAAATTTCCAATGTTAAATAGGGAAACAATATTTAAAACTGTGTTATATAAGGAATTTTCTCTTACACTAATTAGGAGCAATACAAGCTAGACACCATATGCAACATGCAACTAGATATCACACTGCCAAGTTAGAGCAAGCACCTTGGATGGTGGAGTAGGGGAGCGGAGACTTGGACCTTGTAATGCACTATCAGTACAAGGAGAATCAGTACAGATGCTCCATTTACGTTGCTGCAGAGGACCACCATCATCGCCTTCCTTACTCTTTTTCTTCCTCTTTCTTGATTTTGCCTTGTCAAGTCAAACCCACAAGAAAAAGGAATAAAATTTGCTCTTCAGAACTCATTGATGCATGATACCGACGAACACTACTTTCATGTAAGGCAGCCGCATGATAGGAGGATGGAATATGTATGAAAAATAGGACAGCGTGACATATTGACATGTATGATGTATAAAGTGTAAACTAAGCACAAGGTGCTTGAACTTGTTAGAATCAATGCAAGCTAGAAACCATATGAAAGATGAAACCAATATCACTCTGCCAAATTAAAAGGGTGCCCTAACAAATGTATTTGACCAAATTAGAAGTAATACATGGCAACGGGCTAGAAATAATATGCAATATGCAACGAATAAAGGTGACTCATCGTAAGTGATTGATGTAGGATACAGAAGAGAGGTAGTTTCATGTAAGAACAAGGTTAACACATAGATGTAGTGTGTACCAAAAATAGGAAGGCATGTCATATTCATAGGTATAATGTGTAAACTAAGCAGATGCAATTTACCCTAATTTGAAGCATTACAAGCTAGACACCGTATGTAACATGCAACCAATATCACACTGCGAAGTTAGAGCAAGAACATGTGATGGTGGTGTGGGGGAATTGCGGTCATCAACTAGAGAGCTACGTTGACTATATTCATTTAGCCTTGCTGTTTCTTGAGAATCATGTGGGGAGGATGACACTGCACTCTTTAAACGAGTATGGCGTCTCACAGTAACCCACTGTGGTGACTGTCTCATCATAAGTTATTGTCGAGGGATACAAAAGAGCATTAGTTTGATGTACGAACATGGTTAATAGACATATGTGGTATGTATCAAAAACAGGAAGGCATGTCATTATCAAAGGTATAATGTGTAAAGTAAGCAGATGCAATTTAACCAAATTGGAAGCAATACAAGCTAGACACCATATGCAACATGCAACCACATTTGACAGCGCGAAGTTAAAGCAAGCACCTGGGATGGTTGTGTGTGGCAATTGAGATCATCAACTACAGAGCTACGTTTACTGTCTCCAACTACTGACACTGCACCCTTTAGAGCGCTGAAACGTTTAGTGCTTATCTTTGAATTACAATGGAGCTACTTCTGTCTTTTCTTTTCTGCATTCATCAACACTGCGACAAAGTCTGAAATACCCATGCATAAAAAAACAATAGTGTGAGTATGGGTGAAGTGTGTGCACAATTAGTACAGTGTAAAGGTAGCAGATAGCAGGTCGGTGAGAAATAAACGACGGGAGACATATGATAGCTCTACAACATGCATGGCACACTAAATTACTACAGGATTCTATGAAAATAACAGTCGACTGAAAACAAATAGGTCAGTCCATTTTTCTACACCGTCCGGTGTACAAAGAACGGGCAGATCGCCTTCATCTACCTCCAGCCAGTCAGTGTTGACGATCTTCCTCGAAACGCCAGCGACCACCGGCCTAGTCCCCTGCCTGCGCCCTCCCCTCGACCTCACCGCACCGCCCCTAGCCATCCATTCAAGCCCCACCGACCTCCATATCGGGCGCAAGGAGCTCCTGCACCCACACCCCTATGATAGATACCAATGCGCCACTTCCCCGGCGAACAGGCGGACTAGGTGCTCCGTGCGCCTAAGAGGGTGTTTCTTCTTTTAATTGCGGTTTGACTGACCTTGAATTGAAATCCAGGCGGGCTACTGACCTCTATCAAATGTGAAATAGTAAAGGGAGGAAACCTTGTGCATTTAGTATCACGAAGAAGAGGCAGTAAGAAGCGCTCAACTAGTTTCTTTTGTGGGATGAATACGGTGTGAGCAGAGATGTAAGGTTTGAATGAATAAGGGAAGAGGAGTACCTCTTTGTGCTGGCAGTGTTGTGTCCTCCTTCTATTTTTCCAATGATCTTCTTGTGTTTCACTGGAAACGAGAAGTTGTGGAGGACGGTGGATCCTTGGACGAACCCATGGCCAAGTTGTTGAGTGTGGTGCGGTGGCCGTGTGTCGACGGCGGGGAACCAGATCCGAGGCAGCGAACGACAGCATAGCGGGAACAGCTCTGGTGTGGTGGACGGTTGTGATAGTGGAGCGGCAACAGTGAGGCGCAGGACGGCGTGGTCGGAGTGGTTCTAGTACGGCGCACGTTGGCGTCGGCGTTGTGGAGGCAGCTCTACCTCGGCTTCAGCTGCTAAGTCCTTGAGGGCGTTGCGGTTGCGGTTGCGATGGATGACGACGTCGGGGTACCGGCTCCGGCGTGATGGAGGAGGGCGGCGGTGGATTGGGCGCTATGGGGTGGAGGACGGAGGAGGCTGGGTTTTGCGGCTGGTGGAGAGGGCGTTTTGGCGCCCACGGAGTATGAATGGGGAAACGGAGGAAGGCAGGGAACTAAGGGGGAACAATGTTTCGGTTTGCAATGCCCTTGTTTGAAATTTGGGGAAAGTTACAAACTTTGCCCCCATCTAAAATTTTGGACATATTGCGGGTTGGGGGTAGGACAGTAATCTCAGGTGTCCCAAATGTGGGCGGGATAGATTTCGGCCGAGCGCATGGGTGTTTAGGCGCCCACGGCGTATGAATGCTTTTCGGAGGCGGTTGAGACTGGCGTCTTGGTGAAGTTACAAACCTACCCCGGTTTAGACCTTTGGACATCGGGCCGATAGGCTACACGGGCCAGTGTCAAGACAGTAATTTCCTACCACCAAACATTAGTCTCGCGCGGTTTCGGGTGACCAGAGGCCTATTTGGCGCTTCGTTCAATATTTGGGAGCAGAAGCATTAACGTTTTCGGTTCTCTTGAATTGAACTTTCATGACTTGTCAAACTTCACAAATCTTTACTCTTGAAAATCCTAAAGCTACGATTATTTTGGAATGGAGGGGGTACATTTGAACATACATTGTACACGAGTATATATTAAAAAATATGCAACTTACCTCAGTTCATGCATGGTTCCAGATATAATTTCCATGGTTGCAAAAAAAGTTAGACATGCGTATGAATATATATAGCATGTTCAAACGCACAACAAAGATTGATGCCCCCTTTTACATTTGATTTACAAATGCCATTATCTCGGGTTCAAATAGATGAATGCACTTCCTATGAATTCGAATCTTCGAAACCCCCTTTATGTTGAATTCGACATGTATTCTATTCTGTAGCTAGCAATTTGGAATGTATCCATGCAAGTGAAAAATGTATAAAGTGCTTCACACTAACAACATGGAGTGCACTAATTAATGTTTATATATGAATTGCAAAAGCATCCGTTGCCTGTATTTCAAATCGCTCTCACTCTATGGATCGATAATATGAAATAAACACATGCACATGCTAGAATTCAATAGAGTATGGGTGTCTGATGACCGATTTTCGTCCATACGCAATTTGCAAAATTCATGATCTCATCCAAAAATAATAATGCCATTTATATTTTAATTTAATGCATAGAACCGCCTTTTACACGTAGATGCACTATGCCTCGGCCTGTTCTCACAAACGCGCTATATATATCTCTATCTACCGCATAAGTGCACACACTTTATATGCATCGGCATTTCTCTTTCACACATGCTCACAATCTCTCTCGGTGTGTCGGGGAGTCTCAAGCACATGCTCTCTCTTTATCTCTCTCTCTCTCTCTTTCTGACTACTATGTACCACTCTTTTCACTAATCTCAGTTGGAAAACACTATTTCTCTCACATGCATATATACACACGCACGGTCTCTACTAGCCCTCTTGTAACGCCCCGTGACCGATGTGCCAGGTGTCGTCCAGTTATTCGCTGTTGTTGCCATGTCATTTGCTTGCGTGTTGCATTTTATCTTGTCATCATGTGCATTGCATCATCATGTTTTCAAAACCTGCATTCGTCTGGGTTCTACGAGTTCCGTCCGTTGTCCGTTCTGAGCCCAGACACACTTGCACGCGCCCGCGGCATGTCCGAAATAGTATTTTATAAGTGGCCAGAAAATGTTCTCGGATTGGGATGAAAGTTGACGTGTGGTCTTGTTATAGTGTAGGTAGACCGCCTGCCAAGTTTCATCGCAATCGGAGTTCGTTTGACGCCCCAACGGATAACTATAGCGACATTATAGTCGGTCTAACGTCGGACGTTTTTGGTCTCCGGAAATAGTTGCCGGGCTGCACTCCTCTCCTCTCATCTCAGTCCAACCTCTTTTCACAACCCACCTGCAGCCCACCTAAAACCCCCTCCGTTCCGGGCCGTCAGATCGCGATCGGAGGCTCTGAAACGCTCCAAAAGCCCCCCAAACCCACCAAAACCCTAGCCCCTTCCTATTTAAGCAACCCCCCTTGCCATTTTGGGCGTCCCTAGCCCCTAAACCTACCCTAACCCTCCTCCTCAATCTCAGCGCCGGTCTAACCCACTGCCGCCACTTGGCGCACCGCCATTCGCCCCCGCCACCATCTGCGCTGGATGCAACCAACCGCCGCTCGCCACCTCAGTGTTTGCCTCCCTCCACCTCCCGCAGAGCCCGGCGAAGCCCATGGCAGACCCGCCACGGGCCGATCTGGGCCCGAGGCCACCCGCCGCGAGCCCGCGCGCGCGATCCACGCAGCACCCCGCAAACCTCTCACCGGTGACCCCGGTCCCCACCGCTGGATTCCGCCGGCGCCGTCCCGGACGTTCCTCGTCACTCCGCCGCCGGCGAGCACCAACCCAGGTCACGCCGCCTGCCTCCTTCCCCTTCCCGACTGGATCTCTCCCATCTCACCCATCTATCTCTCTGTAGGGCGCCCCGACGGAGATCCCCTCACCGCTGCCTCGGATCTCGCCGGGATGCTCTGGATCCGGCGCCTCCCTGCACCCACTGTGTCGGCCTCCCTCTTTGGAGATTGGATCCACCATGCCCGACTCGTTCCTCGCCATCTGCCGCCTCCCCGCGTCTTCCTCTCGCCGGGAACCCGCCCTGCGCGTCGCACGCCGGTCAGCTCTCCGGCACCAACCGTCCTCGTTCGTCAATGCTTGCCTCCCCGGTCCAGGCGGGATCGGGAGGAGGACGTCCTCCACGTGGGCCTCTGCGGCCCAGGATCCACGGATTGCTCCAGCCGGCCTGCTTTGCCAACGGGCCCAAGGCCCAGGGTGAGTAGCCCCTGAGCGCCCCCTCCTCTTGATTTTTTTCCTTTCCTGTTGGCCCAGCAAGATGCGGCCCGTGTTATTTTTTCCCTGCGCTACGATTTTAGCTATTTTCCAGAGAACGCCTGTTTTACAGAAAGCCCCCTAAACTTCATGCATTTAATAACACCACAACCGTGCATCGGATCTAAATAAATTATATATGAAACTTGCTTAGAATTTTGTCTAGATTCATAATATCCAACTTTCATCCATGTTTAAAATGTTTAAAATGTTGTTTGATTAATTTTGCCCCTATGTCATGTTAAAATGCTTTAATTCATAACTAAATAACCGTAACTCGGAATTTAATAAATTTTATATGTAAATGGGGTAGAAAAATGCCTAGTTTAACATGATGCACTCACCTAGCATGTTTAACAACTCTAAAATTGTGTTTAGGGCAGAACAGTACCAAATCTATAATATGCTCATGAGGAGTTTCCAGAATTGTTGTTCGTTGCTTCCGGCCTCATTTAACCTTGACTAGATAGGTAGTTTTCTTTTGCTTCACCTCTTGCCATGCTAACAACATTTAATCTTGTTGGGTACATAAACGAGAGAGAACTAAATAAGTCACGTGGTGTTTTCGTCAATATGCAACGGAGTTGCATATTGTGCTCCACTTAATTTTTAGAATTGTTTGTGCATTTTTGCCATGCCATGCTTCATTAAACTGGACATGCATCATACTTGATTGTGCATCATGCCATGTTCATGTCGTGGTTGTTTACTATGTTGTTTGCTTCTTTCCGGTGTTGCTTCTTCGGGTTGGTTCCGGTAACGTCGTGCTTGTGAGGAACCGTTCGTCTATGTCCGTTTGTATTCTTCTTGGACTTGTTCTTCTTCCTTGCGGGATTTCAGGCAAGATGATCATACCCTCGAAATCACTACTATCTTTGCTTTGCTAGATGCTCGCTCTTTTGCTATGCCTATGCTGCGATACCTACCACTTGCTTATCATGCGTCCCATATTGTTGAACCAAGCCTCTAACCCAACTTGTCCTAGCAAACCATTGATTGGCTATGTTACCGCTTTGCTCAGCCCCTCTTATAGCGTTGTTAGTTGCAGGTGAAGATTGAAGTTTGTTCCTCATTGGAAGATGGAGATGTTGTTCCTTGTTGGAACATGTTTACTTGTCAGGTTATCACAATATATCTTATTTAATTAATGCATCTATATACTTGGTAAAGGGTGGAAGGCTCGGCCTTATGCCTGGTGTTTTGTTCCACTCTTGCCGCCCTAGTTTCCGTCATATCGGTGTTATGTTCCCGGATTTTGCGTTCCTTACGCGGTTGGGCTATAATGGGAACCCCTTGACAGTTCGCCTTAAGTAAAGCTCTTCCAGCAATGCCCAACATTGGTTTTACCATTTGCCACCTAGCCTTTTCTTTTCCCTTGGGAGTCGCGCTCCTGAGGGTCATCGTTATTTTACTCCCCCCCCCCGGGCCAGTGCTCCTCTGAGTGTTGGTCCAACTTGTCAGCCGCCGGTGGCCACCAGGGGCAACTTTGGGCTGGCCTACCAGAAGTTTAGACAATCCGGTGTGCCCTGAGAAAGAGATATGTGCAGCTCCTATCGGGATTTGTCGGCACATTCGGGTGGTGTTGCTGGTTTAGTTTTACCCTGTCGAAATGTCTTGTTTTACCGGGATACCGAGTCTGATTGGAATGTCTCGAGAGGAGGTCTATTCCTTCGTTGGCCGTGAGAGCTTGTGATGGGCTAAGTTGGGACACCCCTGCATGGATTTGAACTTTCGAAAGCCGTGCCCGCGGTTATGGGCAAATGGGAATTTGTTAATGTCCGGCTGTAGATAACTTGAACCTTAACTTAATTAAAATGAATCAACCGCGTGCGTAACCGTGATGGTCTCTTTCCGGCGGAGTCCGGGAAGTGAACACGGTTGTTGGAGTTATGCTTGACGTAGGTTGTTTTAGGATCACTTCTTGATCATACTTTCTCGAACGTGCTTTGCCTTCTCTTCTCGCTCTCATTTGCGTATGTTAGCCACCATATGTGCTAGTCGCTTGTTGCAGCTCCACCTCATACCTTTACCTTACCCATAAGCTTAAATAGTCTTGATCGCGAGGGTGCGAGATTGCTAAGTCCCCGTGGCTCACAGATTCTTCCAAAACCAGCTTGCAGGTGCCGTTGAACAGAGCAGGTGACGCAACCAAGCTCAAGGAGGAGCTCGATGAAGATCTGTCCTTTGTGTTGTTTTCGTTCTAGTTGATCAGTAGTGGAGCCCAGTTGGGGTCGATCAGGGACCATTCTCGCATTTGGGGTTCTTCTTTTATTTTGGTTCCGTAGTCGGACCTTGTTTGTATTTGGATAATGTAATGTTTTATTCATGTATTGTATGAAGTGGCGATTGTAAGCCAACTATGTTACTCTTTCCCTTATGTATTACATGGGTTGTGTGAAGATTACCTCACTTGCGACATTGCTTTCAATGCGGTTATGCCTCTAAGTCGTGCTTCGACACGTGGGAGATATAGCCGCATCGAGGGCGTTACACCTCTATACGCACATATATGTGCCTACGTGTCTCCGCATGCACATTATCTTTAGGCATCTCTCACACACATTGCCCCCCCCAGACACACCTCTCTCTTAGACTACCCATAGTGGGAGTAACATTGGTAGTAACATCACACATATCTAGGTTAAATAGATGATGTGGCATGTAATAAATGAAGAAAGAGATGAAAGTGGTAACATAGCTAGTTACTACTAGTATGAGTAACATCACACATATCAAGGCAAGATGTGTCTATAACCTAATAAATGAAGTGCTCTATGTTACCACACATATGTTACTTCCACTATAGAGGTAGTAACATAGACTAGTAACATGGACATGTTACTAGTCTATATTACTACCCATTGTGGCTAGTCTTAGTAGTTGGCAGATATGATTCCATCATATCATTCGGTAGGATATCCCTGATTGTTAGGCTGGATGGTAATACGAGGCAAAGTTTTACACTAGTTCGGACCCTTGCAGTTGAGGAAAAAGCCTACTCCTGGTACTGTATATTAGTGATAGGGGTGTATACAAAGTACACGTGAATACCAGACATTGTGCGTGTGTGTATACTATCGACGAACTAGCCCCCAAACTTCTATAACATACTAGGGGCCTAGGGTTACAAATCATATATAGTCGACTTATCACCAGTGGGGACAGAGTCCTCCGCGACTCTGTTAGCTAGCTTCATGTTGTACGCCGAGTCCTCCACATGGGTCTTCGTATAATGCGTCTTGGTCCAACCTTCCGGACTCCAGGCAACCTTCCGGACTCCAGGCGCAAAGGGAGCAAGACTCCCAAGGGCTCCAAGTTCGGCCCTCAGCCGAAAACCGCGCCGGAACCTCCAGTGGTTCCGGACTCCGGCAGGCGGCCCCCTGCCAAGAGGGGCAAGCCGCCCGTGCTAGTGACCTCTGTCTATCCAGAGGCACCGGACAACCTGTTGGGAGCGCTTCGCGGCGCTTCCATCGACGAAGAGCACCGCACTATTATGAGTGCGGTGATCAAGAAGGATCAGTCCACCAAGAGCGGACTGACTGAAGCATGTGCCAGCCTTCTAACAGGCTTTGAGGTAAGTATTTAAAATATAGGAAAATATTACCGCATAGACAGTAGCCCCTGATGCTCTGTTTGGTGTTCACAAAGAAAAGCCAAATAGAGGATCAAATAATATCTGCAGGAGTCTAATACAAGTATGTCTATATGCATATGTAGGCTTCGCTGCTGACCTCTGCTGTACTGACTGCGGAGGTCGCCGCACTAAAGCAGAACCTTGAGCGGTCCGAGAAAGAACTCGGCCTTGCCAAGAGGCAGCTCGAGGAGAACAAAGGTAAGTAATACCTTGTCTATATATAGAAAAAAAGATGTGGTTGCAAAATGATAGGATCATCATGGATGTGCCAGGGGCCACGACTGAAGTGGCGACCCTGAAGAGAGCGCTGTCCGAGGCCGAAAACAAAGCAGCCGAGGAGCGCACCGATCGGGATAAACAAGAGGCTCGGGTGGGCGAGGTGCAGCAAGAGCTCCAGGCTCTCGTGAAGAAGCGCGAGACTTTGGAGCTTGACTCGAAGACATGAGAGTCCGAGCTTGCCGCGGCCCTCGAGAGCACAAAGCATGCCAAGGCTGAAGCCCAAAAGGCCATCCAAGAAATTGAGGTGATGAGGAAGATAGCGACGGGTAAGGCATTCATTATGCAAAGCAAGCATGTGAAAGTAAATTACTTGTTACTTACCCGAGTCCAGAGCTCTCCAGGAGCATTCGCAGATTTTCCCCGCAGCGTGTCGGATGCCGCAAAGTACTACCAAGCCGAAGAGGGAAGCTCGACGGAGAAGTTGTTCTGGTCTCAGTATACTCAGACCGAACACCCGATGCCTGTGAGCGACCAGCTGAAGCAACTGGTCGAGCTGCACAAGGCGGCCGAACAGGCCATGAGGGGCCTTATAGTCCGGATGTGGCCTGGCGACTCCCTTCCCAACAGCTACTTCGGCCTGGTGAGGCGGCTTTTGGATGCCTGCCCACGGCTGGAAGTCATAAAGCGGTCCGTCTGCATCGAAGGTGCACGCCAGGCTTTTGCCCGTGCGAAGGTGCACTGGGCCAAGATGGACGTCGAGAAGCTGGTGAAGGAGGGGCCGTCGCAGGGCAAGGAGCATCGCCACCCTGAAATGTATTATGAGGGTGTCCTGAAGGGTGCCTGTCTTGTGGCGGACGAGTGTGCGAAGGATGTAATTTTTGAATGAACTTGCTCGTGTGATCCTGTATTATGAAAACTTGTTCATGTGCGCTATGCAATGCTTGTTTGTATTTAAAATATTACCTTCTGTGCGGCTGTTTATCAAATCTGAGAGATGGCCAGTTGTCGGCTTCTGCCCCCATGCCACGAGTGCTAGGGTGTTCAGGATAAATCTGAGCACTCTTTTTCCCATCATTGGGTCCTTTGAGGGAGGTGCTCAGCGCAACGAACAAGGCAATCGGACTATAATGCTTTATCACTCTCACTTAGCCATAGAAGTCTACAATTTTAAATTTTGGCGAAGCCCCTAGTATTCGGAAGGCCGAATTCGGGGCGCTATAAACGCCTAAGCCGGACAAAGCTGACTCCTCGCCCTAAGCGGCATAAGTCTTTAGGGACTCGAGACCTCTCGAACAGCGACCAGCTCTTGCCTTATCATGACAGTCAGTTTTAGCTTTCTCTACTGAGGTGCTTGCCCAGCTGAACCGGGGCACAATTGCAGTAGTTCTCCCAGTGCTACCTTAGCCGATATAGCGGAACGTAAGGTACCAAAACATGGGAGCTGGGCAAACCCAACTATTGACCCAAGACATGATTCAGAGCTGATGCATATAATGCTATAAGTTCGGGGTGCCGCACTGTCGAAAGTGTCGGACTTCTCACGCCGTATTATGGGGTATGCTTAAGCCCCTGGCGTATTGACTGTACCAGAGTGTACAGGTGCTGAATGTCATGAATGAACACACACACACACACACACACACATATATATATATATATAAAAGAATAGAGAATGCGGTAATAGTCTAGTGCTATGCATTGTTTATTCAAAAAGGTGCGTCGAAGCAGAATGATACAAGTAGTGCGATAAGCAAAAAGTGGGACTATTTGACATGTCCCCTCCAAGGGCAAGATGAGGAATGGTATTTAAAGCAGGTATTTCACTCGTTATCAGAGACCACCTGGGAGTTCCATGGTGCGACATAGCTTTCTGCCTCCTTGGTTGTTGTATCATGTGTCCGACAATCATACTGCCGAACGGGGTTTCCAGAGAGTAAAGTCATGAAAGAGAGAAAAAATAACAAAGCGGGAAGCCCCTAGTGCGGTTGAGCCGCGTTTTAGGGCGTGTCATAGTCGTGTCCCCCCACCTATGCCCATGGTATTTTCAATGCGTAATTATGTACGCGTGGCATAGATTTCGCCGTTTGGCTGGGACTGGGGTGGTGGCCGCATTTCTATGCGATCTCGGAACGTGCCAGGCGGTCTTGTTGCATATTACTCCTGGTGCGCTTGAAGGTGTCCGGGTGTTTAATCGCCGAACTGGTGGATTGCCTTAAGAGGTGCTTTGTGCTTCTGCTGCGAGGGCCGCAGTGTGCTCCTTCATGCGGAGAGAGCGCTCTGTGTTTCCATTGACTGTGATGACCCCCCGAGGTCCTGGCATCTTGAGCTTGAGGTATGCATAATGCGGTACCGCATTGAATCTCGCAAATGCGGTTCGCCCGAGCAGTGCATGATAGCCACTGCGGCACGGGACTATATCGAAGATTAACTCCTCGCTTCAGAAGTTATCCGGGGATCCGAAGACCACTTCCAGTGTGGCTGAGCCTGTGCAATGGGCCTCTACACCTGGTATGACACATTTGAAGGTCATTTTTGTGGGTTTGATCCTTGAGGGGTCTATACCCATTTTGCGCACTATGTCCTGATAAAGCAGGTTCAGGCTGCTGCCGCCATCCATAAGGACTCGAGTGAGGTGAAATCCGTCGATGATTGGGTCTAGGACCGGTGCGGCGAATCCTCCATGACGGATACTAGTGGGATGGTCCCTGCGATCGAAGGTGATCGGACCGGAGGACCATGGGTTGAACTTTGGGGCAACTGGCTCCAACGCATATACGTCCCTTAGCGCACGCTTCCGCTCCCTCTTGGGGGTGTTGGTTGCGTATATCATGTTCACCGTCCGCACTTGTGGGGGGAACCTCTTCTGTCCTCCAATGTTCGGCGGCCGGGGATTCTCCTTGTCATCGCTATGTAACCCCTTATCTTTGTTTTCGACATTTAACTTGCCGGCCTGCTTGAACACCCAACATTCCCTGTTGGTGTGGTTGGCTGGCTTGTCGGGGGTGCCGTGTATTTGACAAGAGCGATCGAGTATATGGTCCAAACTGGACGGGCCCGGAGTGCTTCTTTTGAATGGCTTTTTCCGCTGACCGGGTTTAGAGCCTCTGAATTCGGCATTGACTGGCATATCCTCGGTATTATCGCTGTTGATGCGACGCTTGTGTTTGTTGCGACGTGACCTGCCATTGCTATCCTTGGTATCTGAAGTACCATGGTTCTTTGATATGTTATTGCTGCGAGCCAGCCAGCTATCCTCTCCCGCACAAAAGCGGGTCATGAGTGTCATGAGGGCTGCCATAGATTTTGGCTTTTCCTGGCCAAGGTGCCGGGTGAGCCACTCGTCGCGGATCTTGTGCTTAAAAGCTGCTAGGGCCTCTGCATCCGGACAGTCGATGATTTGATTTTTCTTTGTCAGGAACCGTGTCCATAATTGCCTGGCCGATTCCTCTGGCTGCTGAATTATGTGGCTCAAGTCATCGGTGTCTGGTGGTTGCACATAAGTGCCCTGGAAGTTGTCGAGGAATGCATCTTCCAGATCTTCCCAACAGCCAATGGATTCTGCTGGCAGGCTGTTGAGCCAATGCTGAGTTGGTCCTTTGAGTTTGAGTGGGAGGTATTTGATGGCGTGTAGATCGTCACCGCGGGCCATGTGGATGTGCAGGAGGAAGTCCTCGATCCATACCGCAGGATCTGTTGTACCATCGTATGATTCGATATTTATGGGTTTGAAACCCTCTGGGATTTCGTGATCCATTACTTCGTCTGTGAAGCATAGGGGGTGTGAGGCGCCTCTGTACTGGGCTATATCACGAGCATCTCAAATGAGTCTTGTCCGCTGTGTTCGGTCCGGCCGGATTTACTTTTACTGTATCCGGCGTGACGGTTATCGTCTCGCGTAGTGGCACGCCCTCGTGATCCGCAGATCGATCTTGCGTGTTTTGCTTTGTCCTCCAATACGTCTCACAGGTCTAGCGTGTTTCCCCGTGCCTTGAAATTTTTATTTGAGTGGCGTCGGGGTGCGGGCTGAGCTTTTGGCTGAAATGCCTCTCTGTCGCAGCCACGAGGTGGCCGGTCAGCCGCGTCATACGCTAGAGATGTAAGTTTTAATGCTTCCTCCTCCAATTGGGGTAGCAACCTGCGCTTTGAGTAACTCTTGGAGGGGCGTTCGAGTTCATATTCCTCGGCCGCAAGGACTTCAGTCCATCTGCCAGCTAGCAAATCTTGATCAGCTCGAAGCTGCTGTTGCTTTTTCTTAAGGCTGTTTGTCGTGGCTATAAGCCGGCGCTTGAAGCGCTCTTGCTCGATGGGATCCTCAGGCACGACAAATTTGTCATCATCGAGGCTTGCCTCGTCTTCGGAGGGAGGCATGTAATTATCATCCTCTGCCTCTCCATCTGCCGCTCTCTCGGGAGGGCTGGCTTCTCCATCCTCCCGCTCTAAATCTTGCTGGAGGGGACTGTCATCATCTTCGGCACTGTCCGGAGTGCTATTATCTCCTGTGCCGGTATCACCTCTTTTTCCTTGGCGAGACTTAGAGCGGCGCCGCTGATGTCGGCGCTTGGGTTGCTTCTTGGAGGGGTCATCCTCCGATGTCCCGTCGCCATTGCCTTCTTTGGGTGTGTCCATCGTATATATATATCATATGATGAGGTGGCTGTCCAGTGCCCTGTGGGCAGTGGTTCTTGTTCGTCTCCTGCATCGTCGTCCATACCGCCGATGTCTTTGGAGTCGAAGTCGAGCATGTCGGTCAAATTGTCGAAAGTGGCTACTAAGTGGGTGGTGGGTGGGCGGCGAATTTCTTCATCATCCGCATCCCAATCCTGCCGGACATAGTTCGGCGAGGACTCTCCTGACAAGGAGAGAGACCTTAATGAGTTCAGTATGTCGCCGAAGGGCGAGTGCTGAAAGATATCCGCGGAGGTGAACTCCATGATCGGCGCCCAGTCGGATTCGATAGGCACTGGCGCAGGCGGTTCGGAGTTCGTGGCCGGGGAAGAATCCGGCAGTTTGGCGTCACGGCTCTCGTGAAGGGTAAGGTTGATACTCGGCTCGATCGCCGCTGAGAATGCGGCCTCCGTGGCGGGGTCTATCCACCCGTCCATGGATGGCGCAATTGGCTCAGAATTGAGGGTCGGAGAGGTTGCCGATGCGGTCTCCTGAACACTGTCCGATGGTAGGGCTAAATCATGCTCATCGTGACTATGCGGCGCACTCGGCAGGGGCTCGAATCCGTCGAAGATCAAGTCTCCATGGATGTCGGCCATGTAGTTTAAGCTTCCAAACCTGACCTGGTGGCCAGGGGCGTAACTCTTGATCTGCTCCAGATGGCCAAGCGAGTTGGCGCGCAGTGCGAAGCCGCCGAATACGAAGATCTGTCCGGGGAGAAAAGTCTCACCCTGGACTGCATTGCTATCGATGATCGAAGGAGCCATCAAGCCTGACGATGACGACACAGAGGAACTCTCAATGAAAGCACCAATGTCGGTGTCAAAACTGGCAGATCTCGGGTAGGGGGTCCTGAACTGTGCGTCTAGGCGGATGGTAACAGGAGACGGGGGACACGATGTTTTTACCCAGGTTCGGGCCCTCTCGATGGAGGTAAAACCCTACTCCTGCTTGATTGATCTTGATGATATGAGTATTACAAGAGTTGATCTACCACGAGATCGAAGAGGCTAAACCCTAGAAGCGAGCCTATGGTATGATTGTTGTTCTTGGTCCTACGGACTAAACCCTCTGGTATATATAGACACCGGAGGGGGCTAGGGTTACACAGAGTCGGTTACAAGGAAGGAGATCTATATATCCGTATTGCCAAGCTTGCCTTCCATGCCAAGGAGAGTCCCATCCGGACACGGGACGAAGTCTTCAATCTTGTATCTTCATAGTCGAACAGTCTGGCCAAAGGATATAATCCGGCTGTCCGGATACCCCCTAATCCAGGACTCCCTCAATCATCATTATTAGGGCATTGTCCCGGTGAGGAAAGGATGATGGAGAGTAGGATTCCCCCACAAGCCGGGATGAGACTCCGGACGAAAAATAAATAAAAGAAAAAAAGAGGCCAAAAAGAAAAGAAGAAGGCCCGAATAAAAAATGAAATGAGAGAAAAAGAGAGAAGAGACAATGTTACTATCCTTTTTCCACACTTGTGCTTCGCTTCAAAGTAGCACCATGATCTTCATGATAGAGAGTCTCTTATGTTGTCACTTTCATAAACTAGTGGGAATTTTACATTATAGAACTTGACTTGTATATTCCAATGATGGGCTTCCTCAAATTGCCCTAGGTCTTCGTGAGCAAGCAAGTTGGATGCACACCCACTTAGTTTCTTTTGTTGAGCTTTCATACACTTATAGCTCTAGTGCATCCGTTGCATGACAATCCCTACTCACTCACATTGATATCTATTAATGGGCATCTCCATAGCCCGTTGATACTCCTAGTTGATGTGAGACTATCTTCTCCTTTTTTTGTCTTCTCCACAACCACCATTCTATTCCACCATAGTGCTATATCCATGGCTCACGCTCATATATTGTGTGAAGATTGAAAAAGTTTGAGAACATCAAAAGTATGAAACAATTGCTTGGCTTGTCATCGGGGTTGTACATGATTTAATACTTTGTGTGATGAAGATAGAGCATAGCCAGACTATATGATTTTGTAGGGATAACTTTCTTTAGTCATGTTATTTTGAGAAGACATGATTGCTTAGTTAGTATACTTGAAGTATTATTATTTCTATGTCAATATTAAAATTTTATCTTGAATCTTTTGGGTCTGAACATACATGCCACAATAAAGAAAAAATGCATTGATAAATATGTTAGGAAGCATTCCACATCAAAAATTCTGTTTTTATCATTAACCTACTCGAGGACGAGCAAGAATTAAGCTTGGGGATGCTTGATACGTCTCCAGCGTATCTATAATTTTTTATTGTTCCATGCTATTATATTATCTATTTTGGATGTTAATGGGCTTATTTTTATATTTTTATATTATTTTTGGGGCTAACCTATTAACCGGAGGCCCAGCCCAAATTGTTGTTTTTTTGCCTATTTTAGAGTTTCGCCGAAAAGGAATATCAAACGGAGTCCAAATGGAATGAAACCTTCAGGGGCATTATTTTTGGAACAAACGTGATCCAGGAGACATGGAGTGGACGTCAAGAATCAATCGAGGAGGCCACGAGGCAGGGGGCACGCCCTCCACCCTCGTGGGCCCCTCGTTGCTCCACCTACCTACTTCTTCCTCCTATATATATATATATATATCCATATACCCCGCAAACATCCAGGAGCACCACAAAAACCTAATTCCACCACCGCAACCTTCTGTACCCAAGAGATCCCATCTTGGGGCCTTTTCCGGAGCTCCGCCGGAGGGGGCATTGATCACGGAGGGCCTCTACATCAACTCCATGGCCCCTCCGATGATGTGTGAGTAGTTTACTTTAGACCTTCGGTTCCATAGCTAGTAGCTAGATGGCTTGTTATCTCTCTTTGGATCTCAATTCAAAGTTCTCCTCGATTCTCTTGGAGATCTATTCGATGTAATCTTCTTTTGTGGTGTGTTTGTCGAGATCCGATGAATTGTGGGTTTATGATCAAGTTTATCTATGAACAATATTTGAATCTTCTCTGAATTCTTTTATGTATGATTGGTTTATCTTTGCAAGTCTCTTCAAATTATCAGTTTGGTTTGGCCTACTAGATTGATCTTTCTTGCAATGGGAGAAGTGCTTAGCTTTGGGTTCGATCTTGCGGTGCTCGATCCCAGTGACAGAAAGGGAAATGACGCGTATTATATTGTTGCCATCGAGGATAAAAAGATGGGGTTTATATCATATTGCATTAGTTTATCCCTCTACATCATGTCATCTTGCTTAAGGCGTTACTCTGTTCTTATGAACTTAATACTCTAGATGCATGCTAGATAGCGGTCGATGTGTGGAGTAATAGTAGTAGATGCAAAATCGTTTCGGTCTACTTGTCTCGGACGTGATGCCTATATACATGATCATGCCTAGATATTCTCATAATTATTCGCTTTTCTTTCAATTGCTCGATAGTAATTTGTTCACCCACCGTAATACTTATGCTATCTTGAGAGAAGCCACTAGTGAACCTATGGCCCCCGGGTCTATTCTCCATCATACAAGTTTCCAATCTACTTTATTTTGCTATCTTTTACTTTCAATCTATATCATAAAAATACCAAAAATATTTATCTTATTATTATCATCTCTATCAGATCTCACTCTTGCAAGTGGCCATGAAGGGATTGACAACCCCTTTATCGCGTTAGTTGCGAGGTTCTTATTTGTGTGTGTAGGTACGAGGTGACTCGCGCGTGGTCTCCTACTGGATTGATACCTTGGTTCTCAAAAACTGAGGGAAATACTTACGCTGCTCTACTACATCACGCTTTCCTCTTCAAGGGAAAACCAACGCAGTGCTCAAGAGGTAGCAGCACACATGCATCACTACAAAAAAAAGACACATCCGTGACATTTTGGGCCGAACGAAATTTTTTCTGTCATACATATGACACTTCTATGGCGATAATTGTGACAAAACCCGGTATCATCATAGATGTGGTGGGCTCCTACTTCTATGACAGAAAATCATGACAGAAAATGGGCTTTTCGTCCTGGGCGGGCCGGAGACGCAGCTGCATGACATTCTTTGGGACGTCCATGACGGAAAAAACCATGGTAGAAGCGAGGGGGAGGAAAATTTCGGGGAGTTCCGGTTACGGTGGGAGGTTGGGGGCCGAGCGATGCGCGTTTCTCTCGTACACATACGCGCGTGTGTGCAAGGCGTTGGCTCTAACTGAACCCGAGCGAGGCGTTGGGCTCTAACTGAACCCGAGCGATTGCACTGCAGGCTACGCGTTAATGTACCCGAGCAATCGATCGATGGCTGTTAACTGAACCCGATCGAGCGATTCCTTGGCTACTGCTGCTAACTGAAGCCGATCGATGGGATGAACAGTGAGCGTTGCGGGGGGGGGGGGGGGGGGGTTGGATGAAGAGTGAGCGGTGGCGTTGCCTCTGGATGAACAGGACCCCATGGTGTGGTGGAGGGCTGGATGAACAGTAGACGGTGGAGGGGTGCCCGTGGAGGGGTGGATGAACAGGACCCAATGGTGTGGAAGGCAGGATGAACAGTAGACGGTGGAGGGGTGGTTGAATAGGACCCCGTGGTGTGGAAGGCTGGATGAACAGTAGACGGTGGAGGGGTGGTTGAACTGTAGCCGGTGGAGTAGCACGCGGTGGAGGCTGGATGAACAGGAGCCCGTGGAGGCTGGAGGGGGTCGATGGTGGAGATGAACAGTATCTCATGGAGTCCCGTTTTGCGGTACGCCACACCCCTCCTGATGAACAGGACCCCCGTTTCGACCGTAGCGCTCCAACACAAGTTTGTTTCCTCCGTTTTGTGGTACGCCACCCCCCTCCCGATCAACAGGACCCCCGTTTCGACCGTAGGAGGTCCGTTTCCTCCGTTTTGCGGTAGGCCACACCCCTCCCGATCAACAGGACCCCCATTTCGACCGTAGGAGGTCCGTTTCCTCCGTTTTGCGGTATGCCACACCCCTCCCGATCAATAGGACCCCCGTTTCGACCGTAGGAGGTCCGTTTCCTCCATTGTGCGGTACGCGAGGCCTCGTTTCCATCGCCTCTTCCATCCAAGCCCTCCCAATGAACACGACCACGCATTCCGTTCCGACCCATGAACACGACAACGACGTTGTTTCTCCGTTCCGACCCAGCCATGTACACGAGCCCTCGCCGTACGTATGCGCGAGTAGGCGTTCAAAACCCCGCCTGTATGTACACATACGTGGCCGTATTTTCTTTCTTGCACCCTGGCCGCTGTACGTACGTGTACATGCTACGTGCGCGCCTCTACTATGAAACGTGCGCGCCTCTACTACAACACGTGCGCGCCTCTACAACCACCAGTATATATGTACGTACACATTCGCAACCAGAATGACAACGCTACGTACGCTTTGACCAGGTGGGTCCCGACTGTCAGGCACTTCCTTGCGTGCGAAGGTGTAGCTGGTGGGTCCCAGCAGTCAGCGGGGAAACGTTTTTTTCACGAAATACGGTGGCCCGTCCGGTGGGTCCCTGCTGTCAGGTGGAGGAAACATTATTTTCCGCGTAATAAGGAGGCACTTCCTTGCTGCGGCCGTGGACCCAGCTTTCAGCCTCTCCACATACAGTCCATGTCCGATGGAAGTCGTTCCTTGACCACGTTAACCACGCCGTGCCAAGAGCACCGGGGCAGTGGACGACGGCGAGGCCTAGGAAGGGGACGACGCGGAGCCGGGACGCAGCAGTGGAAGCCCGCGCGGAGAGGAGTACGAGGGTTCACTGGTTCGGCTGCGGTGTGAGGCTGCTGTCGCCGCAGAATAACAGGGGGTGTCGGTGAGTAGAGGGATGGCCTGGCTAGCGGTGGGAGTAGTACGGGGCGGTGAGGCCTCCGCGACATCACAGCCGGCCACGGGAGGCAGGAGCATGCGGCACGACCGGCGCTGCTTTGGGCGGCTGGAGCAAGAAGACCAGAGGTTGAAGAAGCACTATGGCCGTTGGATGCACATCGTACGGTCACTGGAGCTAGAATCGTTCATATTGACTAAAGTTGACAAAGGCCCCCGTCCCAGTCAACTTAGTAGGCCCACAAGTCAGCCTCCCACCATGGTGGGTCCCAACTAGCAGGGGGAGTATTCATTTTTTTGTGCGTAATAAGGAGGCACTTCCGGTGGGTCCGAGCTGACAGCGGGGGGAATGTTTTTTTGCAAAATACGCTGGCCTGTCCGGTGGGTCCGAGCAGTCAGGGGGCAACGTTTTTTCGCGAAATAAGGTGGCCCGTCCGGTGGGTCCCTGCTGCAAGGTGGAGGAATAATTATTTTGCGCGTGATAAGGAGGCACTTCCTTGCGGCCGCCTGGACCCAGCTGTCAGCCTCTCCACGTGCAGTACTCTTCCGATGGAAGTCGGTCGTTGACCATGTTGACCACGCCGCGCTGAGAGCACCAGGGCGATGGTCTGGACGACGGCGAGGCCTAGGAAGGGGACGACGCGAAGCCGAGGAAGACGCAGCAGTGGAAGCCCACGCAGAGAGGAGTACAAGGGTTCACTGGTTCGGCTGCGGTGTGAGGCTGCCGTCGCCGCAGAATAACAGGGGGTGTGGGTGAGTGGAGGGATGGCCTGGCCAGTGGTGGGAGTAGTATGGGGGTGGTGAGGCCTCCGCGGCAGCACAGCCGGCCACGGGAGGCAGGAGCAGGCGGCACGACCGGCTCTGCTTTGGGCGGCTGGACCAAGAAGACCAGAGGTTGAGGAAGCACTACGACCGTTGGATGGACATCGTACGGTCACTGAAGCTACAAACGTTTATTATTGACTAAGTTGACAAAGCCCTTGGTACGCTCCAACTTAGTAGGCCCACAGGTCAGCCTCCGAAATGGTGCGCCCCAGATGTCAGGGGGAGGAATCATTTTTTGGGCAGCCGAAGCTAAGAATATCCGAAATTGAAGAAGAAGCACGACATCCGTTGGATAGACATCCAACGGCCACTGCTGCTAGAACCATGTGTTGACTATAATAAGTTGGCAAAGCCTTGCATACGCGTCAACTTATTTTTTTTAGGGGACGCGTCACTTAGTAGGCCCACAAGTGTGTGGCACAGAACTTATAGCCCATTTACATTTTGTAAGAATGTACAGCCCATTTTGGAATTCTAATGGAATTTACAACAACCCATTTACAGTTTGTTAAAAGTACAGCCTATTTTCTAGCTAGGACAATGATTAATAATTTCAACCAACCGTTGAAGACAGAATTCAATAAAATTTGCCACATTTTGATGGGCTCCGAAATATTTTTATCCCGAAATTTCTAGTCAGATTAAATATAAATTTGTATTACGTAAAAATCTAATGAAACATTGCGCGTGCAATAATGAAAATTTAAGATTTTCAAAATCCATAAATAATATTTTATAAACTAATTTCGTGTTTGGTGCATTTTTTATAGTTACTGCCCAGTTTTTATAATTACATCTCATTTATTATTTTCTAAAGCCCTTTTTTGTTAAGCCTAATGCATCCCTCCTAGGAAAGATTTGCAGCCCAGCGGGTATTCCTCAAAAAGACGTATAGCTGGGCTAGCCATTTTCATCTTGAAAAAATTAGTATCTGGACTGGATATCTGGCCTGGGCTAGACTGGCCACAACCCGCCCAGTTAATACCATGCTCTCCTCAATACTGCTCGAGCTGCTTGGTCCCAGCTATCGGCCGAACCTTGTGCAATTCTCTCGTTTATATTGACTACATAGGTTGACAATGGTGTGGGACCGTGATGTCAGGAAACCAGGAGAAAGCAAAAAAAATAGTTGTACATAATAAGGAGGCACTTGCGTACGTACGGCTATGGCCCTAGTGGGTCCCTAGTGTCATCCAGTCAAAATAAAGTCATCTCCTGAATCCTCATGTTCGTTGATGATGTTAACAATGCTCGACGCCACGGCGAGCGCAACAACTCGAAGGACAACGGAGAGGGCCTCGCGGGCCCTACGGATGGTCTGATACAGTGCCCGCTACTCATTCAGGAAGCTAGGATCATCGGACACCTATGAGCACCTTCGAGAAACTGAGACGGCATGAAACGGTAAGGCCGCGCTTGGGAGCTCTGGTTTATTTCAAACCTGTATTAACATACAAGTGTAATTTACTCGTCATCGAAAACAACGCGTAAAATACAGGCATAATGAAACCGAGGGCCCGAGGTCTGTAAGTAAAACCGGCGGGTTACGCGTGTAATTTGAGAGACCAGTGTATATTTTACGAGCACTGCTATATGGACGACATTACCAGACGATACATGCATGACGTGCGTATCATGCCATCCATGGGCAAGGCTGAAACAGGAGCTAACGGCTGGATTAGCAATCGTCCGAGTGTCGCTCAGCGTTTTTATCGTGTGTCAAGTACTTCCGATATTTTACTAGTCGAAATCGACCAACCAAGCGCCTTAGCCCGAGACCATCTGCTTTAATTTACAAGCGTCAGTTTTACAAGCAGTTTTGGTTGGAAAACGACGATCCAATCACGGCCTAATATCATGAGTTGGTCGGAAGATCATATGGTTTCACGTCTAACCAACCCGACTTGTCGCATAGGCTATGAATGAAACATCAGACGATGAACTTCTTAAGCACGGAAACAACAGAAGAGGATGATCTTCTTAACAAGCAAATCACTGGCATTAGATCGACATGCAAAACAATACGAAGCATTATTCTCAGGAGGCACGGTGAATAGCTCGTGATGCCGCATGCCACAACATTCCAAGCTCAACTTTGCAATCAAACACAAGGCCTGGCATTACATAGACAATATTCAGAACAAACTCTTAACACAGGAATATCTCAGCAGAGTAACTATCTACTTCTAAACTGAACACATGAATAGGAAAAAACACTCGACGCTTCTGGCTAACATCAATGAGCAAATTTTGACAAGGTTTTCCAATTCCAATATATTAAACTAACGTCTTCTTGCTAACATCAATGATTAAACTTTGACAAGCTTTTCCCATTCAAAATATGTAATGCCTATGATCGTGGAGTCCTGTCGCTTCTTGCTAACAGAAATGATTAAACTTTGACAGGCTTTTCCCATTCAAAATATGTAATGCCTATGATCATGGAGTCCTGTCGCTTCTTGCTAACATCAATGATTAAACTTTGACAAGCTTTTCCCATTCAAAATATGTAATGCCTATGATCATGGAGGCCCTCCACGTGTTGTTAAATTGTCAATGGTCTCTGCAGACTAGTCATGTCACCGGTGTCTAATAATACTCTGTAAAGTTTCTCGGTCATTCCTTCTGTAATGTAGCGCAAACAGTGACTGCTTCTTTCTACAAAGTGGAACGACCAACTGGACCCAGTAATGCAGCAGTTTGCCTTGGACATATTGGCTCCTTTTGTGCAGCTGAACTAAAATTGAAGTCGGAATAAAACCGAGCTTTAATTTTGATATCCCTGTAAGCAACAAAAGGTATAAGGGAAACAATTACTGAGAAATAACGGTTGATGACTTGTACTCCCAGAAGAAAAACATCTACTGATCTACCTTATCTTAATGGGAAACAAAGCAGGAGAGTAGCAATTCTCAATCAGTGTGATTCATTCATATTAACTGAGACATTATCTTAACAATGCCTTGTTTCAAGATGTATAAAGAATGAAAAAGCAAAAAAGTATCATTCCTAAAACAATGCGACTGATTCATTTTAACAGAGACATTATCTTAACAATACATTGGTTAGACATGTAGAAAGAACTACAAAGCAGGATAGTACCATTTGTAAAACACTGTAAGTCTGTAACTGATATATATAATAACAGAGACATTATCTGAACAATACATTTCTTAAACATGTACTCCGGCCGATTCCTAACAGAAATGGTACTCCTGCCGATCCCTAACAAGTGTTTGCAGTTTTGAACTAAGATTCAGTAGTTAATTCGGAGGAAGGTCGGTACTGACCATTCAAGACCAAGATTTGAAACAACTCGTGAGGAAGATCTCACAGAGATCTCAACACATATATGGAAATCCGGTCTCATTTTGTGCATTTCCACCAAAATTAAGCGAAGCAAAATGTCGCAATAGCAACAAGTTGAAAAGATATCCCTGTTTTAACAGAGGCAAAAAAGGAATCAATTACTGGCCAATAAAGAAGGTTGAAACATACGGCCACAAAAATGGTAATACAGCCAATCCCTAACAAGTGTTGCAGTTTTGAAATAAGATTCAGTAGTTAATTCCGAGAGTAGCATCAATTACTGGCTTATAAAGGGGGTGATGCTGAATTTGTTGTAACAAAGCAACAAGCATCATGTCTGGGTTGGTACCATTTTTGTTCACTACTTAATGGGAAAAGACAGGAATACAATAGCTTCAATTCAACATTTATTTAAAACAGTACCAATACAAGTAGCACAACATCTCAAAGCACACTACACAATCATGTGGATGAAGGCCTGTACTGACCTTTCATGAGACCAACAACGATAAAATACGAATCTGCCAACACGAATAGGAAATCCAATCTCGTCTTTTGCAGTTGCACTGAAATCAAGCAAAGTGTTTCGCGTAGCAAAGCAAAATGTCGCAATAGCAATAAGTTGAATAGATGTCCCTATTTAAACAGAGGCAAAAAAGGAATCAATTACTGGCTAATAAAGGAGGATCAAACATGCGGCCACAAAAATGGTAATCCCGCCAATCCCTAACAAGTGTTGCAGTTTTGAAATAAGATTCAGTAGTTAATTCTGAGAGTGGCATCAATTACTTGCTTATAAAGGGGGTGATGTTGAATTTGTTGTAACAAAGCAACAAGCATCATGTCTGGGTTGGTCCCATTTTTGTTCACTACTTAATGGGAAAAGACAACAATACATTTATTTAAAACAGTACCAATACAAGTAGCACAACATCTCAAAGCACACTACACAATCATGTGGATGAAGGCCTGTAATGACCTTTCATGAGACCAACAACGATAAAATACAAATCTGCCAACACGAATAGGAAATCCAATCTCGTTTTGTGCAGTTGCACTGAAATCAAGCAAAGTGTTTCGTGTAGCGAAGCAAAATGTCGCAATAGCAACAAGTTGAATATATATCCCTGTTTAAACAGAGGCAAAAAAGGAATCAATTACTGGCTAATAAAGGAGGATGAAACATGCGGCCACAAAAAATGGTAATCCCGCCAATCCCTAAAAAGTGTTGCAGTTTTGAAATAAGATTCAGTAGTTAATTCTGAGAGTGGAATCAATTACTTGCTTATAAAGGGGGTGATGCTGAATTTGTTGTAACAAAGCAACAAGCATCATGTCTGGGTTGGTCCCATTTTTGTTCACTACTTAATGGGAAAAGACAGCAATACAATAGCTTCAATTCATCATTTATTTAAAAAAGTACCAATACAAGTAGCACAGCATCTCAAAGCACACTGCACAATCATGTGGATGAAGGCATGTACTGACCTTTCATGAGACGACCAAGATAAAAGATGGTTAGCAACGACATCTCAATTGTCAATAAGAATTAATGAAAAGTACACCAACAAACAGAAGCATCATACTATCTTGATGAGAACTAAACCAGGATACCCGAGAAAAAAGCATTTCTTCATTTAACCAGTGATAGTACTACCACCATATGGACAATGACTGCACAACCACCGTGTACTATTTGTCAAAACAACATGTATACCTCCACCGAGGCATAAATCAAGACAACTTTTTGAGTGGCATTTCCTCTATAATAGTAGTAGGTGATGTTGGACCAGCCGACGAACCCTAGCTACTATGCATGGGGAGCTGGGGAGTAGTCACATAGAAGAAAACCCGCACGCAGCGACCTGGGGAGCTGGACAAGTACAAGAAGTTATACCTCAGGTGGGCGAGATGTCGTTTAGGTGGGCGGGCAGGATCTGCCCATACGACAGTAGCGAACAAGGGCGCGGAGGTTCTTCGTCCGCGCCAGCGCCGGCTTCAAGAGGACGGTGCGCATCGGCTTCCTCCTTCGCCGACGGCGACAACGTCAATGCTGCACCTCCTCACCTCCCGCAGCGGACGGGATTCGACCGGATCTATGACCACCGGTGAGGAGAGAGATAGAGTGGACACTGTCATCTTGTTTTGATATGGAGAGGGTGAGAGAGCGAGATGTGAGAAACTCTATCAAACAAGAGGCTATAATGGATTAAAAAAATCTCTCCATAGCAGTGGTTTTAAATAGAACACGCGCGTTCCTGGAAACAAGAAACGAAAACTGGCGGACAATTTTTTAAGGGTCTGTCTAGGACACATCTAGATGTGACATAGTTATGTCACATATAAGTTGATGTCCACTCTGTTTATGGTCTTTTCCTAGTTTTTTTTGTTTCTTGTTGCTACATTGTATACTTGCGGGAGCTTAGATGTGATATCCTTAAATAACATCTAGATGTGAATTAGACAAACTGATTTTCTAACGTACCAAGAAAGAAAATTCGATCAAAAACACACCCCCGCTTCCAGGTCGCGAGAGTCGTCGCGCACACACACATAGACATAGACATGCATATCCGTGTTTACGTAAAATTACATTTCCATCTCCATCTCCAATCATATTTGTCCAACTGGCACATTATTTACGTTGTTAATTATATAGCAATATTAACGTACAGCATCTCTTGTTTGCGCACGTCCGGACCACTACCACGGCCGGTCCTGACCAACCCGAACCCTCTTCATCACCTGCGCGTGCTTCCCGCCCGAAACGGTTAGTGCCGCATTCATGCCCGGCTAGAGCGGACGTGACCTTTCACTAGAGACGGCAATGAAGCGGCGCGCCGGCCGAGAGAGTGTCGCCCGCGCCGCTTCCGGGTGCATGCGGCTGCTCCGCGTTCAAAGGTCGCAATAGCCGGCTACAACATGCATGTAAAAAGTTCTTGGGAGTCCGTGCTACAGCTAGCTGTCCTCCCCCAACTCACCAATCTCTTCCAGTAGTGCTAGTACTCCATTGCGCGATCCATCGACAAGGAAGCGGGAAAGTTATGGTATACTACTCGGTTTGCGGTGAGTGGCATGTCGAGCGACCGTGTGAGACACGAACACGACAGACGTGATTTAAACGTTGGTTTTGCTCGATGGCGCGATCCAACAAAATGAAACGTTGGTTTCTCTCTGTTTCCATTTTTTCTCCGGAAAAACGGAAACTTTTCCACTCCATTTTCATTCCTATTCCAAGGTTGCCCCGTTACAACATTCCATCAAATACAAAGGAAAACTAACATGCATGCTGATGCATCTCAATGATTCACAGATCATAGCCAATATTTACTTCACAACTAAAGAAAAAAGTTGTGAGAGCGTGTACGAAAGAAAAACTACTGATGGGGTCACTACGACTTAAACCCTAAACCCTAAACATGATTTAATTTCCTGGCCAGGTAGAACCTATCGAAGGAAAGACGGCTGGCACCCTCAGATCATACGATGCTTTTGTGCAGTTCCACTAAAATCGACCTGAGCATCCCTGATGGCAAAGATATTGAAGAAGTGTGATTAGAATAATAGTACTGGCACTAGTTCATGATAGATAAACTCATCACAAGTAGAAGCCGGTAGAAGTAGAGAAAGATCGACATGGAGATGGAGCTACGGTAGTGGAGCAAGCCGGCTCCAAAAGGAAGATGGACTACCTGGGACGTCGGGCTGTAGCTAGAAGGGCGGTTGGGACGCGGCATCGGCCCATACCGCGGTGACCCCCGATTGGGACGCACCGACTGTGGGTTTTCCCCATCGCCGATGTCGACCGCGTCTACGCAGAACATTGTTCCCTTCCCCCAGCTGCGGGATCAAGCCCGTCGTTCTATGCTTATGAAGAGAGCAACCTAAGCAAGCAGGCTTGTAGCTTAGGCTCCTGCTAGTGTATATATAGTGGTTTTCTTTTTCTCTCCATATCAACCATTTTATATTGCGTACGTGTCATTCAAGAGTGAAATGATGGTTTCTTCTTCCGACTAACTTACTGTGTGATTTGACTGCTCCTTAGTGGCCCCTACACGGACTCCCCCTACGTGTATGCAACAGTCACACGTACACATGGATGCAAAAACGCGCGCGACGCCCTAATGCATGCATGTTCGAGCACACGACGGAACACACACGGTGACGCTCAAGTGCTCAACCTACACGTGCATGCACACACATACTCAGTCAGGATGAGCTAGTGACCGTATGAACACCGGAAAATATATATATTGAGCGCAATGAGCGTATTATGAAGTCCACTGACCGTATTTTTACAAATATACAATGATAGATAGTGTATTTATCTCGTTTGAAATTAAGCCATGTTAACCGGAGAGGAGGCAGCATGGACTAGCATTACGTTGTTGTGTCCCATCAACTTGCCGAACGAGGAGAAGGTTGTAGGACGGGAGAAGCTTGCGCGCGATGGCTCGCAGGACAAGGAGAAACTTTTGACTAATGCAAGCTCCCCCTCGCTCAGGCAGTGGACATGCAACAGTTAATTCGGTGTCAGATTGCCAGAAGCATACTACACTATACTACTAGGAACCGGATGGAGGAGCGTCTGCACTCTTCTTATAATTTTAAAATGTGATAAAGCAATCTTCAACACATTTGGTTCTCTTCGAGGGTTCTCGCATGTGATAATCGAAGTTGATTGCATGGAACACTCGCCACAATTCTCGCTTAATTCTGGCTCATATCCTGTTACAAATAGTAGCGCTCAGTAATATTTCCTCTTTTTTTGTTATTCAGCATGTAAACATGTCAGCAAACCTTACGGCGCATCTTCGTGCGAACCGTGCTTGCTGCACTTTGAATGTGGCCGAGAGCTGGCTTGATGAAACACCTCGCTTCCTACTTCTTTTTTTTGGCTTCCTAGTGACCAGTGTCTTGGCTGATCATCCTAAGAATGCTTATATATGAATAAAGCTCTCTCATTTACCCGCAAAAAAGATTAAGCCATATTAACCGAAAAGGAGGGAGTATGGACTAGCACTACTTTTTGGTGTGTCCCGTCAACTCGCAGAACGAGGAGAAGCTTGCAGGACAAGGTGAAGCTTGCTTACGCCTTTTGACTAATGCAACCTACCCTCGGTGGACATGCATCAGTCCATTCGGTGTCAGATTGTCAGAGGCATACACTATAGTACCCAACATGCGGAGTACCATCATTGTTCGACTTCACAAAGGGGCGAAGAGCCAAGCGCAGTACTAGTACGCGTACTTGGTTTTGCACCTTCATACTACTCCACCCTCCGTCACAGTTTACAGGGCGCGCTTCATTATGATGCATTTCTCTCAATGCATTTCCACCACCAGAGAGACTTTAGACGCGTTTGGTTTAATGCTCAATTAATTAGGGCGTGGTAACCGCAATCAAGTCCACAATTTTCTCTCCATGTATTGTACTACTACGGAGTGCATGCATGTGTGCACCCGGGGTGGAAGCACTGCATGCATGTGTGTACGCATTATTCCCTCTAGTAATAGACGCCGTGCTATAACTACCAACGCTATTTTTCAGGCTGATCGCTAGTCGCCTTGGTCCCATAGATTTTTTTTCTTTTTTCTGAAGCGCGCTGTATAAACAGTGACGGATGGAGTAGTATGAGCGGATTCAAAGAAGAGCTTATTGATGGTTGCTTCCTCAGAGCAACTTATAGTGGGAAAGGTGGGGCTTATGATTTGACTGCTCATTACTCACTATTAATGCGGCGCAACGACCGGGCTGAGTCTCCCATGCGGTTGTGCCCTACCCCCTCAGTTCTTAAATATACTTCGGAGTATTTTTGTTTCTAAAATATGTTGAAATCTCTGTTAAGACAAATAGAATATTTAGGAACGGAGGCAGTACACATACGAAGCAAAATGAGTGAATCTACACTCTAAAATATGCCCGTTTGAAATTTGTAAAAAGACAAATATTTAGGAACGAAGTAGTATAATTTCGTGCATGGCACATGGACCCGGATGATGAAGAGGCTTCTGGCAATGCTATCAAGCTTCCATCATTTGTTTACATAATTGACGTACTATACAAATAATTTTCCAGCGACATGAAATTGTACAATGGTGTGAGCTTTCAGCTTTTGTTTCGTGTGTCTTGCCATCGATGCTCTTTCGGAAACAATAAAAAACTAACTTCCTTGCTAATGCATGTCAATTATTAGCAGATCAGAGCTAATAATTACATCACAACTGAAGAAAAAGTTGTGAGAAGGTGTTAAATTAAAATTGATCCATGCTTTCATTGGCAGCAACATCCCCCCAGCTCTGTCTAAATCAACAAGGCATGTTGGGAAAAAAAGTAGCTGTCTGGAGCATGCAACATTCCGATCATTTTGTGCAGTTCCACTAAAATAGAGCTAAGCGTCCCTGTTCCAAAGATATCAAGTGTGATTATGATAATAGAGGACTGCTGATGAAACAATAAACACACAAATAGAAGCCGGTCACCTTTGCGGTCTCTCTTAAGACTAACTAGTTGGAGAAGATTAGGCTCGGAGTTGGATGAGGAGGATAGAGAAAAACCAATCTCCCTTTGTGCAGTCGCACTGAAATGTAGAGACATTGCCCGTGTGACATTTTAGTACAACTGCACAAAACACTCTTAAGAAAAAAGTGATTTGTGCAGTTCATCAAAAGGTCACAATAGCAACGAGGTGAAATGGATAGCCCTGTTTGCGAAAAAGAGGTAGAAAGGAAACAATTACTGGCCAATAACAGTTGATGACACATGCGACGACAAAAAAGAAGCATATTCCTTGTCCTAAGGGAAGATAACAACACGGTTGTGTTTGTCTAAAACTATGTGAGAACGAGAATGCAATATGGAAAGCACGCCGGACGAGCTACGTTTTGGGCAAAGAACTATGGAAGATCCACATGCAGCGACGTGCGAAAATGGGCAGCGGAGCAAGGCCGGAGGGGATACGTGGAGGTCGTCGGGATGTAACTAGGTGAGCGGTGGCGGGCGAAATCTGCGAGCAGGTGGCGTAGGCCCTACCGCGCCAGAGCTTCGTCAGAGAGAATGACGTGTACCGCAGATCGGGACATGCTGCCTCGGCACCGTCGAACGGAGAAATGATGCACTTCCTTCCTTTCCCCCGGCGGACGGGATGCGGCCGAATCAGTGACCAACGGTGAGAGAAAGAGAGAGAGGCCACCGCACTCCCTTTCCCCCGGCGGACGGGATACGGCCGGATCAGTGACCAACGGTGAGAGAGAGAGAGAGGCCACCGCACTCCCTTTCCCCCGGCGAACGGGATGCGGCCGGATCAGTGACCAACGGTGAGAGAGAGAGAGGCCACCGGAGCCTTGTGTGAGATACTCTGAAGAGCGGACTACCTTTTCCTCCATAAAAATCGTTTTATATTCTGTGTACGTGCCATTGAGCGCTATAACTTTATTTAAAAATAACGCGGCAACGCGTCAAGTCGAACTTTGTTTCATGCATGCGTGGTACACGACCTCCCTAGGTAAACAACCGCTACATGCGTTCAAATTAGCACGTGGGCTGCCATTTCCTAAAGAAATGAGCTCCACCGTGTACCCGCGCGGGTGTGGCTGGGCACGAAGTGTGAGTACGTGCACGGTGCACCTATTCTCTTCTTGTATACGTACACCACCTATGTGGGGTTGTGTGAGAGAGATACAAACCTAGAGAGATATAATGTGTGGGTTCTTGAGAGTTTGGGGGGTAATCAAAAAATTTAACATATGCAATGTGTGTGAAATAGTGTCCTGGATATAACATATATATAGAGGGGGCGATCCACGAGAAGAGAGTGGAGGTATCATCGGCTTGAGGTGTCTATAGAATCGAACAGAGGGATGATGTGTGTGTGTGTGCGCGCGCGCGCGATCGATAAAGAGTGCCATCGAATTTGTGTGTGCCCACATCAAAGATATAGAGTGGCTGGCCTACTGGAATGTGAGATGGGATATGTGTAGTTTGTCTTTGTGGCATGGATACCTACCTGCAGCGCTCGACTATCGGTGTGTGGTGGGGGAAGAGGGAGGCCCAATTAACTATAGAGGTACAATGGCTGGTATATGTGTGGAGGAGAGAGGCCTACCTCATGTATTAAGGAGATCGATCTGCCTCATGTATTAAGGGAGATCGATCGGCATCCATGCATATGTGCGGGAGATGAATAAGGTTGGGAGAGAGACAGAGCTAGAGTGTTGGAGGGGGTGGTAGTGGAGTTGCTTCTAACAATTGGTGGGATAGGCTTGCTAGACAAACAGAGGGCACGCCCGCAATATCAATAAGAGAGGAGATGGCTGCTTGTTGTCTGTGCATGTGCGTGTGAGAGACGGGTCAGGAGGCATGCACGAATGATGAGGGGGGACGATGTGGCTGTGGTAAGCAGACGTAACTACATAGGAAGATCAATCGCCCTTTGTAAGAGAAAGGAGATACATAACTTGTGAGGTACGTCGATCGATGGGGGGTAGTTAAAGTCGATCTAGGTATATGTTGGGAGATCAATCGGTATACATGCATGTGTATGTTAGAAGCAAATGAGGCATGAGGAGAAGGATAGAGAGAGATGGATGCATGTAGGAGGTGGTACGAGAGGCATACTATATCGAGGGGGAGGAGTGTGCGAGTACGAGAACGATGAAAAGAGTGGTGGGAGTGAGGCATGGACGGTGACAAGAGAAGAGGGGAAGCTTGTGTTTGTGCTAGGCACACCTGGCTAGAGAGGCATATCGATCGATGTGTGCCGTAAATAAGGAGCTTGGGGGGCCTACACACACCGTGGGTGAACAACCTAAAGTGAAAACACGAATTTGTGCGATGAAGCTAGAGAATGCTGAGGGGTGTGAGAGGGATGTGGGCATGTCAATGCACAAGAGAAAGTTAGCGCTAGCTACAAAGATAAGAGGGTTGTGTGGGTGTAAAATACGAATAGAGATCATATATACTTCATTATAAAAAGCGAATTCGGATATTTGAAGAATTTATCATAGTGTTTAAAACCGACGGATGTGTGCATATATAACGGTGATAAACATGGTGTGGTTATGAACATGGTATACTACATTTAATATATTTTATCTCTACTCTTATAAAAAAACGGAGTTGTTGATGATGGTGTGCCTACCATCCTGCATTATAGGCCGTCTGATTTATATCCGGCGGATAGCAAGGAAACTTTGATGGTTGAAGTTGGCAACAATCTTGATTGTAGATTCTTATTGAAATAGAGAAACGAATTCAAATTTAGTTCAAATTGCAGCGGTAGTATAGACATTTGGACTGCACTAAAATGTTGGTATGAGTAGGTTACATGCATTATACAGCAAGCGAAAAAAATTAATCGGACATAACATGGATTCATACTCCCTCCTTCCATCTACATAGGGCGTAATGAGATTTTTAAGACTGCCTTTGACTATTGACAATATTAATAGTACATGACATGCACAATGTGAAAATTATATCATTGAAAGAACCTTTCACAGACGAATTTAATGGTGTGCTTTGTGTAAGTTGCATGTCATATATCATTGCTCTAATATTTGGTCAAAGTTAGCATCGAAAAACGCATTAGGCCCTATATAGATGGAAGGAGGGAGTAGCTTTGAATATCATTTGTATAGTAAAACGGGGCAAGACTCTCTCTTTGTGTGATGTGAATAGTTTTATTTTTTTCGTTTTCTTTTTGGTTGAGGGAAGTGCGAATTGATTTGGTACATACAAGTACAATATTACGACACATTAGGCTTGTCCCTGAAATTCAACCCGCGTCTTGTTATATCCCGAAAATTCAGATATCGTGCTCCCAAAACAGGCGCCTTCACAACCCGCGCCTTGTTATCCCGAAATTACAACGCGCGCGAAAACTCCCTCCAGCTGCCAAATCCCGACACGTGAAATCCCCCTTCTAACCCTGAGCCGAAAGCACCGCTAGTTCAAATCGGCGGGGGTACTTTTGTAACACACCCTACATTTTGGACAAGCGCGTTCCTAAGTCATGCTTCACCCCCTCCCATCACCCCCTTTTCGCCATTCGAGATCCCAGGATGCCATAACCTCTCCGCTCCAGCCGCGAAACCCCATCCTCCTCCGTCCGCCACGTCACCACTGCCCAGCCGGAGCCTCTTCCCCGACGACGTCGTACACCGCAACAGCTCGACGTCCCTCGTCCACCTCCCCGGATGAGGATCCTCGTCCATCTCGCCATCCCGCCGGTTCAGCCGCCCCGTCCTCCACCTCCAAGGAGCTGCTCCGACGATTGCCTCGTCTATCGCGGCTGCTCCATCCCCACATCGCTGCCTTAACCTGCTCCACCGGAACCGCAGCATCCTCACCGACTCCTCAGACGAAGCCGAGGCCTACTCGGCGCCACCAAAGAGGTTGTACACTCATCGCATCGCACCTTCTCCTTAACTCGACCTCCCGGCGCCGACAGTGCTCCATCCCGCACCCCCATGGAGCGGCTACCTTGAAGCCGGCGCCGCGGGCGACATCTCCACGGCGGCTCTCCCCCTGTGTGAGGCCCCTTCGGCAGCGGCGTCCATACCAGCCGAATCTGCTACTGCTGCTCCGGCTCTTGCTCGATCGCTCGCTTGCCCAGCTGCTGCTGCTGCTCTCCCCCTCGCTTGTGCTGCTGCTCTGCTCTGATTAAGCCACACTTCAGTCAACTGAATTGACTTTTGGGTCAGTCGATTTTTAGGGGTTGGGGGGCTCGCCGGAGTTAAGGAAGAACCACCCGTAGCGGGGACGGGGGCTCGCCGGAGAGGTACCCCACTATCTACCTTAGGGTTCAGGGTGGGGGGCGGGGGGCCTAGAGGGCTGGCCGGGGCGGCGGTGGCGAGTTGTTTCGGGGCAGCGAGGCGGCGCTGGGGCCCGCGGTTCGGCCGGTGGTGGCTGGCGGCTCAGGGGGGTGCAGGTTGAAGATGAACTGTAGGCCCTCCCTAAACTACATGTCAAGTGCCTCTCTGCTACCATTGCATTCAGTTTCGACAGTAGCATTCAGATTCCACAGTAAATTTCAGTTTCGACAGTTAAGTTCAGAGTCAACAGTTTTTACCTCATCTGTTGTAGTCAGGTGGTTTTTGGTGATGTTAATTTTACATCCATTTTACATCATCTATTGGAGATGCTATTAGAATCCCACTTGAGATTGACGATGTCTGTCTTGTGCTGCTTCAGCCTTGACGTCTTACGGCTCACCAGAGCTGCTCCAATGACAGAACGATCCATCACAACAGAGCAGTGCCCTGGATGCCGTCTACAGATTCCTTAGATCTTCCTCCACACCTCCGAAAGCCGCCTCTGCCTCAACTGCTTCAGCGACCAACCCAATGATGCTGAGGTCGACACGGCTACGGCAAAGAGGTTGTACACTTGTTGCATCACTTATTACTATACATTCACGTTGATCCATTAGGGCTATTTTGGTTCAACGAAAAAACATCGATCCACTGGTTGTTACCATCACTCTAAATTTCTGCATGCTCTCCTTACATAATCTCACCATATTTTTTTGTATGCATGTCAGATATTGTACACAGTCATGCTGAACATGTAGAGAAAAAGAGAAGAGTTTTGCGCGGCAATACAATGTCATGCAGACATCGCTCCATGGTGGGTTCAATGGCAAACCCTCCCCACCCCTCTCCAGATTGTAATCCAGAGGAAGATATCTATTCTGAGGCGGATTCGGACGTCGCTGACCACTCCTATTTACCCCCCCCCCAAGGTGTTTGCTCTACCTTGGCATGATGATGTTAGTCATATCATGCATATGTTGCCTTGCAGTGCCTACTTTTGACATCATATATGTCATCTGCTTAATTTAGACATGTTCTGTAATGCCACCTGTTTAGTTTCTATATCATATATGGGAATTATGCAGTCTCATGTCTTTTAGCCAGCCATAATATATGTGAAATGTGCAATGCCATCCTGTTTAACCAGGCATCATATATTTGAATGATATCTTGCCCTTCCTTTTCTTCATTACATTTCCATTTGTCGATAATGTTTGTACATTAAACTACTCTTCCTGTGAATCAGCCATTTGGGTGGGAGATGGAAAAATATGGAGTGAAAACAAGGCCTTCAGAGCAGACAGTGCTACCTGTCGAAGCAAATCTCTTGTTGGGTCCCGATAGCTCCTCAGAGATGGATTCAGAGACGGATGACCAGTCCTATTCCCCCACTGAGGTGTATGCTCTAACTTGGCACGGTTATACTGTTCATATCATGCATACAGTGTCTTGCATTGCATAGTTTAGACATCATATACACAATATTCAACACCATGTTCTTAGTTTAGACATCATATCGAATGCCCTCTGTTTAGCATATAAATCACATATGTGAATTAAATGATGTGATCCTGATTACTTAGATAACATGTAGGTGAATTATGTCATGCGATCCTGTTTAGTTATTCATCATATCTTTGAATTATGTTATGCTATGCTATCCAGTTTAGATAGACATCATATATGTGAAATTATGTCATGCTATCCGTTTTAGTTAAACAATATACATGTCAACTATTTCATGCCCTATTTTTTCCACACTATCTATTGCATTTGTCTCTCATACAATGTCTGTACATTCAACTATGTTTCCTGTTTATCAGCCATTTGAATTGGAGCGGGTGATGCCAGTATTTAGTGGACTAAAAACACGGTCTTCAAATAAAATAGTGCTACCTCTTGGTGGAGATAGCACCCCGGTTGTACATGCACAAGAACCAGCCCTACCACACATAACCCAAACTCTCGCAGATTGTACCCCCACTACGATGGACAGAGAACTAGCTTCACCCAATCTAACCCCAACCCCAGCCGATAGTAACCCAGTTCCTGTTGACACAGCACCATCTCCACCACAGAGCTCCCAAACAAGAGCAGTTAGTAAGGCAGCTCCAGTGCCCAAAGGGCCAGTACTATCACGGCGAACCCCAACTCCACCAGTTAGTACGCCTATTCCTGTGGAGGAAGCACAACCAGTTAGTCATAGTTTAGCATCTATCGCATTTGATGTTGTTAAATCGTATGTGCGTATCTTCCCATCTTGGAAATATTATACTGAAGATGAAGGAAAATGCCAATTGCAGGTGTTTGTCCAGGAGTTATGTGTAAGTAATGTTATTCATGGCAATTACTTTGCTTCGTCCCATACATCCTACCTCCATGATGGTTATAATACAGCAAATTTTCCCATTTTTCTCTATAGATAAGGACCGATTTGGAAACTCAGGATGAGGTAACCTGTGCTAATACCTCTGCTATCTTCAAGAATGCTTGGTGGCAGTATCGGAATTACCTAAAGAAAACGTACTTCACCGGCAAAGAAACTCATCAAATTCCCTTACGTTCTCCTGAGACACATTTACTGGACGATGACTGGGAACGCCTTGTTCTGTACTGGTCCCGAACCAAGAATGTGGTAAGGTCTATGAGCTCATTTTATATTTTTAAGTATTATATTCTTGCGTTTTACTGTACTCTATTCATGTAGAACAAGTGCCTAAACCTGAAGAACAACTGTTCTAATTTAAGATTCCATTGCTACCATAGGACATAGATATATGTTTGTTTGATGCTTTTATTATGTACTAGTACTTGGCAATAGAAGACTTGGTAGTTTAATCCTGTCCACCTTACTAATGAACTGGTTCACCGAAATGAGTTTCATATAGTAGTACATGCTAAACTTGTTATGTGTCTGCTTGTTTCTTCTTTTAGAATGCTGACAGAATATTGGGGAAGAGTGCCTTATTAAGCAACGGTAAAGGAAGTAGTGCAGATAAGGTTTAGGATAGTGACACATCCTGTCTTGGTTTATTGTTGGAGTTACTAGCCACTACCGCTTGCACAAGCTATTCAAACTCACTGTCTGAATCAGTTCGGTTTCTTGAGTCTCAACTACAAGCTGAAAGACATCGATCAGTTGTGTTGCGACAAGAAGCGGAAGGACTGCGGAAGTCCCTGGAGCACTCAGATGCATACTTTCTGGTGCAACAGCAAGCGTTGGAGGATTTTAGCGCCAAACAGGACAAAGCTAATCAGCTTGCTAAGCTTATTGCCAGCATGGTGGATACCCAGGATAACGTTTCTTGAGCTCTTCTGAAGTTGTTTCAGTTATGCTCTTGTTTTGCTGCCGCGGTTATTTGCACTGGTGGCCAATTTTGACGGCCAGTGTATATGATATGCTGCTTTGTTCCCTATATTTGCACTGGTGGCGAACTTTGATGCCCAGTGGATGTAATATGTGTAATAGCCGTGATAGCCTAGCGTTAGTTGCTTGCTTATTTATTTCCTTGTTGTCTTGTTTATTTGTTTGCTTGTAGTCATTGCAGTTCTTTTTCCGTGGTTAACTAGTGGCTGCAATAACCTATTTTTTAAAACTAGGCCACAATAACCATGTGCTAATATTTACTGTAGTGACACTGGGCCTCCTAAGGGCCGTAGAAACTGTGGGCCTTTTACGGGCCGTAGAAACAGTAGGCCTTCTACGGGCCGTATCATCAATGGGCCTTATATGGGCCGTATGATCGATTGGCCAAACATGGGCCAATAACATGCCGCATTATGGCCGTAAACGGTCTAGAGTTGGAATCGTCCGTTCATGGGCCGACCGTAACGGGCCACCGTTAATAGGCCGTATTTGATGACGCTATGAAAACGGCCCAACATATTAACGGACCACAAACGGGCCGACTGTAACCACGGGCTGAATTTGGCCCACAAGCAGAAAATGACAGTAACAGGCCGTAAGTAAACGAATGCTGGAAATGAGCCCAAGAATAAATGGTCTCTGAGAAGGCCGAAAGATAACATGGGCTGGAAACGGCCCAACGGAATAACGGGCCGTTAATGGGTATAAAGTGATACACTGTTCATTACGGGCCAGTTTCACCACGGGCCGTTAATGGGTGTAAAGTGATACACTGTTCATTACGGGCCAGTTTCACCATGGGCCGTTAATAGGCCAAGAGTTACATAGGGCCTCATATGGGCCGAAAGACGTCATGGGCCATACATGTGCCAGAAGTGAAAACGGGCTGGAATCATACTGGATGGCCCAGATGACGCTACCGGGCCTAATTCGGATAGGGCGTAACGGGCCTTGGGTTAGCGGGCTGTAAATGGGCTATATGCGAACAGGCCGTTAACAGGCTTTCCATGGGCCGGCCCGCCAGCTTTTGACCAAGTCAAACGGGCCGGCCTTTTCACAGGAATGGGCCTCTGTTGGGCCGTGCCACGTGTCGACGTATCATAGGCGCCTATCTAACCCACTGACGAGCTGACACGTGTTTCGTCCGGCCAATAAGAATTTTACACGTGGAAATTTCCCATTGGTCGGGGCTGTTAACGGGTTATTGGATCCAAAACCCGACCCGATAGCTTAACGGCGTTTCGTTATGATGGATGCCACGTGTCGGTCACCCTTGACGAAAGCACTTCTGTGACGCGCTATTTATTGTCATGGAAGTGGACACTTCCGTGATGATAATTTTGGTAATGTCATGGAACACTTCTACGACAGCACAGGTATGACTATCTTGATTCTGTCATAAATTTGTCATGGATGTACATGCATGACAAAAAAGCGACCTACTGTGACAAACACGTATCATCACGAAAGTGTATTTTTTTTGTAGTGCATGCACGCATGCAGGCATGCAACACTGACACGTACACATAACGAACACACGGACGCATGCAGGCGTGCAACACTGACACGTACACATGCACTCACGAACACACACACGTATAGACACATGCATGCAACACTGAAACGTACCCTTGCATGCATGCAACACTCGCACACCTGCATGCACACAGCACACGACGCAAGACACATGCTCAACCTATACATGCATGCACCCTTTGTTAAGGACATGGATTGTTACGGGTATTAATCAATCTTATCTGTGATAAGCAGAACATTGATGTTTGCAGCGGTCTTTATGAATCACAACGTATCGAACGGGCTATCAACATAGTAGGCTTATCTACATGAAAAGGATGACGTCACACTCAATGAACAATCATCGGTTTATGAAATGCCCGCTTCTGACCGCCCTGGCCCACCAAAGGTTCCCCTGTTGTGCGATGCCTGCGTTGGGTCACTGACATGCAGGCCATGTACCCAAAGAGCCCACATGTCAGTGGAAGAACGGTGCGGTGTCCTACGTCAGAGTCGAGGGCGCCACTCGCTGCACGCCCGGCTGAACAAGCCTCCTTGCCACATTCGAACGCCTCCATGAAACCCGCCCGTGTGGAAGCCGAGAAACCCACTTTAGACACGCGTCCGACATTAAATGCAACGTCGGCCGAGCTCCTCCCGTCCGCCGTCTATTTAATCTCCTACTAGCAAAATGCCCGTGCGTTGCACGGAACATCAAGATACATTTGTATGAGTAGTTTATCTTGTGAGAGAAAAGGATGAACGAGAGAAGTCCTTATCTGCAAGTGTGGAGAGAGGTGCGGGTATCTTTTTGCAAAATTTTCATAGTTTGCTTTCTATCCGTCAGATGTAGATCGGACGGTCTATATTACATGATGGCAGGCACACCATCATCACCAACTCGGTCTTTTATAAGAGTAGAGATTTAAACGAGGCCAAACGCCAGCCAAGAATCGCACACCTCCGCCTCTCCCCTATCTCCTCCTTCACCGTTTTGTCCACTCTTACAATGGCTTACAAAGAGTAGTTATTCCGCACAATCCATTTGTCTAGGTTTGTATCTCTCACACACACCCACGTAGGTGGGGGATGTGCACAAAGAGAAGAGGTGCACGCATAGCGCACGTACTCCCGTCTCTTTCCCAACCACACCCGTGCGGGTACACAGTGGAGCTCATTTATGTATGAAAAGGCAGCCCATGTGGTAATTTGACCGTGTACTGGTTGTCCACTTGGTGGAGGGAGGATCGTCTACCACGGGTGAACAAAAAAATTGTGACTTGACGCGTTATGTTAAAAAAGAGGCAAACCATGTGGGGCCTACCTTAGAGGCAAGGCTCTATACACTGGAGTACTTTTGATGTGTCTCGTCAACTCGCAGTACAAGGAGAAGCTTGCTTAGTACGTCGTCTCCACCGTCCACGGGCGCGGTGGCTCACAGGATGAGGTGAAGCTTGCTTACTACTAGTAGTACTGTACGCCTTACGCCCACTCCCTCGCCCACGCGCGTGGTGGCTCGCAGGACGAGGAGAAAATTTTACTATTCCCTCCGTTTACTCTTCGTCCCTACTACCTTGGTTAGAGAGATTATCATATTGTTTGGAATATATATGTCCTTTAGTACTCCCTCCATTTACTTATACAAGGCCACTATAAAAAAATACATTTAGCATCTATACAAGGCCACAAATAGTAATTGAGACAAAAGTTACTACTCCCTCCTTTCCAGTTTATGGCTCAATTTCAAAATCTCTCCAACCAAGGTAGACGGTGAGTGATCGAATTAATTTTGTACTCCTAGTTTGCACAAGTAATTAGTACACTCATTTTTCTCAAGAAGTTATGTTTACCGAGGCATTAATTAGAACGAATGCATGAATGACCACTAAATTTCCATGAACTTCTACATGCATTGGTGAGTTTTCTCTTGACATTGCTTGCATCGGGTGATCTAACGCACCTCGAAATCCAACATGTGATGGTACTACTACTAGTAGTAGAATTGAGACTTATAAAATGGAAAAACGAATGTTTTTTAGATGAGCCCTATAAACCATAGTGGGTACGTACTCCGTAAAATCAGATTTTTTCCGAAAACTAAGTCGCTCAACCTTTATTTGCTTGTTTCCCTTCTTGCCTCCTTGCCTTGAACAGACTATGCCAAACTCCCCTGCCTGCCGCGCGGGAAAAGACCCGCCCTCACCTTTTTTAGTCCGAGTTTGTATCGATGGATCGCGCGAAGCAGCAAAAAAGCAAGCCGTGTCTTGTACTCCTCCGTTGACGCTCGCTTTCATGAATTATGTACTTCCTGTCGCCGACATGTGGGACATATAGCAACCGGGTCGACATGTCAAGCACCAAATAACAGTGCAGAACAGCAGGGGGGACGCACCCCAGTCGTACCACCCCAGCATTAGTAGTAATGAGCAATGAGACGTCAAATCACAATGTCGCACCTTCCCAGACGGACGAAGCAACCATTATTTCACACTTCAGTTCGCCATCATCTCAAACCACGTAGTATTGCTTCTGCCTCAAGAGGGACACGCGCATCGCCTTGGTACATCATGACACATGAGACCGCATGACAGGCCATGCTCCCCCGCCGATCGCTCGGTAAAATCACCTCATTTTTACTACTATACTTCCTTCGTATCGGTTTACATGGCATGCACGTCGTTCTAGGTTGAGAATTTAACTGGTTATATATGTGATGAACAGTATATGTTTAGAAACTACATCTACTTAATAATTCAATGATATACTTTTTGTGACATAGTAACTCATATTTAGTTAGTCAAATGGATGACCTAGAACTACGTGCACGCCCTATAAACCGAGATGCCTAAAAAACGAGACGGAGAGGGTAGTTCAGTACGTATCTTTTTAGATCAATATAGTCGGGATTCACCAAGGAGCAAAACCAAGTGGTAGGTGGCACCTGTCGTGTTGGCGTAGCAACTCAAGCAGGGTCAGTCTGCACACGAAATGGCGACAAACTTAACAGGACCCCTTTGGCCGACATGTGGCATCCACCGTCTTGTTCCACGTGCGATGCACCAAATTATAGTTCGGAGCAGCGGTTGGAATTGGAGGCACCCCGGTCGTAGCACCGCAGTAGTAGAAAATGAGCGATGAGGGGTCAAATCACAAAGCCCCACCTTTCCTGCATTAAGCTAGATGGACGAATCAACCATCTTTTCACTCTAGGGCGCAAGAGCATAAAGAAATGAGAAAACCAATGATGCGTGCGACAGCTACCTAGGGCACCCTAGGGTGGGGGTCTCCACTACAGATCATTTTTTGAAAGTGCCTCCACTACAAATCGGCTTCTCCCTCGTCCTCTTGAAGAAAACCGATGATGCGTGCGACGGTAGGGTTTGTAGGAGTACTACTACGGCGTGCGGGGCCACGTCATAGTAAACGGGAGAGGGATTGAGTTTGATTCAACTCCTTAAATATGTGTGGGCCACTTGGTTTTAGGGGAACGAGGCAACACTTTGGGTTCGGGGACCAGTGGAGATATAGTACGTACAAAAATTTGTGGACGTAGGTTCGACCGAAAGGCAATGATGCATGGGCCCTGCATTTTGATATACCCGGGGCCGCATGAAATTTTCTACTCTACTCAAAACTAGTAAGGTACACATGCATTAAACGCGTGAGATTTCGAAACCAAATTATGAATAAATACACACTATAGCATGTAAAGCTTTGAGTCATATATGCATGATGTAGATGTTCGTTTAGTTCTTATAGTTCATCTCATTCAAAATCAATTAGTTTTATAAAAATGTTAAGATTCATGGGGTTGTGCATTGTAAAGCATAAAGTAAAAAACAAATAATGGCAATTCATTTAGAAAAGAATTCAATTATGATACGGAAGATTCTAGAACAAAGGAGAAGTGCTTCTGTTTTGAGGTTTGTGCATTATGCTTAAGTTCAGCCATGGAGTCTTCTAAATTGTACATGTGGCAGATCTGGTGGAATGTTGATGATATCCAACGGCCAGTAGTGCTCGGATTTGCCATCTCTGCACTTTCGGATTAGCTTCATCTAGCGACCATCTTTCAAAGTTATTCGCACACTATATATTTCTTGTGCCATAGTTGCATGTCTTGGAAAAAAGCTACTGGTGGGTTGTACTATAGCTATTTAGGAATAGAAGATGTATACATGGAAGTTGTAGGGAAAGATATGACATGGAGTATCTCAATTGCTATGACTAGGGATTGGGAAAGAGATGTCATTCGGTTCACATCATAGGAACTTTTCTGTTGAATCTAGAGATGACATGTATCTGAATTCCTATGAGGAGGGATTAGAAAAGAGATGTAATTTGGTTCATGTCATAGGAACTTTTCTATTGAATATAAGCTAATGTTTATTTTCCTTTGAAATTATGGGAATATAGGAATACATTCATATGAACCAAGTGGCTCTAAAGCTATAGAAATGATATCATGTTTATTTCCTTTGAAATATGGAGTATATGAATCTATTCCTATGAACCAATTGGCTCTAAAGGAAAAAAATCCTATAAAAATCATATCATATAGAGTTCCTATGATATTCCTCCACACCAAAGGATGGTTGAAATTGCTGCAGGTGATACGATGGTCTTTCTTTGTAGACTCCTCCCCCATCTTTATAGTTACCTCTCGAAGATGAATGGAATGATATATAGGGTATTCTACATGTGCAATTTGGTACACAAAAACTCGGTAAAAGTTTGCGAGGTTTGAATTTTCAATAAAGCTACATGCACTGCATTTTGGAACGGAGGGAGCATACGGTAGTTGCTAACACTCACACGGAAGCTTTGTGTGTAGGAGGAGTGGCTGTTCTGTTAAATGACATGGCAAAACTGACATTGTCGGATGCCGATCTAACGGTTCTTACGGCGTTCATCAGGAAAAGGCTTGTGGTGAACGTTTGTCGGATAATGATTTACGGACACATTCATTGCATTGGTACGTGCCCCCTCTCTCATGCACACACACCCTCACGAGTCACGACTCTCCCGAGTCTTCTTGCACCCACCGTCTATCTGCAGGTAGACGTCACACACATATGTGCTCTTCACACCCTACCCTCAGAACTTCTAAAAAACAAAAGACGTCCCGCACATTTTATTTTAGCTCACACGTCACACACTTATACTATAACTCTTGTGGCGAACATTCTTTGGGCATAGTATATTGTACTCTCACGAAGAGAAGCGGTGCACGCACGCACTAGTTCTCTCACACCCACTCACGGGTACACATAGGAGCGCATTTTTTTGAAGCTGGTACAACAAAATCACTCTACTATATATATAAGCAGGAGCCTTAGCGCTTGTTTTACTAGGGTTCCTCTCGTTCACTCTCTCATGCTCTCAAGATCTAAGCAAGACATAGGTGGCCACACTCTCTCTCAGCTCACAGCTGGTCACAAATCCGGCCGAAGAACCTTGACTGGGGCAGGGGTGTAGGTGCATCGTTCACGCTGTCGTCGGCGACGAGGGAAGAGACCAACGGCTGCCTGCGCGTCCCGATCGGCGGCCATGTCGTTCTCTCTGAGAGAGCGCCAGCTCGGGAGGGCCTCCAACTCCTTCTTCCTCCCTGCGGTATTGTCGCCAAGATGCGGCCTCCCGACGCCGTCTTTGCCACATGCCGCTGACCCTCGGGTATATATTCCTTCGAAACCTGTCTTGCTCTACTGCCCCAGCTCCCCACTTGGCTTCGTGTGGATCTTTTTCTACTTCCATCCACTGTTCCAAAGCCACCTAGACTTTTACTATTATTAGAGGTAAAGCTAGTTCATATAGTCGACTCTAAGAGTTGGTTCAAACAGGGAAGAAAGTGGGAAAGCTGTAGCATGAATCTAGGACTTGGTTCTAAGAGGAAACGGGGGAAAGTAGTAGATACTGGCTACCCAACCGGTCTCTTGGTTGAAAAGACGAAGAAAGCATGGTGGATGGCGAAGGGTAAGGGGGAAGTGGACCTATCTCTTGGTTGAAAAAGGAAAGAAAGTGACGGGTGTTGGGGGACAATGCAAATGAGAATGAGCATGTCTAGATTTCCTGTGCTCACACAGGAAAATGTCGCCGAGGAGATAAAAAATGGGACAAATGCATACATGATGCCTGAGTGTTTGCCGCTCTCGGCAACCACATCTGCCTCACCACTTTATGCCCCTACTGTCCCTACGCCCATATCGCTACCATTAATGTAAAATCACATGAAGCATTAAGCAATGCCACCTAATGTCACTATAAGTAATGGTCTAGTGCTGTCGATAAATTGAAGCAATGCCACCACCATTTTATGAAGTGCTTCCGTCTTGCTTTATTTCCCATGAATTGTGTTTTTGCAGTTACACTTAAATCTCACACCGCTAACATTGCTTCATCCCAGTGGAACTGCACAAATTTGATTGCACATTTACTGACCATGTGCTACTCTCATGACAGTAATACTAATGCTATTGTTCTGCATGTTAATCTAGTGGCAGTGTTGATGTGATGTGATCCTACTTACTTAAGGACACTTTCATACTGTCAATCTAGTGCCAATTATAACACAATAGATGTTGTTGTTAATCATACGCCACTGCAAATATCGGTTAGTATTTAAATAACTGTATTTCGTATTTGCGCAAACAGGGATGTCTGTCTCAATATCGTTTCGGGATGTCTGTCTCCGTATCGTTTCTATCCACGCAATCAAAAGCACACACCTCAGTTTTAGTAGAACTGCGCAAAATGAGATGGCTATCCCTCGTTGTCGTCGTCTAACCACCCGTCTTCCAGGTATTCCTACATTGGTAGTTACTAGGTAGAATGACCAACACAATATAAAAGAAGTTGATTCGTATGTTTTACTTCCTGATTGCAGTGTAGGAATGAGCGAAAACAACTGCATCCTAGTCTGGAATGCACTTTCTACCAGTTCATCCATGGACCGAGGACTAGCTGGCATGGCTCCATGGTGGTTTTTTGGACAGGTGCGCGGACAAGAGGCATTGTGGTCTGCTTATTTCTGCAAATAGCGGTGCTTAAATTTAGTGGAATGCACAAGAATTTCACCTGGTCAGTACACTACATGGTTCAGTTCAGCATTCGAGCTGAGAACACAATTATAATTGGTTATTCTGGAATGAGAGAACCTAACCCTGGATGGTGGCAACAAGAAAAAACAAGAGTGAACTCCAGGAAATTTAAGCTTGCCGGGAGGCCCTTTGCTCACAGAAGCCTTGCTTGTTTTTTCCTGATTTGTAAACCTTCTCATAACTTTGTCTTTTGATGTGAACTAGTATATGTTTGTTATGTTCTATGAATCATTGAGATGTATAAAATTGCAAAACTTATGCTTTTCAAGTTTTTTATGAAGCCGAGTTTAATGTGAGTGTTCCACATGAACGCTGGACTAGCGTGTGAACGTTTGGAATTTACATTGTGGCCTCAATTAACTGCATGAACCACCGTAACAAGATACATAGTTGCTTATATGTCAGACAGCAGATTGTTGATTGTTAGCTGGTCTAGTGTTGAAGCGAGCTGAGCCAATGTGCCGTGTTTTGCACAACTGCTTACAAGTGGGGTAGCACTAATAGTGTTTACAAGTACTTATGTATATGTCGGCGCACAGTTCTCGAACGAGTACTCTATTTCATTAAAACACACACTGCTCGTATGATAAACCGTGACAACTTATGTCTTACCATGCCATATTCATGAAAAAACTAGTGAGGACACATCTGTTTCGGCAACAATTATGATGGTTCTCACATGATTCACGGGCACACAAAAGTAGCAGCAGTTCCCATAGACGGATTCAAACAGAGTACTAGCCCTAGAGGGATCGATAACAGGCAAGGTTTGGATAATTAGACACAATCCAAACTACTATTAAGAACTAGCTGGGGCAACTATTTCATGCCTCGGTCTAATTTGGGCTGGACACAAGATGGACCTTGCCATGAACATCATCGAGGACGTCCGGTAGCAGCTCAATCATGTGAACCTTCATGAAGACAACCTTGTGGCCTTACCACTCATAAACTTGTTTGTGGAGGAATGCCACATCATCTTCATGCGTTAGCTTGACAAGAACAGTATGCCTCACAAACGAAGGAGTAGCTTTGAAATTCTTGTGCTTCAGTACACCCTAGACAACACGCCTGACAACAGTGAGGCTGGAATACAACTCTTCATTGGTATAAGCGCAAATGGCTTCCAGGATCCAACAGCCTAAAAAACTCTATTTTCCTAGTGCGTATATTCAGGTCATCCGCCTCATAGCGAGTGACATGTACAACCACACAATCCTTGTCTGCATCAGGGGTCTAATTGAAACAGAAACAAATTCTGAATCACTTTCCAGTATAAGAAACACAAGTTATTTAAACCACTATGTATAGCATGGCATCGAAGTTAATAAAATTTTGCATTATTCATCACCACATACTTAGATGAAAAACCACAATCGAGATCGGCAAAGAATAAAATCACCTTGGGCAGCTCAGTGGGGGGGACACACATCCTCGAAGGGGGGAAACTGCTCCTGCAGTGCCACAGGGGTTGTAACCTCAAACGAGGCGTTAACCATCTCGGTAGTGGCCGTGATCGTATCTGGGGTCGGCTTGGTGGCTGCCTCCATCTTCTTGGAGCTCTCTGTCTCGTGGGGATCAGCCTCCCGCGTCTGCTCCAATATCGGCAGATCTTTGCCTGGTTCTCCTTGGTCCATCATGGAACTGACGAATACTAGGAGACCACTGAAAGGAAAACACAATCGCAATGACAATGAAACAAAAAAGAGAGTGAGGATCGGTTACTGCTTTGCAAAAGTTCTTTTTTTCTCTGAACAAAATTATACCAACATCACGGATCCGCTTACCTTCCCTTCATTGGGAGAGAAGAACAGTGGCAGATGCGAGTGTTGCCTTTCTTGAAGACGGTGAGGGAGAAGGGGATTCAGTGCAGAGTGAAATGATGGTTGCTTCGTCCGTCAAACTTAGACTGCGGGGAGGTGGGGTTTTGTGATATGACGGCTCGTTACTGCCGTGCTGCGACCGGGCTGACTCTCCGCCTGCATACTGCCTTCTAATTTGGTGTATGGCATTTGGGCCAGCGCTACATGGGCCGCATGTCGGTGAACAAAAGTATAACGACATTCAGTAGAGCGAGACGTTTCGATGACCTAGGAGGAGCCAGAAGCGGTATTGTATCCACTATACTAGTAGTAATTGTTTTTCTGGGTAGCTGTAGAGTGTCTCCATTGTACTAGTAGTAATTGTTTCTCTAGGCCCAAGACAAAACAGCCCATCCGCCCTAGTAAATAGTAAAATCAATTCAAAAGTCCATATATTTATTGAATGAGAGGCGCTACCCACACCTAGCACACCCCCCCCCCCAAAACCTGGGTGTTCTTCTTCCTCCTCACTCCCACCCACCTCACGTCAGCTTGCTCCACTCGTATCCCCAAATTCCTCACATCACTCCTATAGAAAACCCCAGCTCCCCTTCTTCCTCACTACTACAGAAAAACTCCAGCTCCCCTTATTCTTCACTCGCACTACAACTAGGCTCGTCATTCATTACTCTGCTCAAATCCATGAACGCGACGCCCTCGAGGAAAATGGAGTCGGCTGACCCCAGCGCCAAGAAGATGAGGCTCCCGCCAGCGGCGACGCCTGTTGTAGATCCCGCACCCGACAGCACGGGGAGAAGCGGCGACCCCGCCCCCACCGGATCCCAGGAACCCATAGAATCTCGGGTGGACCGCATCAGCGATCTCCCGGACGCCGTCCTTGGGGAGATCATCTCGCTTCTCCCACCAAGGATTGCTGCCACACCCAAGTCCTCTCAATTCGGTGGCGCCCTCTATGGCGCGCCGTGCCCCTTGATCTCGACTATCGTCAGCTATCTCTCTTCAATTATTTTGAAATCCCCAGAGCCATCATCTCCTCCCACCAGGGCTCCGTTCAAAGCCTCGGCATCCCGTCATGCTACCTGAGCAAGCATACCATGCCCTGCACGGTGGACGCCTGGCTGAAATCCCCTGAATTCATAGAACTACAGCTGTTTGAGTTCTACTATTCCCCTGGAAATCACCTACCAGATACCGAACGCCATCTACCTGTGCCCTCAGCACCGATGTCCATCTCGCGGTTTTCCTCCTCTCTCCACACCGCCACCTTTGCCCTGTGCGACCTACCAGACAATCTGGTACTAAACCTTCGACTCCCATTACTCAAGAAACTTTCACTTGTGTGGGTTTGTATATCGGAGGCCTCATTGCACATCATCATCCACTCCAGTTGCCCTGCCCTGGAGTGCTTGGTGCTTGTTTTCACAGTTAGAATTGGTTGTCTCCAAATAAAGTCGCCTAACCTTGTAAGAATTGGAATTTCTTTTGATGGAAGGCAGCTCATCATCCAAGATGCCCCTTCACTTCAAAGGTTGATCCTTGATTCTAGTTATTCACCGTTGCAAATAACTGTCCTCTCTGCGCCTAAACTAGAGACCTTGGGTGTAATACATGATCTCTGTGCTCATTTCAATATGGTGTTTGGCTCCACAGTTCTTCAGGTACTTTATATTATCATCTACACTTGTAACCATAAGCTGCATTTTAAATTTCTGCGCATAAGTTATATGTCATCTTGGAGTACACATTTTGTACTAATATTATGTTCTATGCTCAATGAAGAGTTTCTCCATGGATGGCATATCAATGGTGCTAGATTCTGTCAAGATCTTATATATCCAAATGAATAGTTTTGATTTGAGCAAGATTATTGGCTTGCTGCAATGCTTTCCATGTCTGGAGAAGTTGTATATAAAGGTGATAATTTCACGCACATTGGAAGCCCGCATATAGTGTACTAGAATTAACCGTTCAGCTTTTTCTCTTTCGACACTCTTTTTTTAGACCTTAACTGTTTTCAATCTTCATGTCTATTTAGGCAACAGGACGGGGTAAGAAAGTTATAACCAATCGATGGATTCGTAAGCATCGGGATTTTCTCACTTCTCATGAGATTCGATTGAAGACAATAACGCTGTTACGATATGTAGCCAACCGTGCAAACACTAGATTTGTCACATTCTTCCTGCTGAATGCGAGGTTACTATTTTCCATTAGTCTGAAGTTTATCAACAGCATGGTTTTGACGGATGGGTATGTGGAAGAGCAAAAAAAGGAGTTTCAGGTGGGCAAAAGAGCTTCTGAACGTGTCGGGCTTCTATTTACAACATATTGTGGTCATAATCCAGTAAATTTTATGACCCAGGATGTTCATTCTATGGACCTAACCGATCCATCTCATTGTGACTGCCGAAATCAGTGCTGGAGTTAGATGTTGTTGCCCTTTTTAACCTGGTTTTTTTTGTAAACCTGATGAACAATTAACCCTCATGCTTTTGTATAGTTTGTAAGCTGGAGTTAGATGTTCTTGCCCTTTTCAACTCGGCTGTGACTGTCATATTTTCTTTGAAGCAAGGCAAGTGGCTTGTCAGTCGTTTAATTTAGAGTGAAATATTGTAACAACTAAGAAATCCCAATCAAGGGAAATAACATCACTCTTGCCGGCTGCTTGAGCTCACTATGCATTACAGAAGCCAAGTGATTAGCCCCCACCAGCACCCACAAAATTATTTCGAACTAGCACATCTAATGGGTTGTAAATTTTCATAGGAAAGGTTGCATGACCGTGTGTAGGATCGAAAGTATGTCTAGAGGGGGGGTGATTAGACTACTTGACCAAATAAAAACTTAACCTTTTCCCAATTTTAGTTCTTGGCAGATTTTAGCTATTTTAGGACAAGTCAAGCAATCATTACACAATTCAAGCAAGCATGCAAAGAGTATATTGGCAGCGGAAAGTAAAGCATGCCACTTGCAAGAATGTAAAGGGAAGGGTTTGGAGAATTCAAACGCAATTGGAGACACGGATGTTTTTCCCGTGGTTCGGATAGGTGGTGCTATCCTACATCCACGTTGATGGAGACTTCAACCCACAAAGGGTAATGGTTGCGAGAGTCCACACAGGGCTCCACCCACAAAGGGTAACGGTTGCGCGAGTCCACACAGGGCTCCACCCACGAAGGGTCCATGAAGAAGCAACCACCCACAAAGGGTCCACGAAGAAGCAACCTTGTCTATCCCACCATGGCCATCGCCCACACAGGACTTGCCTCACTAGCGGTAGATCTTCACGAAGTAGGCGATCTCCTTGCCCTTACAAACTCCTTGGTTCAACTCCACAATCTTGTCGGAGGCTCCAAAGTGACACCTAGCCAATCTAGGAGACACCACTCTCCAAGAAGTAACAAATGGTGTGTAGGTAATGAACTCCTTGCTCTTGTGCTTCAAATGATAGTCTCCCCAACACTCAACTCTCTCTCATAGGATTTGGATTTTGTGGAAAGAAGATTTGAGTGGAAAGCAGCTTGGAGAGGCTAGAGATCAAGATTCATATGGTAGGAATGGAATATCTTGGTCTCAACACATGAGTAGGTGGTTCTCTCTCAGAACATATGAGTTGGAATGGTGTATGTGTTCTGATGGCTCTCTCCTCGAATGAAGAGGAGGTGGAGGGATATATATAGCCTCCACACAAAATCCAACCGTTACACACAGTTTTCCAATCTCGGTGGGACCGAATCAACAAACTCGGTCGAACCGAAAATGTAAACCTAGTGACCGTTAGAGATTTTTGGTAGGACTGACATGCAACTCGGTAGGACCAATATGGTTAGGGTTTGGGCATAACGTAATCTCGGTGAGACCGATCACACAAACTCGGTGAGACCGAATTTGGTAATTAGCTAACCAGAGAGTTGGTCAGGCAAACTCGGTGGGACCGATTTGCTCTTTCGGTGAGACCGAAAAGTTACAAAGGGGAAACACTGAATTTACATTGCAATCTTGGTGGGACCGATTCGCTCTTTCGGTGAGACCGAAAAGTTACGAAAGGGAAACAGAGAGTTTGCAATCCCATCTCGGTGAGACCGAGATCCCTATCGGTAGAACCGAATTGCTAGGGTTTGGCAGTGGCTAATGACAAGTGAAACTCGGTGGCGCCGGATAGGAAGAATCGGTAGGACCGAGTTTGGCTTAGGGTTTAGGTCAAATGTGGATATGGGAAAGTAGTTGAGGGTTTTTGGAGCATATCACTAAGCACATGAAGCAAGAGGCTCATTAAGCAACACCTCATCCCTGCTTGATAGTATTGGCTTTTCCTAAAGACTCAATGTGATCTTGGATCACTAAAATATAAAATGAAGAGTCTTGAGCTTTTGAGCTTGAGCCAATCCTTTGTCCTTAGCATTTTGAGGGTTCCACTTTCACATCCATGCCATGCCAATCATTGAGCTTTCCTAAAATAATCATCTTGGAATAGCATTAGCTCAATGAGCTATATGTTGTTATGAATTACCAAAACCACCTAGGGATAGTTGCACTTTCAATCTCCCCCTTTTTGGTAATTGATGACAACATATAGATCAAAGCTTCGACAAATGATAATAAGCATGAAATATATCGTCGCTTTGAGAAGTATGTGATAAGTAAGAGCTCCCCCTAAATTTGTGCATATTTAAAATTTTCATTGGACTGCAAATGCACAAGGAGTTAGAGTCATGGGTTACTCTTCCATGTCACATACATCTTGGTGGAGCGCTTAAAATGATAAGAATGAAATACATGCACTCATCACCAAGAATAGTGAAAGATCACATAAGATAGATAAGATAATAGCATTAAGCAAGCATTAAGTGTAGCTTATGATCAAACACATGATCATCAATGTCTCACAAATAATGACATAGTATCTCAAGCACTCAAAAGCAAACAAGTTTGAAAAACCACCAAATAAAGCAAGAGAGAAAAGCAACACTCTCTCTCTCTCGAAGCCTATGATCTATACATTTTTCTCCCCCTTTGGCAACAAGTTACCAAAAAGTTCCTAGAAAATGCATAGTACTAGATCGACGCTCAGGCTTGATCTTCTGGTGGTGGTGGAGTCCGGATCACTCCAAGGACGAAGGCTTCTGTAGACGCTGAAGTAGACGCTGGAGTTGGAGCTGAAGTAGATGCTGGAGCTGGTGGAACTGAGGCTGTAGCTGGTGCTGAGGTGGTGGCTCTTGTGTCAGCAACTGGCATGGCAGACGACCTCGGACCTCGTGGCACTCTGGCAAAGGCATGAGTGGTAGTCCTGCCTCTCCTCTCCTGCATATCATCTTGGAGCTGCTCCACTGCAGACTGAATCTCCGTTACCTTGACATCCAAGTCATAGAACTTTTGTTCCATGATTCTCTCTAGGCTTGCCTGGTTTTGAGTTAGGGTGGCTAGTCCTTGCTCAATCCGCAGGGTGGATGCAATCAGGTAACCAAGCTGCTCTTGTTTGGTCTTCAAGAAATACTCAGATGCCTCCTCTTGAGTTGGCATCTTGGCAGCTTTCTCCTTCCTTGCCTTCTCCTTCTTTGCGTATGCTTGGGCAGATGATGGCTCGTTCTCAGTCATGACAACTTGATTGTCCTCAAAATCTGGACGGATGGGCAGGTGTTCCTTGTCCAATAAATATATGCCTGTGCCCATCTTGGAGTTAATGAGCTCCTGGATCTGAGGGGCATATCCGCAACTCCTCTTCTGATCTGTTGCAGTCCTTTTGATAGTTTCCACTATGAGGATCATCACCTTGAACTTCTGAGGCACATCAAATACATGTAGCAAGTTGATAGCATGTCCTCTGATCATCTTGTGATCTCCAGACTTGGGCAATAAGGTGTGCCTCAAGATCCAATTGATAGTTGGCAGCCCTGACAGAAGGTAATGCACAGACCCAAATTTGAACGTGTCAAGTGCTTCATTTGGAATTTCCTTGTACATATTGGACATAGAGTTATGGTCCATCTTCTTCTTGGCATATATGTCCAAATCATCATCATGCTCCTCTGGGGCATTAATGATCTGTGCCCAATCAGCAACTGTGGATTGGTACCTTGTACCCTCAGACATCCATGTGACCCTCCCATCTGAATAAAAATGTGTTGTGGAGTAGAACTGCATTATAAGCTCCTCATTCCACTTTGTGAGCTTCTACCCAACAAAGTCAGCTACTCCACAAGCTATGAAGCTGTCTTGAACTCCAGGATAGTGCTCCTCATTGTCCTTGATGTACTGCCAGTCAACCCATCTCATATCACAGACTATTGGCTTCTTATCAAGCAGTACTGTCTCATAGAAGTCCTGCTGTTCCTTAGTGTGGAACCTGTAGTCAACAGCAGTCCTCCTCCTTGAAGCATACGGGTCTGCTTCTCTCCACTTCCTCAGCCCTGAATCTCTCCTGAGCTTCATGTCCTCAGCCACAGGATGCGCATCGTTGTGGTCTGGGATCTTGGGCTTGAGCTTTCTCAGAACTTGCTCTTCATCCTCTTCTTCAGCAACAGTCTCAGGCACTGGGGCCTTGTTCTTCTCAGCTGCAGGAATGCTCCTTGTATTCCTCTTTGGTTTTGGCTTGGAGGCAGCTTTGGGCTTAGATGCAGTAGCCCCTGATCTTATGGCATCACCCATCAGCTTGGGTGCCTTAGGTGCTGGTGCAGCTACCTCTTCTTCCTCTTCCTCTTCCATGATGGAAGCCTTTCCTAGCACTCTGGCTACGGTCTTCTTGACCCTTTCCTTTCTTTTCTTTCCCTCAGCAGCAACTGGCTCTTTGGGTGCAGGCTTCTCAGTTGAAGCTCTTGCCTTTGACATGGGATGCCTGCCTGCTGGCCTTTTGATTTTCAGCCCTGGCTTTTTGCCTTGAGCTGGCTCGACTCTCTTTGATGTGGCCTCTTCCTCTGCCACATATTCTTCATCTTTGGAGTCTGAAGTTCTCTTCTTCTTCTGTCTGGTGGCAGCTTTTGGCAAGTTGCTAGGGGTGCACCTGCTGCCCTCATCTGAAGAGCTGGAGGGACTAGTGTCCTCACTCATGTGCACCTGCTGCTCTGACATGTTCTGGCTGTCACTTTGATCAGACATGCTGCAAACTCTGACTTCTGACCCTGTGAATAGTTTATAGATGAGGTAGAATAGATGAGCATCACAAAATGCAGAGATTTTTGCAAAAGAATGATCCAAAAACTTAGTTTTAGTTTCCCACTGAAATCATCTCGGATCTACCAATTTTTAAACTCGGTGATACCGAAGCAGTTTTGGAACCTAAACTAGTGAACTCGGTTGGACCGAGTCACAGTTCGGTGGCACCGAGACTGCTAGGGTTTCACAGAGTTCCAAAATCGGTCACACCGATAAGTAATTCTCGGTCAGACCGAGTCTCACTTGTGCAATGGCATAAGCCAAATCGGTGGGACCGAGTTTTTCAACTCGGTGGGTCCGAGATGGTTTCGGCGGAAACCTAACCCTAAAATTTTCAAATCAAAGCTAATCTACGGGCGTATTGACTGGATAGGAGTGTTTCAATCGTGGCAAGAATCATGAGGAACACAATGTGCTAGGAATCGGACGGGGAATAGCACTGTGATCGAGTCCATACCCTAGTTCGGCGGAGACTCGCTACGGCGGCAACGGCGGGGCAGAATTCCCGTTGACGGCGACGGAGAACAGCGACTGGAGGCGGCTGGCGGCGAGAAGACGATCCGGAGACCATGTTGGCAGAGCAGGCTATCGCGTGGGCGAAGGGGTTCGGAGAAATTTCCAAATTTTGCCCGTGACTATATATATCCCGACCCTGTCGGTGTGACCGAGTGGAACAACTCGGTGGCACCGAGATTCATAACTACAGGCAGTTACTGAAACTCGGTGGGACCGAAATGTTCAAATCGGTTGCACCGAGATCGAAAACCTAGATCAACTTAATGATCTCGGTAGGACCGAAAGTGGGGTATCGGTCAGACCGAGAATCATAAAGAGGTTTTGGAAGTTTAATTCTATGACGAATCGGGGACTCCGAGCGCTCCTCACACAGAGTGGTTCGAATCTGACTTGATCAAATTTTGTGATGCAGCATGAATAGAGTTTGAGACGAGAAAAGCATAGATAGCTAGAGGAGGTACTTAGGCATTCTTGTCCGTCCACTTGGCAAAAGAAAATAAAACCAAACAATCAAAACAACAAGTGGATGTCCTCGAATGAGTAAAATATGCAACCAGCATGCTCACACAATAAGATGGCAAATGAAATATGTGGCAAGGCATGCACAACCAATTCTAGCATCTATCAAGCAATTTGCGATGACAAGGTCATCTATATATGAGTATATTAACTTAGGAGTCAAGTGAGAGCACTTGATCATAGGTCATACTCATCGTTTAAGCTCAAGTGGGGTTACCACTTTTACATAAAGCATTGTTGTGTTCACATCTTTAGAGTTGCTTTAGCTCAGTCTTAGAGTAAAGCTCCCCCTAGATGAGATATCCCCCCTAAGAGGGATGAACTAACCTTGGGTTTTGTCGATGATGACTTCATGTAGATGTTGAAGATGTGGATGCTCAATGTTGATGTAGATCACTTGGAGTTATCCATTTGAGTGAATTGCACTTTCAATACCTACATGGGTTAGTCCCACAAGGAACAAACAAGGATATCCATAGACATAGTGTGATGCACACACAAGATGATGTCCATGAAAACTTTTAGGTTACCTTGTCCCTTGTCTTACCAACAAGAGGGTTTGTGACTCCTTGAACTAGTGCAAGATGTGGAAGTTGATTGCACTTGTTCTTGCCAAAATGATAAGAGTGAAGTATGTTGGCGGAGTCACCCTCAAGAACTCTCTAGTTCTTCTTCTTTTGGATCCACACCATCTTTATGGGAACCCTTGGAGTTGTAGTCGTACTTGATGAAGTGGAACTTGAAGTAGTCTTGGGAATCCACTTGACTAAGGTCTTAGGAGCTTCTTCAAACGCGTCAATTTCCTCTTGAAGCTTGTCCTTGCCTTTTTGCTTGTAGTCTTGTGGTGGAAGATCATCTTGAGCTTGTGTCCCCTTGAAAGAAGTATCATACTTCTCTTGTTGAGGAACAAACTGTGTCTTGGGGTATTGATCTTCTTCCCACTCAACTCCATTGGCATTCAACTTTCGTTCAAAACCAACACCTTGATTCTTCCGGTGCATTCCTTGCTTGCGCACAATTTCCTTGAATTGCTTACTCCCGGCAAGGCTTTTGTACACTCCTTTTCTATAATTCCCTTCAGTAAGCTATTTTCTTGCTCAAGTGTAACTTGGCTAAGAGAAGCATTAGTGGAATCAAGAGAACTACTAGAAGCAACAATATTGGATTTAGCATGATCATTGTTACTACTAGAGGAAGAATCTTTCTTGTTCTTGTTACTAGACTTGACTTGAGGCATGTAAGTGGATAAGAGTAAACGCTTGGCAATGTGAGAAGAGCTTTTCTTGCGGAGATCATCATTGATTGCTTTTAAGAACTCATGCTCGTGCTCAAGATTGAGCTTTTCAAAGCGTAATTTCTCATGAGCTCTTAAAAGTTCTCAATGATCTTCGAAGATAGTTTCATGAGCTAACTTAAGAGTGTTTAGTTCTTTAGTTAGAGCCTCAATCTTCTCCTTATCATTGTCATTTGTTTTATCTTGATTAGCATGTTTAATTGGCGTTTCATCATAGTATTCATCACTAGAGTTGTCAACAAGCAAATCATCACCTAACAAGTCATCTTCATCACTATTGAAATCAACATACTCGGGGTGTGTTACCTTAGGACCTTTGTCCATGAAGCATCTTCCAATTCCTTCATTTGGTGAGTCAAATATGTCGTAGGAGTTGGTTGACACAAGTGCTAGACCGGCAACACCTTCATCCTGAGTATCTTCGGAGTCGGAGTGATAACTTCTCTCGGAGTGGTTGTCGGAGTTGGAGCCGGATACCCATTCACCAACATGAGCTTGATGTCTTCGTCTTGTGTAGCTCCTCGATGATTTTTCCTTCCTTTCCGAATCCTTGCTTCTCCGTGAGTATCTTCGTTCATAACGATCATCTCTACTCCTCCTCTCTCTTGGTGGTGATTCTTTGCTTCTTCTTTTTGGAGAATCTTCTCTTCTCTTGTAGGGAGCCGTACACTCATTGGAATAGTGTCCGGGTCTTCCACAACTGTAGCAGTTTCGCTCTCGACTAGAAGATCTTTTGTCATTGTAGGACCTTGACTTGAAGCTTCTATCTTTGCTTCTACTCTTGTAGAACTAGTTGAAGTTCTTCACCATTAAGCTCAATTCTTCATTGAAGTCTTGTTTCTCACTTGATGATGTAGGGGCTTCACATGAGGCTTTATAGGCACCACTTGATTTGTTGTGAAGTTCCTCTTTATCCTTAAGTGACATCTCATGAGCAACAATTCTTCCAATCACCTCCGTTGGCTTGAGATCTTTGTAATTGGGCATCATTTGGATCAATGTGCACACGGTATCATATTTTCCATCCAAGGCTCTTAGAATCTTCTTGATGATGAATCTGTCGGTCATCTCTTCACTTCCTAAGCCGGCAATCTCATTTGTGATGAGAGAAAGCCTAGAGTACATTTCAGCGACACCTTCACCGTCCTTCATCCTGAACTTGTCAAGTTGGCTTTGAAGCACATCCAACTTGGATTCCTTGACGGAGTCGGTACCTTCGTGCATATCAATCAAAGTATCCCAAATTTCCTTCGCATTCTCAAGACGGCTGATTTTGTTGAATTCTTCGGGGCACAATCCGTTGAAGAGAATATCACAAGCTTGAGCATTGTATTGCAACATCTTCAACTCATCCGCGGTAGCTTCACAGTTTGATTCTCTCCCATCAAAGAAGTCACCTTGCAAACCAACACACACAATAGCCCAAACGGCGGGGTTATGTCCAAGAATATGCATTTTCATTTTATGCTTCCAACTAGCAAAATTAGTACCATCAAAGTAGGGACCTCTACGGTGATAATTTCCCTCGCTAGACGCCATACTCTCCTAGGTTGTGAAACCAAGGCTATGACCACCAAAGCTATGGAGATCAAAGCAAATGGAGACCAAAGCTCTGATACCACTTGTAGGATCGAAAGTATGTATAGAGGGAGGTGATTAGACTACTTGACCAAATAAAAACTTAACCTTTTCCCAATTTTAGTTCTTGGTAGATTTTAGCTATTTTAGGACAAGTCAAGCAATCATCACACAATTCAAGCAAGCATGCAAAGAGTATATTGGCAGCGGAAAGTAAAGCATGAAACTTGCAAGAATGTAAAGGGAAGGGTTTGGAGAATTCAAACGCAATTGGAGACACGGATGTTTTTCCCGTGGTTCGGATAGGTGGTGCTATCCTACATCCACGTTGATGGAGACTTCAACCCACAAAGGGTAATGGTTGCGAGAGTCCACACAGGGCTCCACCCACAAAGGGTAACGGTTGCGCGAGTCCACACAGGGCTCCACCCACGAAGGGTCCATGAAGAAGCAACCACCCACAAAGGGTCCACGAAGAAGCAACCTTGTCTATCCCACCATGGCCATCGCCCACACAGGACTTGCCTCACTAGCGGTAGATCTTCACGAAGTAGGCGATCTCCTTGCCCTTACAAACTCCTTGGTTCAACTCCACAATCTTGTCGGAGGCTCCAAAGTGACACCTAGCCAATCTAGGAGACACCACTCTCCAAGAAGTAACAAATGGTGTGTAGGTAATGAACTCCTTGCTCTTGTGCTTCAAATGATAGTCTCCCCAACACTCAACTCTCTCTCATAGGATTTGGATTTTGTGGAAAGAAGATTTGAGTGGAAAGCACCTTGGAGAGGCTAGAGATCAAGATTCATATGGTAGGAATGGAATATCTTGGTCTCAACACATGAGTAGGTGGTTCTCTCTCAGAACATATGAGTTGGAATGGTGTATGTGTTCTGATGGCTCTCTCCTCGAATGAAGAGGAGGTGGAGGGATATATATAGCCTCCACACAAAATCCAACCGTTACACACAGTTTTCCAATCTCGGTGGGACCGAATCAACAAACTCGGTCGAACCGAAAATGTAAACCTAGTGACCGTTAGAGATTTTTGGTAGGACTGACATGCAACTCGATAGGACCAATATGGTTAGGGTTTGGGCATAACGTAATCTCGGTGAGACCGATCACACAAACTCGGTGAGACCGAATTTGGTAATTAGCTAACCAGAGAGTTGGTCAGGCAAACTCGGTGGGACCGATTTGCTCTTTCGGTGAGACCGAAAAGTTACAAAGGGGAAACACTGAATTTACATTGCAATCTTGGTGGGACCGATTCGCTCTTTCGGTGAGACCGAAAAGTTACGAAAGGGAAACAGAGAGTTTGCAATCCCATCTCGGTGAGACCGAGATCCCTATCGGTAGAACCGAATTGCTAGGGTTTGGCAGTGGCTAATGACAAGTGAAACTCGGTGGCGCCGGATAGGAAGAATCGGTAGGACCGAGTTTGGCTTAGGGTTTAGGTCAAATGTGGATATGGGAAAGTAGTTGAGGGTTTTTGGAGCATATCACTAAGCACATGAAGCAAGAGGCTCATTAAGCAACACCTCATCCCTCCTTGATAGTACTGGCTTTTCCTAAAGACTCAATGTGATCTTGGATCACTAAAATATAAAATGAAGAGTCTTGAGCTTTTGAGCTTGAGCCAATCCTTTGTCCTTAGCATTTTGAGGGTTCCACTTTCACATCCATGCCATGCCAATCATTGAGCTTTCCTGAAATAATCATCTTGGAATAGCATTAGCTCAATGAGCTATATGTTGTTATGAATTACCAAAACCACCTAGGGATAGTTGTACTTTCACCGTGACAAATTTGGATTCTGACATTTGGGACCCGCGAGGAAATAGCCTATCCAAGGTGGTGTCAGCTTACTAGCCAGTCAACAAACGATTCTGCCTACCAGCCGTTGGATTGACATCCAACATCTATCGTGTATCTTCTATCTCTTGTCTTCTTCTTCCTCCAGCCACCCAAACCAAACCACCCCGTTGGCTCCGCCTGCTCCCGCCTCCCATGGCTGGCTGCGCCTCCGCCGCCCTACCATATGTACCCTCCAACGTTGGCCAGTCCCTCCCTCTATTCCCCCACACGTCCTGTTATTCTCCGTTGATGTCAGCCCCAACACGTACCCGCACCCGAACCAGTCAACCCTCGTACTCCCCACTGCCTGCAATTGGACCGACGCATCTTCCACGGCTCCTGTTTGTCCCGTCCGAGGCCTCACCGTCGTCCTTCACCTTGCGGCCTTGGTTCGCTCGCCGTGCGCGGTGCACCGCCCTCTTGCGTTGTCAACGTCGTCAACAACCGAGAGGAACAAGGAGATGACTGTACGTGGAGAGGATGACAGTAGGGACCCACCAGCGTCTTGGCAGTACGCAAGCAAGTGCCTCTATATTACAAGCCCAAAAATATGGTTCCTCCTAATGGTTGGACATCTGGGGCTCACGCCATTGTCAACGTAGTCAATAAACGAGAGAATTACACTACGAGCGGCTGACACCAGGGACCCAGCAGGTCGCATAGTTTTTTTAGGAACAAGCAGTTGTTATTTATACTAGTATTAGTGACGGATCAGGGTAACAACGGGATTGTGCGGGGGCTGTGGCCCGTCTAGCCAGGGTTTTATTTATGTTTACCACATCATGAGCCCAGTTGTGTTTTTTTCTTGCTAAAAATGGCTAGCCCGGTTCTATTTTTTTAAGAAATACCCAAACGAGGCCTACTTGCATTATCAGCCCTGCTGGGCTGCAAATCATTCAAGACGAGGAGAGCTTCATTCGGTTTGCCCAGAAATGGGCTGTATATTTTTAAAACACATCAAACCGGGAATTAGTTTCAATTTTTTTCGTTAAAAGATTTTAAATTCCATTGATTTTTATGCGTGGAAAATTATTTGGATTTTATATTTATATAAATTATTTTTCAAAATAGTTTGAATGTGAATCGATATTTCGGGATTAAAAACAGTTGACCGCACCAAAATATGCAAAATTTCGTATACTTTTTAACCGTGACCACAATATGGGGTGTAATGCTAACAAAAAGAAGATGAGCTCCAAAAAAATCTTAAGAATTAGCAAATGGGTTGTACATTATTAGAAATAATGCACACGGGAGTAGTGACTGTTGTATGTCCATCCAACGGCTGTCGTGCTTCTTTAATCTCTGCTCTTCCTGCGGCAGCCACTCAAACTAGCGCCGGCGGGACTGCCTGCTCCCTCCTCCCGTGGTCGGCTATGCTTTCGCGCAGGCCTCACCGCCCCACCGTACTCCCATCACTGGCCTAGCCATCCCTCTACTCGCCCACACCTGCTGTTATTCTCCGGGGATGGCAGACGAACCAGTAAACCCTCATACTCCTCCGCGAGGGAAACAACAGCCGAGTCTTCCCTGGCTCCGTGTCATTCCCTTCCTAGGCCTCGCCGTCGTCCAACGCCCTGGTGCTCTCGACGCGGCCTGGTCAACGTGGTCAACGACCGACATGCATCTGAAGTGGACTGTACGTGGAGAGGCTGACAGCTGGGTCCACGGCCGCACGCAAGGAAATGCCTCCTTATTACGCGCAAAATAATGATTCCTCCACCTGACATCTGGGACCCACCAAAAGGGCCTCTGTATTTTTTGAAAAAAATGTTACCGCCGCTGACAGCTCAGACCCACCAGCTATATCTTCGCACGCAAGGAAGTGCCTCCTTATTACACACAAAAAAATGAAGACCCCCCTACTAGCTGGGACCCACCATAGTGGGTGGCTGACTTGTGGGCCTACTAAGTTGACGGGGACGGAGGGCTTTGTCAACTTAGTCAATATGAACGATTGTAGCTCCAGTGACCATACGATGTCCATCCAACGGCCATAGTGCTTCTTCAACCTCTAGTCTTCTTGCTCCAGCCGCCCAAAGCAGCGCCGGTCGTGCCGCCTGCTCCTGCCTCCCGTGGTCGGCTGTGCTGCCGCGGAGGCCTCACCGCCCCCATACTAGCCAGGCCATCCCTCCACTCACCCACACCCCCTATTATTCTGCGGCGACAGCAGCCTTACACCACAGCCGAACCAGTGAACCCTCATACTCCTCTCCGCGTGGCCATCCACTGCCGCGTCTTCCCCGGCTCCGCGTTGTCCCCTTCCTAGGCCTCATCATCGTCCACCGCCTTGGTGCTCTCGGCGCGGCATGGTCAATGTGGTCAACGACCGACTTCCATCGAAAGAGTACTGTATGTGGAGAGGCTGACAGCTGGGTCCACGGCCACAGCCCAGTTTTTTTGTGATTTGCCAAGTAAGTCGCTTTGTTAGGCCTGTTGGCTGCAAATCTTTCAAGACGAGGAGAGCTTCATTCGGCTGGCCGAGAAAATGGCCTATCAGTAATGAGAAATGGGTTGTACATTTTTAAAACACATCAAACCGGCAATTAGTTTCAAATTTCTTTTTTTTCATGACGAGATTTTAAATTGCATTGATTTTTATGCATGGACAATTTGTTGGATTTTATATTGATATACATTTATTTTTAAAATCAGTTTGAATGTAACTCGAAATTTCGGGAATAAAAACAGTTCGGACCGCACCGAAATATGCAAAATTGCGTATAATTTTTTACCATGGCCACAATATGGGTTGTAATGCTAACAAAAAGAATATGGGCTCCAAAAAAACCTTAAGAATTAGCAAATGGGTTGTAGATTATTAGAAATAATGGCAGATGGGTTGTATGTTGTTTTCCAGATTTGAGGCTTTCCTAAAAAAAGGTTGACGCACAAGCAGTGACTGTTGGATGTCCATCCAACGGCCATCATGCTTCTTCAATCTCTGCTCTTCCTGTTGCAGCCGCTCAAACAAGCGCCGGCGGGACTTCCTGCTCCCTCCTCCCCGTGGCTGGCTGTGCTGCCACGCAGGCCTCACTGCCCCACTGTACTCCCATCGCTGGCCTAGCCATCCCTCTACTCACCCACACCTGCTGTTATTCTCCGGCGACGGTAGACGAACCAATAAACCCTCGTATAGTCGTACTCCCCTCCGCGTGGGAAACAAATGCCGAGTCTTCCCTGGCTCCGTGTCATTCCCTTCCTAGGCCTCGCCGTCGTCCACTGCCCTGGTGCTCTCGGCGCGGCCTGGTCAATGTGGTCAACGACCGACATGCATCTGAAGTGGACTGTACATGGAGAGGCTGACAGCTGGGTCCATGGCCACACGCAAGGAAATGCCTCCTTATTACGCGCAAAATAATGATTCCTCCACCTGACATCTGGGACCCACCAAAAGGGCCTCTGTATTTCGTGAAAAAAACATTACCGCCGCTGACAGCTCGGACCCACCAGCTATATCTTTGCACGCAAGGAAGTGCCTTCTTATTACGCACAAAAAATGAATACTCCCCTACTAGCTGGGACCCAGTATAGTGGCAGGCTGACTTGTGGGCCTACTAAGTTGACGCGGACGGAGGGCTTTGTCAACTTAGTCAATATGCACGATTCTAGCTCCAGTGACTGTACGATGTCCATCCAACGGCCGTAGTGCTTCTTCAACCTCTGGTCTTCTTGCTCCAGCCACCCAAACCAGCACCGGTCGTGCCTCATGCTCCTGCCTCCCGTGGCCGGCTGCGATGCGGCGGAGGCCTCACCGCCCCTACTACTCCGACAGCTGGCCAGGCCATCCCTCTACTCACCCACACCCCCTGTTATTATGTGGCGACGGCAGCCTCACACCGCAGCGAACCAGTGAACCCTCATACTCCTCTACGCGTGGGCATCCACTGTTGCGTGTTCCCCGGCTCCGCGTCGTCCCCTTCCTAGGCCTCGCCATCATCCACCGCCCTGGTGCTCTCGGCACGGCGTGGTCAACGTGGTCAAGGAACGACTTCCAACGGACATGGACTATACATGGAGAGGCTGATAGCTGGGTCCACGGCCGCAGCAAGGAAGTGCCTCCTTATTACGCGGAAAATAATGATTCCTCCACCTGACATCAGGGACCCACCGAACGGGCCACCGTATTTTGTGAAAAAAAAACGTTTCCCCCTGACTGCTAGGACCCACTAGATGGGCCACCATATTTCGCGAAAAAACATTCCCCCCACAGTCAGCTCGGACCCACCGGAAGTGCCTCCTTATTACACGGAAAAAATGAATACTCCCCCTGCTAGCTGGGACCCACCTTGGTGGGTTGCTGACTGGTGGGCCTACTAAGTTGACGGGGATAGAGGGCTTTGTCAACTTAGTCAATATGAACGATTCTAGCTCCAGTGACCGTACGATGTCCATCCAACGGCTGTAGTGCTTCTTCAACCTTTGGTCTTCTTGCTCCAGCCGCCCAAACCAGCTTTTGTCGTGCCGCGTGCTCCTGCCTCCTGTGGCCGGTTGTGATGCCGCGAGGCCTCACCGCCCCCTACTACTCCCACCGCTGGCCAGGCCATCCCTCTACTCACCCACACCCCCTGTTATTCTACGGCGACGACAGCCTCACACCGCAGCCAAACCAGTGAACCATCATACTCCTCTATGCGTGGGCATCCACTGCCGCCTCTCCCCCGGCTCCGCGTCGTCCCCTTCCTAGGCCTCGCCGTCGTCCACTGCCCTGGTGCTCCCGGCGTGGCCTGGTGTAAGTGCATCTAGTGCCACCCCTAGTTGGTTTTGGAGTATTGACGACAAACCTAGTTGAGGGACTAATGTGTTTGTGAGAATTGCAGGAAAACACAGGTAGAAGTCCCTCATTGATTCGGTTTACTACCAGAGATGACCCCTAAAAATGAATGAAGACATTGAAGTCAAAGGTGGTATATGAAGATATTCACATTGAAGACTATGACAACAGAAGACACGTTATGAAGCCTATGGAACTCGAAGACTTAGATCTTTCGTAGTTCTTTTTATTTTTGTTGAGTCATAGGAACCACCGTACTGTTAAGTGGGGTCCAGGAGAACAAGTCAGAATGACTTAAGTGATGCCTAAATCAAAAACCTATGTCTTCGAGTGAAGACAATGAGAGCAAATCTTGTCCAGAGCCAGACAAGTCAGCTTTGCTTGTAGCCCAAGTAAAGTTGCCATGAGAGTTCGAAATCTGACCGTTGAGACACGTGTCAGTTCCTTAGTGACCCAGGGTCATTTCGGACAAATCAGGTCGGGTTGCCAAGTGGCTATAAATAGCCCACCCCCACAACCATAAACGGTTGGCTGCTCATATTTCAGTGCACGGCTTTTGTCGTTTGAGAGCAACCCACCTCGAAGCCTTTGAGAGAAAATTCCTAGTGAGGAGAAAAGCCCTAACCACCCAGAGCCAGAGTAAATTGGGCATCACTTAAGTCTTCTTGTCTGTGTGATCTGAAGACTTATTACACTTGAGGACTGTGAATCCTCCAGACGGTTAGGCGTCGCGTTCAGAGCATCCAAGAGACATTGTGGATTGCCAGTGAACGAAGTCTGTGAAGGTTTGGGAGTCTACCTTGAAGACTTACCAGAGTGATTGGGCGAGGACTAAGTGACCTTAGCTCAAGGAGATTACGGTGAGGACTTGGTGTCCTGAACTGTGTGTTCAGGACTGGGTGTCCGGGACTGTGTGTCCTAAGGTTTAAATACCTAGCCGCTCCAACCAGACGTACAGTTGTCACAGCAACTGGAACTGTTCCAACATATCATTGTCTTCAACGAGTCACTGGTTTCATCTTCACTTCCTTCTCTTGCTGTTACTCATTGTGAAGTCATTGCGTGCTTGCTTTATCATTTGTCTTCACAACGTGAATGCATGATCTGTTTGGCTTCATAACTTCTTCCTACTTGATCCTTATTACACTGAAGCTGTTTGTCACTGTGCTTTCACTCTATTGAATACATGACCATGGCTGGTATAGTGTAATCTAACTTCCGCTGCATAGTAATAGGCATAATCTTCACTGTTTGTCTTCATAACTCCCAAGTTTTGAAGACTTTCATAAAAATTGCCTATTCACCCCCCCCCCTCTAGTCGATATAACGCACTTTCAATTGGTATCAGAGCAAGGTGCTCCCTTGTTCTGTGTGATTCGGTTTAACCACCTGGAGTTTTAGCTATGTCGACTGCAGGGATAATCAAAGTCTCCGCTGCGTGCCCCGTCTTCGATGGAACTGAATATCCCTACTCGAAGAATAAGATGCGCATGCATCTTGAAGCCATTGACGTCGACCTATGGTATGTCGTCGAGAACGGCGTTCCCAAGGCTGGAGAAGGTGTCACTGCTGCTGATGTCAAGAAATTCGTTCAACTGGACTCTACTGCCAAGAACATCATCTGTGGTCATCTGACCAAAGGACAGTATGGCCGTGTGAGTGCCTTGAAGACATCCAAACTGGTCTGGGACTGGCTCTCCAAAGTAAATGAAGGCATATCAACCCAGAGAGATCAACGAATCAGTGTCCTTCGCAATCTCTTCAACCGCTTCAAGCAAAATGACAATGAGAATGTCCAGCACACATTTGATAGACTCACTGACATCACAAATGAGCTTCAAGCCCTCGGCGCCACTGAAATCACCAAACATGAAATCGTCAAAACGCTGCTGAGATCACTTGATAGTTCGTTTGACATCCTGGCCCTCATGATTCAAGAATGTCCTGATTTCAAGACACTCGATCCGTCTGACATACTTGAGAGGCTCAACACACACGAGTTTCAGCTTTCTGAGAAAAGAGATATCTACGGTCCAAACTATGGGCGAACTCGCGCCTTGAAGGCAAAAGCTGTCTCCTCATCTGAAGAAGAATCTGACTGCAGTTCTGATGATCCTAAAGACATTGGAAGAGAACTTGCAATGCTAGTGAAGAAGTTCCAAAAATTCACCAAGAAGAAAGGCTTCAGAAAATCTTCACGATCAAGCTCAAGGAATGATGAAGCTTCTGCTCATGACTACAAGAAGAAAACATGTCACAAGTGCAAGAAAACTGGACACTTCATCTCTGAGTGTCCACAGTGGGACAATGAGAACAGAAGGAAGAAGAAGAGCAAGGAATATGATTCTGACGACAAGAAGAAGAAGAAATACTCAAAGTCTTCTTCCAAGTCTTCATCAAAGTCTTCATCACACAAGAAGAGCTCATCTGGCAAGGCACGTGCGTTTGTTGGAAAGGAGATGGATTCAGAGGAGGAGTCCGCATCTGAGGAGGCAGAGGTGGAGTCTGAGGAGGAGTCTGATTCTGGCATTGCGAGTCTGGCTACAGCATACGTCGCCAAGTCCATCTTCAACACTGAAGACAATGGCTGCATCACCGACACCAACGCAAATGACAAGAACGACTCCACTCCTACCTACTGCTTCATGGCACGCGGTGCCAAGGTAAACACACGCACTACTCGCTATGAAACATCTAGTGACGATGACTCTGAATGTGATTCAAAACCTAGCTACAAAACACTTGCTAAAATTGCAACTGAACAACAGAAAGCTATGGAACATATTCAAAAACTGTTAGACAGAAGCGATGATCTGTTGGGTGCTGAAATGACTCGATCTGAATCCTTAATTGAAGACATAAAAAACCTTCACGTTAAGTATCAGGAACTTGAAGATCGTCATGATACTCTCTCAACAACTCATGAAAAGCTTTCCTATGATTATCTTCAAAGGAAGCAAGAACTTGAGAAATTGAGGGTGGCTCATGAAGATCTTCAAAAGGAAAACGAGTCACTTCGCTCCGAACAGATCAGTCCCGCTCAGGAAGGATTTGAACCACCATGTCTTAAATGCATTGAGCGTGATAATGCTAATTCTGTTGCTGAATGTTCCACTTCTACTGTTGTTGCAATATCTTCAACTGTTGACGTGGTAACTAACCCCTCTGCTGAGGATACCACTGCTATTGCTGATGAGAATGCTATGTTGAAGACATTGCTTGAAACAGGGATGTACAAAAGTCTTAAAGGACATCAGACACTATGTGATGTCCTCAAGAAGCAGATCCTGAATCGAAACCCTAGGAAAGAGGGTGTTGGATTTGTGAGGAAAATCAATGCAGATGGCTCTTACTGGAAACCTGAGCAGTACCCCAAAACCACATGGGTTGCTGCAAAGGAACTTTCAGCAGATCTATCCAACTTATCTGGCTTCACTTGTGCTAACCCCATTATCATTGATGAATCCTTTGATGCAAACTATAAACTGTTTAAGAATCAGAATGGTGAAGTGTTTGCCAGGTACATTGGTACTAACTGCAGGAATGGACCGCCTATGAAGAAGATCTGGGTTTCCAAAAAGTGTCTGGAAAATCTTCCTGTGAATGTCTTCATGACACCTCACTTGAAGAAGACAAATCTCAGACCAAAGGCTTCATACGGTCCAATGGCTTCATACAAACAGAGGACTCACCTGAGTCACACTAACACAAATGTTTTGCAGGGAAACCATACTCAGGCACATGAGTATGAGAGCGGTTCATCGAACCGTGTTCATGTGACCAAAAATTATTCTGCTTATTCTTATGAGTATTATTGTCCACCTGCCAGACTGTTTGCTAAGGCTTCAAAGCCAAAATTCTCAGATGCTGCACTTAGACTTATTGCTTCTAAGCCACCCTTGAAGATGTGGGTGGTTAAGAAAGCTTAACTCTCTTTTGCAGGGAAAGGTCTCCAGCAGAAAAACAAAATCTTCTGATGCTATTGCTGGGGACCTTAAAAATCTTGTAGGGCGCAGGATAAAATGCCCGAATGGGATCAATATGTACTTCGTTCCTGAATCGCATGCTACTCTCCCTATTAGTCCTAATCTGGATTTAAGTTTCCATAACCCACTGGTTCGTCAAATGTTTATGCTTCACAATTCTCTTCGTGAAGCCTATCCCCCTAACTGTACTGTAGGGTACGACACCAGCGACTTCAAAATCTTCAGAATGGATTATTGACAGTGGGTGTACAAATCACATGACTGGCAGAAGAAGCCTTCTTATGGACTCAACATTACGTCCATCCGACAAGAGCCACATCACATTTGCTGACACTGGTAAAAGTAAGGTATTGGGTCTAGGTAGAGTTGCAATCTCAAAGGATCAACACATGGATAAAGTCATGCTTGTTGAATCCCTTGGCTTCAACTTAATGTCTGTCTCAATGCTTTGCGATCTGAATATGATTGTAATGTTTGGAAAATATCGCTGCCTGGTGCTAATGGAATCTGACAAATCTCTAGTGTTTGAAGGGTATCGGAAAGGTGATTTGTACGTGGTAGATTTCTCAGTAGGACCACAACTTGCGGTATGCCTTCTTGCAAAAGCTTCAGAATGCTGGCTTTGGCATCGGAGGCTTGGGCATGCTGGCATGAGGAACCTCCACACCCTTGCGAAGAAGAAGCATGTCATAGGCATCGAGGGCGTCAAGTTCAAGGAAGATCATTTATGCGGTGCCTGTGAAGCAGGGAAAATGACAAGGGCAAAACATCCTTTGAAGACAATCATGACTACTACACAACCCTTCGAACTGCTCCACATGGATCTTTTCCGTCCCACTCACTACTCAACTTTTACTACTACTGCTTGCCTCTATGGCTTCGTCATTGTTGATGATTACTCTAGATATACTTGGGTACACATAATCCTTTACAAGACTGAAGTGCAGGATGTCTTCAGACGCTTCGCCAATCGAGCTATGAACAATTTTGGCGCCAAGATAAAGCACATTAGAAGTGACAATGGCACTGAATTCAAGAACACTGTCCTTGATACATATCTTGATACCTTGGGCATCACACATGAATTCTCAGCTCCGTACACGCCACAGCAGAATGGCGTCGTCGAACGCAAGAACAGAACACTCACTGAAATGGCCAGAACAATGCTAGATGAATACAAGACTCCAAGAAAATTCTGGACTGAAGCCATTGATACTGCATGCCATACAATCAATCGTGTTTATCTTCACAAGCTTCTGAACAAGACATCTTATGAACTCCTAACTGGCAAGAAGCCAAATGTCAGTTACTTCAGAGTATTTGGCGCAAAGTGCTGGATCAAGGACCCACATCACACCTCAAAGTTTGCACCAAAAGCACATGAGGGCTTTATGCTTGGATATGGAAAGGATTCACACTCCTACAGAGTCTTCAATCTCTTCCATTACAAAGTGGTCGAAACAGTGGATGTGCGGTTTGATGAAACAAATGGTTCACAAAGAGAGCAACTGCCAAATGTGCTAGATGAAGTCCCAGCTAGTGAATCAATCAAGCTTATGGGAACTGGAGAGATTATGCCTTCTGAAGCTCATCCTGAAGAAGAACTCATCATCTCAGCACCTGATCAACATGAAGACAATGCTCAGCATGAAGACATTCCTCCAAACAACAACGCAGATCAGCAAGAGCAAAGTCTTCGCCCTATACATCCTCGTGTTGCAAATGAAGTGCAGATTGACAGAATACTTGACAGCATCAATGCACCTGGTCCACTCACTCGTTCAAGGGCAACTCAGCTAGCAAACTTCTGTGGGCATTTCGCATTCGTCTCAATATCAGAACCCAAGAAAGTTGAAGAAGCCTTCATGGAACCTGAATGGATTCAAGCTATGCAAGAAGAGCTTCAACAGTTTGAGCTGAATAATGTATGGGAACTGGTTAAGCGTCCCGATCCACGGAAGCACAACATAATAGGCACCAAATGGATATACCGCAACAAGCAAGATGAGCATGGTCAAGTTGTCAGAAACAAAGCTCGTCTCGTTGCTCAAGGATATACTCAAGTAGAGGGCATTGACTTCGATGAAACTTTTGCTCCTGTGGCTAGGCTTGAAGCCATACGCATACTGCTGGCCTATGCAAATCATCATAACATACTTCTATATCAAATGGATGTGAAAAGTGCCTTTCTCAATGGCAAGATTGAAGAAGAAGTATATGTTGCACAACCACCTGGTTTTGAAAATCCAAAACATCATGATATGGTATACAAGCTCAACAAGGCACTGTATGGCCTCAAACAAGCCCCTAGGGCCTGGTATGATACACTCAAGTACTTTCTGAAGAGCAAAGGCTTCATACCTGGTTCCCTGGATTCCACTCTTTTCACGAAGACATACGATGGTGAACTGTTTGGTGCCAAATATATGTGGATGACATTATCTTCGGCTGCACCAATCGGAAGTACAGTGAAAAGTTTGGATATATGATGCAAGAGCAATATCAGATGTCCATGATGGGGGAGCTGAAGTTCTTTCTTGGTCTTCAAATCCGACAACAGCGCAATGGCATCTTCATATCTCAAGAGAAGTATCTCAAAGATTGCCTGAAGAAGTTCGGTATGCAAGACTGCAAAGGCTTCACAACACCAATGCCAGCCAAACATCATCTAGGTCCTGACGACAATGGTAAAGAGTTCGATCAAAAGGTATACCGCTCCATGATTGGGTCCTTGCTTTATTTATGTGCATCTAGGCCAGATATCATGCTTAGTGTTTGCATGTGTGCTCGATTTCAAGCGGCACCAAAGGAGTCGCATCACTTAGCTGTGAAGCGAATTCTTCGATATTTGGCTCACACCCCAACTCTAGGATTATGGTATCCAAAGGGCTCAGAGTTTGATTTGGTTGGATTTTCGGATGCTGATTATGCTGGTGACAAAGTTGATCGCAAGTCTACATCAGGCACATGTCACTTTCTGGGACGATCACTTGTATGTTGGTCTTCAAAGAAGCAGAACTGTGTATCTCTCTCCACTGCTGAATCTGAATACATTGCTGCTGGATCTTGCTGCGCTCAGCTTCTGTGGATGAAGCAAACACTCAAGGATTATGGCATTCATTTGAAGCAAGTGCCACTTTACTGCGACAACGAAAGCGCCATCAAGATTGCCAACAACCTAGTTCAGCACTTGAAGACAAAGCACATTGAAATTCGCCATCACTTTCTCAGAGATCATGTTGTGAAGGAAGACATTGATATCATACACGTCAACACTGAAGAGCAATTGGCAGATATCTTCACCAAGCCCTTGGATGAGAAGAGGTTTTGCAAGTTACGGTGTGAGCTAAATATCTTGGAATCCTCAAATGTCCTATGATCAGGCACACATCCTAACACTTATGCATATTGATGACTTAGATGTGCAACGCACAAAGTAAAGTATATCTTCAATCAATGAAGACATACATTCTAAGTGTGAATACATTAATGTGGAATTTGACTTCGGAGCGCCACAATAATTGTGCGCCGTGTCTGAGTCTAATACTTCCTATATGGTGGGTAATGCCACCACCAAACGTTCCATTTTGAAGTTTTTAACTCATGGCGTTACCTTGCAATATCTTCACATTGGTTTGGCTTCGAACTTAACATGTCTTCATGATTATCTTCACTACGATGATTATATATATATGCTCTAAGTGTTCTGTCCTCTACAGCATTCACTTATAGCTATGTCTTCTTGGGTGAATCTTTTGAACTAAGTGAATGTGATCGGACCCTAACCTCTCTATGCTTTCTATCTCAAACTCTATCTCTCCAAGTCATATGCATTCTGTTGAAACTGTTGAATGTCTTCACTGTGTCCTTGTCAGCTGAAGACATAGAGACAACCATAAAAGTCCATTTTTAATGCTCATTCCTCCACATAAGATCCGGAGAAGCAGGAACGACCGCCCGACAATTTAGGCGTGCGTGGGACGTGGAACAAACCCCAAACTTCCGCTAACTGGCCACGCGTGCCTCAAATGCGAACCGCCAGGGGCACCTGCGTAATAGCACAGTGCCGCCTCTGAGTCTATAAATTCACACTTACCGCAGTCATTATCTCCTTCTTCCATCCTCGCACGAACCCTAGCGCCACCGCTAGCACTCGACGACGCCGGAGACGAAGCGCTTCGCTGCCGCAACCTCTCCAACGCCGTCCTCACGCCGACCGCGGACATCGTCCCCTCCGCCGTCGCCGTAGGTGTTTTCTGTCGCCAAGTTAGGGCACGGAGGACTGAACTGCTCGGCATCAACTTCCTTCCGTCTAGCAGTTCCAGTGTGGTAAATAAAACTTCTTTTTACAGCCTCTTTTGATCTCTTGGTTCTGTCACTTTCAACCATAAGAAGTTTCTCTTCACACCAGTTAGATCTCTCGCTGCATCTCATAACATGCCTAGTATATTCACTTGTGCTTCATAAAGTAGTTAGATTCCTCACTTGTACTGATCTATGGGTTCGTACAAATCTGGAACCAACTTCTTATCTATAAGTGAATGTCTTCGCACAATGAGGTCAATGTCTTCTAAACTGATTAATCTTCAAAACCTTCTGAGAATGCATATGACCTCTTCCCCTTCCCTCGCACCTTAATGCTGTCACAGGTACATGTCCGTGGGAGAATCCTTCGGTTCTCATAGTCTGCATTCATTTGCAGAATTCCTACAGCATCACATAAACTCTCCTGAAGCCAGTTCCTGTTTGTCCAGAAAAAGAAAGCCTTTGAAGCCTTTGAAAGTTTTGAAGCCTTTCAAGTTAAAGTTTATGGCTTCAGTTGCAGCAGCAAGAAAGGGGGTAGACAGAGACGTGAGGGAACTTCCAAGGATCTGCCTGAAGACTTGGCAGAAATGTACAAAACAGATCCAGAAGAGAGCTATGGGCAGCGCAAAACCCGAATCCAATGGATTCGACGCTATTGGGCAGAACAGTTGTTCAAATACCGCTTCGTCACCCAGGAGTATGCTGAAAAGAATGCAATCAAGAGTCCATGGGGGGATATCTTATACAAGAACCTTGTACCCAGAACCAGAGATGAAGCCATTGCTCAAGGCTTCTACCCATGCATGGTCCGAGGACCACAGCCTGATGATGCACATCCGTCGTCACTTCTCTGGTGTCGTGACGACAATCTCTTCAAACGCAACTTTCAGTTTGCTCAACAGTCTGCGAAGCTAAACAAGAAGAAATTTGGGCTTGACTTCAATCCTGGTCCCTCCTCACCAAGGGCAGATGGCACACGCGACGCGGAACCCAATATCATCGGTCCGTTTGCCAATCTTGAGGGCCTGATCACCCACATCTTAGTCCAAGGGACTGCTGTGAATGACCCTCCAGCTGATTCTGAGTCTGATGAAGCTCCTGCTGTGCCGAAGACAAAGCAGACAAAGAAACCAAAAGCTTCGAAGCCGGCCCCTGCCTCAAAAATCTCAAGGGCGAAGCCATTGAAAACTGCACCTCCTGAAGTCAGTGTGTAGTCTGAAGATGTATCCCGCATCTCCAAGCCCCTGAAGGATAAGGAGCCCCAGCAACACACAGGCAAAGAGCTCACTGCTGCTGCCATTCTGCGCAGTGAAGCCATTGATCTATCAAGCGATGAAGATCTGGGCGATGACGCACTAGAACAGCTCATCAAAAGCAAGGAGGAAGCGGAAATCTTCAACAATCTGCCTCTCTTTGATGTCGCCATCATCCACAGCTTCATCGATGAATGGTTTGACACACCAGATATAAGCTTCAATGATCTGCAGCTGCCTGTTGGACTCAGCGTCGCCTTCCAAGGCGCAATTGCTTCAGAACTGGCCATTGCTCAGCGCATTGTTGAGATGAAGCAGAAAATTGATCATGAAAAAGCTCAGTTCAAGAAGCACATGGCCAGTCTCAGCGTGCAGGAAGTCAGAAGCTTCAAAATCATGCTGCATGATCTCAAAGAAAACTTTCTGAAGAAGCGTGCTGAAGCTCAAGGCTCGCGTGAAAGGATGAAGTCATTGGCTGACAAATGTGTTCAAGCCTACAACGAGGCTGAAAAGCGCAAGGCACTTGGGCGTCCAGGCATCGACCCCAAGATGGCCGCAAAGAAGAAGAAGCAGCCTGCTGTGAGTGAACCAGAGGCATCAAGACAAGCAGCCACTTCCATTGTCTTCCCAACCGCCACGACTGGCTCAAAGCCAAAGAGCCGGTCAACAGCTTCAGAGCTAAAGAAGACAAGAGCTGCAGAAGCTGAAGCCAGAAAAAGGAAGAGCTCTGAAGCCTCTCCTTCTGCCCCCAGTAAAAAGAAGCGCAAGACTAAGAAATCTAGGGCTGCTCCCACAGAGCCCTTGATGGTTGAACCCCTTTCTGTCATTCACCCCAATGCAGAAAGAAGACTAACAGTTCATGAGCCTGCTCCCACAGAGGCACCTGACGCTGAAGATATTCCAGCAGCCGACCCACTAGCTGCTGAAGACATTGGTCATCAGGACAATGTGCAAGGTGATGCAGCCCTTCCTCAGCTTGAAACAAGCGAACCCATCAGCATTGGTCGTCCTCTGACGCCAATGGCACAAGATGAGTCATGGGCGGATCGCCCTCAGGAGGAAGAAGACATTCAGGCCCAGCCCACTCCGACACCACAAGCGTCGTCTGCGTTCCGTAGGCTTCGCAAAGGTCCACGGCCTCAAGTCCACTCTGCAGAAATTCCGGCTGCATCAGCCGAAGACAATGAAGAAGCACCTCCAGAACTCACTCCCTCACTCCATCAAGATGCAGTTCCCCAAGAGAACGTGCCTGAAGATGTCCCTCAAACTACTAGCACTGAAGCAAATGTGGAGCCCGCCCCACCAAATGCTTCAGCGGACAGCGAAGCCACTGAGCCAGACACTTCAGTTCCTGAGTCTGCTGTAGGTCCACAATTTGACTATCACATAGAGCATAGGCCTCATGTCCAGAAGCCAGTCCCAAGGCTTCCAAGGTTCCCAGGTCCTGCATCAGCACCTGGCTCCTTTGATGTAAATAGCTTCAAGGCAGACAACACATTTTTCGATAGCTCCAAGAACCCCTATTCAAGGGAAAGGATTGTATCAGACAGGTTCTGGAGCTATTCACAGCGCAGCTATTATTCTTGCATCTTATACAACCAAGGTCGCATCTTCCCACACAAGCGCCTTGAGGTTGAAGCCATTGCTGGTCTGCCATGTCTTGAGGAAGCTTTGGACTGCTTCAGGCAAGTGGGTCTGCTGCCGTTCGTGACTGATGAAGAGCACTGGAACGAAGAGCTTCTGCTTCAGTTTTATGCCACTCTACACATCAAAGGCTACAACAGAGATCCTAAGACTTGGATCCTGGAGTGGATGACCGGAAATGTCCATCATGAAGCCAATGCATTCAATATCATTGAGCTCACTGGCCTGCCCACTCCAGGCGAATTCTTCGAGGAAGGGTGTCAACTTCATTCTGAAGCTATTGAGAGCATATTTCAGAGACCTGAACCCAATATGAGTCAGATGCTCTCAATGATGAAGCCATTGCCTCAAGATGCACCCTATCCAACTGAGTTCTTCATTGAAGACCTAGAGTACCTGCCCAGGACCATATATCATATTATCCGGCGGACTCTCTGGCCCATTAAGGGACACTCTCCACATGCCAAGATTGAGGGTGCAATGAAGACTCTCATATTCTATATCATGCATGGCAAATGCTTCAATGCACAGGATCTTTTCATACGACAACTTGCTGCGTCAGGCTCGGACTCATTTGGTCTAAAAATCTATGCCCCTTGGGTGATGAGGATGATCAAACTGCACTCTACAATTTCGTATCAGCCCTCAGCCCAAAACCATCGCATCTTCCTGCCAGATGTGGATATCTCTGCTGAAGCAATATACCCTGAGCCTGCCAAGCAACCAATAAGTCTTCAGAATGCCAAACACCAGAGCTTCACGCAGAATGTTGAAGGTATTGAAGCCATGTCCAGGGTCTATCCTATGGCTGGCACTACACATGCACCAGCATCAACTGAAGCCACAGATAGCACAAACGCTCCAAGACCCAAGAAGCGTGCTCGTGTCCTCACTGACCGAGCGCTTCTTGTGGCCCTTCACCAAAAACAAGATAGGCATCACGACTGGCTGAAACGTCAGATGAAGAGCCTCTTGGTGGATGTCAACCGTCTTCGAAACCTGGCCACCAAGAATGCCTTTGTTACGCATGAGACTTGCCGTCGTACGTGGAAAGGGCTCTCAATGATCTGCACTGAAGCTGAACTTGAAGAGGATGGCTTCACAGAGCGCTTCAAATTTGACACCACACCTCCTAGGAGGGCTGTGATGCGCAACACACCGTCACTTGAAGACTCTGAGTATTCCTCATCTGCTGCCACCGTCACTGCGAGGATCATTGATGAAGATGATGATGCTACTTCACCACCACCCGCTTTAGCACCTCAAAGCTCAGCACCGCCAAACAACTCCACCGACCCTGCTGCGCCTGGGAACGCGTAGACAACTCTATGTCTTCAAACCTTTTTGGTCATTCCTGACAAAAGGGGGAGAAGCATATGATGTTTATAGTCTTCAACCGGGTCAATATGGGCAGGTGCCTTGTTTTGTTATACTTGCTTTGTGTTTGCAACTCTTGTTTTGCTTCATTTGGTTCTTTTGAGTTGTAAACACTAAAACTCAATGGTCGTCTGCTACTTGTTTTACCACTCCTTTTGCGAAGATAAATTCCGCATGTGCGACGATAAATTCCGCACTCATCTCATTCTACAAATGTCCATTTTCCATTATGCATGTTATTATCTTCATATACTTTCACATGCATAGTAGATTGTCATCATAAGCTGAAGCTGATCTCCACAAGTACAACCTGCCATGTGCATTTGCATTCCAAAAGCAAATTAACTTATATGCACATCTTCAGGGGGAGCACTTGCAACTTATGATGACAATTCCTTTATAGACTTCACACTTTATATTCCCCGTTGAAAAATTTAACTAGTTTGTCATCAATCACCAAAAAGGGGGAGATTGTAAGTGCATCTAGTGCCACCCCTAGTTGGTTTTGGAGTATTGACGACAAACCTAGTTGAGGGACTAATGTGTTTGTGAGAATTGCAGGAAAACACAGGTAGAAGTCCCTCATTGATTCGGTTTACTACCAGAGATGGCCCCTAAAAATGAATGAAGACATTGAAGTCAAAGGTGGTATATGAAGATATTCACATTGAAGACTATGACAACAGAAGACACGTTATGACGCCTATGGAACTCGAAGACTTAGATCTTTCGTAGTTCTTTTTATTTTTGTTGAGTCATAGGAACCACCGTACTGTTAAGTGGGGTCCAGGAGAACAAGTCAGAATGACTTAAGTGATGCCTAAATCAAAAACCTATGTCTTCGAGTGAAGACAATGAGAGCAAATCTTGTCCAGAGCCGGACAAGTCAGCTTTGCTTGTAGCCCAAGTAAAGTTGCCATGAGAGTTCGAAATCTGACCGTTGAGACACGTGTCAGTTCCTTAGTGACCCAGGGTCATTTCGGACAAATCAGGTCAGGTTGCCAAGTGGCTATAAATAGCCCACCCCCACAACCATAAATGGTTGGCTGCTCAGATTTCAGTGCACGGCTTTTGTCGTTTGAGAGCAACCCACCTCGAAGCCTTTGAGAGAAAATTCCTAGTGAGGAGAAAAGCCCTAACCACCCAGAGCCAGAGTAAATTGGGCATCACTTAAGTCTTCTTGTCTGTGTGATCTGAAGACTTATTACACTTGAGGACTGTGAATCCTCCAGACGGTTAGGCGTCGCGTTCAGAGCATCCAAGAGACATTGTGGATTGCCAGTGAACAAAGTCTGTGAAGGTTTGGGAGTCTACCTTGAAGACTTACCAGAGTGATTGGGCGAGGACTAAGTAACCTTAGCTCAAGGGGATTACGGTGAGGACTTGGTGTCCTGAACTGTGTGTTCAGGACTGGGTGTCCGGGACTGTGTGTCCTAAGGTTTAAATACCTAGCCGCTCCAACCAGACGTACAGTTGTCACAGCAACTGGAACTGTTCCAACATATCATTGTCTTCAACGAGTCACTGGTTTCATCTTCACTTCCTTCTCTTGCTGTTACTCATTGTGAAGTCATTGCGTGCTTGCTTTATCATTTGTCTTCACAACGTGAATGCATGATCTATTTGGCTTCATAACTTCTTCCTACTTGATCCTTATTACACTGAAGCTGTTTGTCACTGTGCTTTCACTCTATTGAATACATGACCATGGCTGGTATAGTGTAATCTAACTTCCGCTGCATAGTAATAGGCATAATCTTCACTGTTTGTCTTCATAACTCCCAAGTTTTGAAGACTTTCATAAAAATCACCTATTCACCCCCCCCCCCCTCTAGTCGATATAACGCACTTTCACCTGGTCAAGGAACGGCTTCCATCGAACGTGGACTGTACGTGGAGAGGCTGACAGCTGGGTCCACGGCCGCAGCAAGGAAGTGCCTCCTTATTACACGGAAAATAATGATTCCTCCACCTGACAGCGGGGACCCACTGGACGGGCAACCGTATTTCGCGAAAAAAACGTTTCCCCCTGACTGTTGGGACCTACCAACTACATCTTCGCACACAAAAGTGTGTCCAGGCAAAAAAAACGATTCTCCCCCCAGATTGCTGGGACCCACCAGCTACATCTTCGCACGCAAGGAAGTGCCTGACAGTCGGGACCCACCTGGTCGAAGCGTACGTAGCATTGTCATTCTGGTTGTGAACGTGTACGTACATACGGGTCGATGTAGAGGCGCGCACGTGTCGTAGTAGAGGCGCGCATGTAGCATGTACACGTACGTACAACGGCCAGTGTGCAAGAAAGAAAATACGGCCGCATACGTACATACGGGCGGGGTCTCGAACGCCTACTCGCGCATACGTACGGCCAGGGCTCGTGTACATGTCTGGGTCGGAACGGAGAAACTGCGTCGTCGTCGTGTTCATGGGGAGTCAATGGAATGCGTCGTGTTCATCGGGAGGCAACAGAACGCGTGGGAGCCAACCGGCTTGGACGGAACAGCCGATGGAAACAAGGCCTGGCATACCGCACAACAGAGGAAACGGCGTTGTGTTCGACCGGCCATGTTCGAAACGGGATCCTGTTCATCGCGAGGGGTCTGGCGTATCGCAAAACGGAGGAAACAGACCTCCTACGGTCGAAATGGGGGTCCTGTTCATCGGGAGGGGTGTGGCATACCACAAAACGGAGGAAACGGACTTGTGTTGGAGCGCTACGGTCGAAACAGGGGTCATGTTCATCGAGAGGGGTGTGGCGTACTGCAAAACGGGACTCCACGGGATACAGTTCATCTCCACCGTCGACCCCCTCCAGCCTTCACGGGCTACTGTTCATCCACCGTCGACCTCCTCCAGCCTCCACCTGCGACTGTTCATCCACGGGCTCTTGTTCATCCAGCCTCCACCGCGTGCTACTCCACCGGCTACTGTTCAACCAGCCCTCTCCACGGGCTCCTGTTCAACCACCCCTCCATGGGCTACTGTTCATCTAGCCCTCCACGGGGTGGTCCTGTTCATCCAGCCCTCCACGGGGTGGTCCTGTTCATCTAGCCCTCCACGGGGTCCTGTTCATCCAGCCCCAACCGGCTCGATCGATCGGGGTCCTGTTCATCCAGAGGCAACACCACGGGGTCCTGTTCATCCACCCCACCGGGAACTGTTCATCCAAACGCCCCCAGCAACGCTCACTGTTCATCCAGAGGCAGCATCGATCAGCTTCAGTTAGCAGCAGTAGCGAAGGAATCGCTCGATCGGGTTCAGTTAACAGCCATCGATCGATCGCTCGGGTTCAGTAACGCGTAGCCTGCAGTGCAATCGCTCGGGTTCAGTAGGCGAACGCCTCGCTCGGGTTCAGTTAGAGCCCAATGCCTTGCACCACGCGCATGTGTGTACGAGAGAAACGCGCAAACCTTCATGCATCGCTCGGCCCCGACCACCCACCATAACCGGGAACACCCCGATATTTTCCTCGCCCTCGCTTCTACCACGATTTTTTCTGTCATGGACGGCCCAAAGAATGTCATGTAGCTGCGTCTCCGTCCCGCCCAGGATGAAAAACCCATTTTCTATCATGATTTTTTGTCATAGAAGTAGGAGCCCACCACATCTATGATGATACCAGGTTTTGTCACAATTATCGTCATAGAAGTGTCATAAGTATGGCTGAAAAAAATTTGTTCAGCCCAAAATGTCATGGATGTGTCTTTTTTTTGTAGTGGGTTCAGCCACACTAGTCCTTGACCCAATCGTCAACGGATTCCACCTCACGCAAGTCCTCATGGACGGCGGAAGCAGCCTTAACCTGCTCTATCAGGACACAGTCCGCAAGGTATTGATCCGTCAAGGATCTCAAGCCCACCAAAACTACCTTTAAAGGAGTAATACCTGGTGTAGAATCCCACTGCACGGGCTCAATCACATTGGAAGTCATCTTTGGTTCACCGGACAACTTCCGAAGCGAAGACTTGATCTTCGACATCGTCCCGTTCCGCAGTGGCTATCATGCACTGCTCAGACGAACCGTGTTTGCTCGCTTCAACGCGGTCCCGCACTATGCTTATCTCAAGCTCAAGATGCCCAGACCACGTGGTGTTATAACGGTCAATGGAAACATGGAACGCTCCCTCCGTAATGAGGAGCACACCGCGGCCCTGGCAGCGGAAGTACAAGGCGGCCTTATCAAGCCAACTACTACATCGGAGGTCAAGTCCTCGGACACTGTCAAACGAGTCCGGACTACCCCACAGTACGACAGTCCAGCTCGTCAGGAGCTCGATTAGCAATTCGACCTCCATCTCAGCCCCAACTGAATTGCGGTCCATGTGCCACGTGTACATAACTACGCACTAAAGATACCATGGGCAAAGACGGAGGCACAACAATGATAAAGTCCACAATATGGCTAGACCTTATCCGGACACCCATACTTTCCCCCTTTTCTTCCTTTTATATTTTTTAGGTTCCTTACAACCCATGTCACCTTTTCGACGGCACCTAGGCCTCTTTTCGAGGCCTATCATGACAACACCGAGCGATGATCCTCTCGAAGGACAAAACACCAAGGAGACAAGTAGTGTAGAGGCACGACAGAATACCTAAAAGGGTCTTTAAAGACCACCTTGTCCGTTTGCAAGGCCCACTCACAACTTTCCCCTGTGCTCGGCATGTAAAATAGCCTTGTTGCTCACTGCACTTTCTGTACCAATACGTTCAGACGTATCAATCAGACTACAATGGAAACAGTTTCTAGCCCAGCCTATATGGCATTGGCTTATCTCTTAATCTGTTTTTCCCTGTTTTTTCCCGATTTTCAAGTACACCTTGGACGACTCAAATTGCCAGGGGCTCTATTGAGCCACGTACATTTTTTCAATACTAAACAAAGTCCGAACACTTTCACAGTGCAATTCAGCATCCTGAATATAGCATTATATGCATCCGCTCCGAATCATGTCTTCGGTCAATAGTTGGGTTGTCCGGCTCCTGTGATTGCTACCTTACGTTCTGTTTGTTCGGCTAAGGTAGTAAAGGGAGAACTATTGCGATTGTGTTTCTGGTTCATCTAGACAAACACGTCAGTAGAGAAAGCCGAAAACTGACTGTCATGATGCGGCGAGAGCTGGTCAGCTATTCGGCGACTAAGTATACATCTCTTGTGATTTTTTCCACATTACGCGATAGGCCGGCCTTCACCCGACCAAGCAACTACAACACCCAAGTTCGGATAATCGAACAATACTAGGGGTTGCGCCTATACTACCATTATAAAACTCCTATGGCTAAGTGAGAGCGATAAAGCCATATAGTCTGATTGCCTGGTTCACCGCACTAACACCTCCTTCATGGACCAAATCGCTGGGCCAAGTGTGTTTTGATGCTATTCCAAACACCCCCGTATTATCTACGTGGGGGATGAAGCCGACGACTGGCCAACTCTCAGATTTCGTAAACGGCCTCACAGGAGGAAATATTTCAAAATAAAGCAAGCAGACAAGACAAGGCAGAATCCTTGCACACATTCTGCTACCCCAAGGCCGTTATCCAGGTGTCGACATGAGCTCGACAGGTCGCCTTCAGGCGCCCACGCCACAAGAGGGCGTCTTCCCGACAACAACCAAGTAACTGAGCCAGAGAGGGGCACTGCCTCTGAAACACCACATCATTTCGGTGCTTCCACAAGTGCCAGCAACATAGCATAGAGAATTCCGGAGCGGCGCAGACAACCAAGCTCGCTGAAGAAGCCAGCTGACCTAGATTATCCACCGCCGCGTCAGTGATGTCGATGCCAACTCTTCTCCAGAAAGACTTCGTGAACGGGTAGGAGAAGATTGGATGATCCGCACTCTCTAGAGCTGCCTCGCAGACAGGACAACCAGCACCATCCATCTCAACAATATGCTTCCTCAGCAACACATCTCTAGTGTGGATGCGCCATTGCACCATTAGCCAACAGAAGAATTTGACCCGCGACGGCGCCCACGCATTCCAGATGGACGCAACAAAGGGGGCGACCGCCCCTCCGAATCTCAGAAGCCGGTATGCAAAGGCAGATGACAGGCGCCCTTACGATCGGGTCAGATGGAATCCGTCGATGATTGGATCAAGGACCAAGGTTGCCGAACCTCCATGATGGATACTGGTCGGGTGGTCCTTACGATCGAAGGTGATCGGACAAGCAGACCAGGGGTTGAATTTTGGGGCGACCGGTTCTACGGCGTAGACGTCCCTTAGTGAACGCTTTGCACTCCCTCTTGGGGATATGAGTGACATATATCATATTCATTGTTTTTACCTCAAGGGGAAATTTCTTCTGCCCCCCCCCTTGTGTTTGGTGGGCAGGGCTCATCATCGTCCTCGCTTGGAGGCCCTTTCCCCTTGTGTTTAGTATTTAACTTACCGGCCTGTTTGAAGAACCAACAATTTCTGGTGGAGTGGTTTGCGGGCTTGTCAGGGGTACCATGAATCTGGCAAGGCCGATCAAGTTTTTTGGTCTAAATTGGATGGGTCATCCCTGTTTCCTTTGAATCGCTTCTTCTGTTGACCGGGTTTAGAGCCACCGAATCCGGTGTTGACCGCCGTGTCTCTGGTATCTTCATTGTTTCTTCAACGCTTGTGTTTGTTGCGTCGTGGCCTACCATTGCCATCTCTGGCTTTAGAGGTGCCAGGGTAGCTGGTACTGTTGCTTCTATGAGCCAACCAGTTGTCTTCTCCCGCGCAAAAGTGGGTCATGAGTGCGGTAAGTGCTGCCATGGACTTCGGCTTTTCTTGGCCGAGGTGTCGGGCGAGCTATTCGTCACAGATGCTATGTTTAAAGGCTGCGAGGGCTTCGATGTCCGGACAATCGACGATTTGGTTCTTTTTAATTAAGAACCTAGTCCAGAGTTTGCGGGCTGACTCTCCGGGTTGCTGGACTATATGACTAAGATCATCGGCGTCCGGAGGTCGGACATAGGTACCTTGGAAGTTGTCTCTAAAGGCATCCTCCAGATCTTCCCAACTACCAATGGAGTTCTCTGGGAGGCTGTTTAGCTAGTGTCGTGCTGGTCCTTTCAGCTTTAAGGGGAGGTATTTGATGGCGTGGAGATCATCGCCGCGAGACATGTGAATATGGAGAAGAAAGTCTTCAATCCATACCGCTGGATCAGTCATTCCATGGTATGCTTCAATGTTTACGGGTTTAAACCCTTCTGGGAACTGGTGCTGCATTACCTCATCGGTAAAGCATAAGGGGTGTGTGGCACCTCTGTAACGGGCAATGCTATGTCTTGAGCTTGCGTTGGTTTTCCCCGAAGAGGAAGGGATGATGCAGTAGAGTAGCGTAAGTATTTCCCTCAGTTTTTGAGAACCAAGGTATCAATCCAGTAGGAGGCCACGCTCAAGTCCCTCGTACCTGCACAAAGCGATAGCTACTCGCAACCAACGCGATTAGGGGTTGTCAAGCCCTTCACGGTCACTTACGAGAGTGAGATCTCATAGATAGAATATTTTTGGTATTTTTGATATAAAGATGCAAGTTAAAAAGTAAAGGCAAAGTAAATAGCAAAACAATATTAAAGTGGTGGAGATTGATATGATGAGAATAGACCCGGGGGCCATAGGTTTCACCAATGGCTTCTCTCAAGAGCATAAGTATTCTACGGTGGGTGAACAAATTACCGTTGAGCAATTGATAGAATTGAGCATAATTATGAGAATATCTAGGCATGATCATGTATATAGGCATCACGTCCGTGACAAGTAGATCGAAACGATTCTGCTTCTACTACTATTACTCCACTCATCGACCGCTATCCAGCATGCATCTAGAGTATTAAGTTAAAAACAGAGTAACGCCTTAAGCAAGATGACATGATGTAGAGAGATAAATTCATGAAATATGAAATAAACCCCATCTTTGTTATCCTTGATGACAATGATACAATACGTGCCTTGCTGCCCCTTGTGTCACTGGGTAAGGACACCGCAAGATCGAACCCAAAGCTAAACACTTCTCCCATGGCAAGAACTACCAATCTAGTTGGCCAAACCAAACGGTTAATTCGAAGAGACTTGCAAAGATAACCAATCATACATAAAAGAATTCAGAGAAGATTCAAATATTATTCATAGATAGACTTGATCATAAACCCACAATTCATCGGTCTCAACAAACACACCGCAAAAAGAAGATTACATCGAATAGATCTCCACGAGAGAGGGGGAGAACTTTGTATTGAGATTCAAAGAGAGAGAAGAAGCCATCTAGCTACTAACTATGGACCCGAAGGTCTGAGGTAAACTACTCACACTTTATCGGAGAGGCTATGGTGGTGTAGAAGCCCTCCATGATGACGGCCCTCTTCCGGCGGAGCTCCGGAACAGGCCCCAAGATGGGATCTCATGGATACAGAAAGTTGCGGTGGTGGAATTAGGTTTTTGGCTCCTATTCTGATCGTTTGGGGGTACGTGTGTATATATAGGAGGAAGAAGTACGCCGGAGGAGCAACGAGGGGCCCACGAGGCAGGGGGCGCGCCCTAGGGGGGGCCCCACCCTCGTGACCGCCTCTTTTGTTCCTTGGAGCAGGGTCCAAGTCTCCTGGATCACGTTCGGTGAGAAAATCATGTTCCCGAATATTTTATTCCGTTTGGACTCCGTTTCATATTTCGTTTCTTCGAAACACTGAAATAGGCAAAAAAACAGCAATTCTGGGTTGGGCCTCCGGTTAATAGGTTAGTCCCAAAAATAACATAAAAGTGGAAAATAAAGCCCAATATAGTCTAAAACAGTAGATAATATAGCATGGAGCAATCAAAAATTATAGATACGTTGGAGACGTATCAGGCATCCCCAAGCTTAATTCCTGCTCGTCCTCGAGTAGGTAAATGATAAAAAGAGAATTTTGGATGCGGAGTGCTACTTGGCATAATTTCAATGCAAATCTTCTTAATTGTGGTATGAATATTCAGATTAGAAAGATTCAAGACAAAGGTTTATATTGACATAGAAAATAATAATACTTCAAGCATACTAACAAAGCAATTATGTCTTCTCAAAATAACATGGCTAAAGAAAGTTATCCCTACAAAATCATATAGTCTGGCTATGCTCCATCTTCCCCACACAAAGTATTTAAATCATGCACAACCCCGATGACAAGCCAAGCAATTGTTTCATACTCTAACTTTTTCAAAACTTTTTCAATCTTCACGCAATACATGAGCATGAGCCATGGATATAGCACTATAGGTGGAATAGAATGGTGGTTGTGGAGAAGACAAAAAGGGAGAAGATAGTCTCACATCAACTAGGCGTATCAACGGGCTTTGGAGATGCCCATTAATAGATATCAATGTGAGTGAGTAGGGATTGCCATGCAACGGATGCACTAGAGCTATAAATATATGAAAGCTCAACAAAAGAAACTAGTGGGTGTGCATCCAACTTGCTTGCTCATGAAGACCTAGGGCAATTTGAGGAAGCCCATCATTGGAATATACAAGCCAAGTTCTATAATGTAAAATTCCCACTAGTATATGAAAGTGATAACATGAGAGACTCTCTACTATGAAGATCATGGTGCTACTTTGAAGCACAAGTGTGGTAAAAGGATAGTAACATTGTCCCTTATCTCTTTTTCTCTAATTTTTTATATATATTTTTTTATTTTTTATGGCCTTTCTTCTTTTTTATGGCCTTTCTCTTTTTTGGGGCTTCTTTGGCCTCTTTTTTTCGTCCGGAGTCTCATCCCGACTTGTGGGGGAATCATAGTCTCCATCATTCTTTCCTCACTGGGACAATGCTCTAATAATGATGATCATCACACTTTTATTTTTCTTACAACTCAACAATTACAACTCGATACTTAGAACAAAATATGACTCTATGTAAATGCATCTGGCGGTGTACCAGAATATGCAATATGACAATGATGGATGTGTCATGATGAACTAGATGGTGAAAAGTTGCATGGCAATATATCTCGGAATGGCTATGGAAATGCCATAATAGGTAGGTATGGTGGCTGTTTTGAGGAAGGTATATGGTAGGTGTATGATACCGGCGAAAGTTGCGCGGTATTAGAGGCTAGCAAGGGTGGAAGGGTGAGAGTGCGTATAATCCATGGACTCAACATTAGTCATAAAGAACTCATATACTTATTGCAAAAATTTAGAAGCTATCAAAGCAAAGTACTACGCGCATGCTCCTAGGGGGATAGATTGGTAGGAAAACACCATCGCTCGTCCCCGACCACCACTCATAAGGAAGACAATCAATAAATAAATCATGCTCCGACTTCATCACATAACGGTTCACCATACGTGCATGCTACGGGAATCACAAACTTCAACACAAGTATTCTTTAAATTCACAACTACTCAACTAGCATGACTTTAATATTATCACCTCCATATCTCAAAACAATTATCATGCTTCAATCTTTTCTTAGTATTCAACACACTCAAAAAGAAAGTTTCACAAATCTTGAATACCAAGCATATTATTATTAGGAAAATTACCATGCTATTAAGTGACTCTCAAATTAATTTAAGTGAAGCATGAGAGATCAATAGTTTCTTTAAAACATATCCACCACCGTGCTCTAAAAGATCTAAGTGAAGCACATAGAGCAAAATTATCTAGCTCAAAAGATATAAGTGAAGCACATAGAGCAAAATTATCTAGCTCAAAAGATATAAGTGAAGCACATAGATCAAAATTATCTAGCTCAAAAGATATAAGTGAAGCACATAGAGTATTCTATCAAATTTTAATTCATGTATGGCTCTCTAAAAAGGTGTGTACAGCAAGGATGATTGTGGTATACTAGCAAAAAAAGACACAAATAATACAAGACGCTCCAAGCAAAACACATATCATGTTGGTGAATAAAAATATAGCTCCAAGTAAATTACCGATGGAAGTGGACGAAAAGAGGGGATGCCTTCCGGGGCATCCCCAAGCTTTAACTTTTTGGTGTCCTTGGATTATATTGGTGGTGCCATGGGCATCCCAAAGCTTAGGATCTTGCCACTCCTTGTTCCATGATCCATCAAAAGAATTCACCCAAAACTTGAAAACTTCATAACACAAAACTCAAAATAGAAAACTCGTGAGCTCCGTTAGCGAAAGAAAACAAAAGACCACTTCAAGGTACTGTAATGAACTCATTCTTTATTTATATTGGTGTTAAACCTACTGTATTCCAACTTCTCTATGGATTATAAACTATTTTACTAGACATAGATTCATCAAAATAAGCAAACAACACACGAAAAACAGAATCTGTCAAAAACAGAACAGTCTGTAGTAATCTGTAGCTAGCGCAAGATATGGAACCCCAAAAATTCTAAAATAAATTGCTGGACGTGAGAAATTTATCTATTAATCATCTGAAAAAATAATTAACTAAATAGCACTCTTCAAATAAAATTACAGCAGTTCTCGTGAGCGCTAAAGTTTCTGTTTTTTACAGCAAGTTCAACAAGACTTTCCCCAAGTCTTCCCAACGGTTCTACTTGGCACAAACACTAATTAAACACAAAAAACACAACCTAAACACAGGCTAAATAATTTATTTATTACTAAACAAGAGCAAATAGCAAGGAATAAAAATAAAATTGGGTTGCCTCCCAACAAGCGCTATCGTTTAACGCCCCTAGCTAGGCATAACAAGCAAGAATAGATCTAGATTGGTAGGCAATCCATAAGTGGCTCTCATGATAGTTTAATATGGTAATTTTATTTTCTTTCTTGGAAAGTGTTCCATGCCCTTTTTTAATGGAAATTGAAATCTAATATTCCCTTCCTTCATATCAATAATCGCACCAACCGTTCTAAGGAAAGGTCTACCAAGAATAATAGGGCAAGAAGGATTGCAATCTATATCTAGAACAATGAAATCTACGGGCACATAATTCCTATTTGCAACAATAAGAACATCATTAATTCTTCCCATAGGTTTCTTAATAGTGTAATCATCAAGATGCAAGTTTAGAGAGCAATCATCAAAATTACGGAAATCTAGTAAATCACACGAAGTCTTGGGAATAGTAGAGACACTAGCACCCAAATCACACAAAGCATAAAACTCATAATCTTTAATTTTAATTTTAATAGTTGGTTCCCACTCATCGTAGAGTTTTCTAGGGATAGAAACTTTCAACTCAAGTTTTTCTTCATAGGATTGCATCAAGGCATCAACAATATGTTCGGTAAAGGCTTTATTTCGACTATAAGCATGTGGAGAATTTAGCACGGATTGCAACAAGGAAATACAATCAATTAAAGAGCAATTTTCATAATTAAATTCCTTGAAATCCAATATAGTGGGTTTAGCAACATCTAGATTTTTATTTCTTTCCATCCCACTTTCATCAATTTCATCATTAAGATCTAAACACTCCAAAGGAAGATCATATTCAGTTTCATCAAGATTCATATTGCAAAACAAAGATTTAATTGGAGACACATCAATAACTTTTAGATCTTCATCATTACTTTCATGGGAATTGGAAGAACACGCTTTAATAAAGGCATATTTGGAAGCACGCATCCTAGAGGTTCTATCTTTACACTCATCAATTGAAATTCTCATGGCTTTTAGAGACTCATTAATATCATGCTTAGGTGGAATAGATCTAAGTTTCAAAGCATCAACATCAAGAGAAATTCTATCAACGTTCCTAGCCAAATCATCAATCTTAAGCAATTTTTCTTCAATCATAGCATTAAAATTCTTTTGTGAAGAAATAAATTCTTTAATATTAGATTCAAAATCAGAGGGCATATTATTATAATTTCCATAAGAGTTGTTGTAAGAATTCCCATAATTATTAGAAGGATTACTAGGATATGGCCTAGGATTAAAATTCCCTCTATAAGCGTTGTTACCAAAATTATTCCTACCAACAAAATTCACATCCATAGATTCATTGTTATTCTCAATCAAAGTAGACAAAGGCATATCATTAGGATCAGAGGAAACACTCTTAGTAGCAAATAATTTCATAAGTTCATCCATCTTTCCACTCAACACATTAATTTCTTCTATCGCATGCACTTTCTTATTAGATGTTCTTTCAGTATGCCATTGAGAATAATTAACCATAATATCATCTAGGAGTTTAGTAGCATCTCCTAAAGTGATTTCCATAAAAGTGCCTCCTGCGGCCGAATCTAAAAGATTTCTAGAAGCAAAATTCAATCCGGCATAAAAATTTTGTATAATCATCCACAAATTCAAACCATGAGTAGGGCAATTACGTATCATTAATTTCATTCTCTCCCAAGCTTGTGCAACATGTTCATGATCAAGTTGTTTAAAGTTCATAATATCGTTTCTAAGAGAGATGATCTTAGCAGGAGGAAAATACTTAGAGATAAAAGCATCTTTGCACTTGTTCCATGAATCAATACTATTCTTAGGCGAAGACGAAAACCAAGCTTTAGCACGATCTCTAAGCGAAAAAGGAAATAGCTTCAATTTAACGACATCATTATTGACATCTTTTTTCTTTTACATATCACATAAATCAACGAAGCTATTCAGATGAGTAGCGGCATCTTCACTAGGAAGGCCGGCGAATTGATCTTTCATAACAAGATTCAACAAAGCAGTATTAATTTCACAAGATTCAACATCGGTAAGAGGAGCAATCGGAGTGTTAAGGAAATCATTATTATTGGTATTGGTGAAGTCACACAATTTGGTAGTATCTTGAGCCATCGCGACAAGCAAGCAATCTAACACACGAGCAAACAAAAGCAAACGAGCAAAAAGAGGCAAATAGAGAGGGAGGATAGAGAGAGAGTGCAAATAAAACGGCAAGGGTGAATTGGGGGGGAGGAAAACGAGAGGCAAATGGCAAATAATGTAATGCGAGAGATAGGGATTGTGATGGGTACTTGGTATATTGACTTTTTGCGTAGACTCCCCGGCAACGGCGCCAGAAATCCTTCTTGCTACGTCTTGAGCTTGCGTTGGTTTTCCCCGAAGAGGAAGCGATGATGCAGTAGAGTAGCGTAAGTATTTCCCTCAGTTTTTGAGAACCAAGGTATCAATCCAGTAGGAGGCCACGCTCAAGTCCCTCGTACCTGCACAAAGTGCTAGCTACTGGCAACCAATGCGATTAGGGGTTGTTAAGCCCTTCACGGTCACTTATGAGAGTGAGATCTGATAGATAGAATATTTTTGGTATTTTTGATATAAAGATGCAAGATAAAAAGTAAAGGGAAAGTAAATAGCAAAACAATATTAAAGTGATGGAGATTGATATGATGAGAATAGACCCAGGGGCCATAGGTTTCACTAGTGGCTTCTCTCAAGAGCATAAGTATTCTACGGTGGGTGAACAAATTACTGTTGAGCAATTGATAGAATTGAGCATAATTATGAGAATATCTAGGCATGATCATGTATATAGGCATCACGTCCGTGACAAGTAGATCGAAAAGATTCTGCATCTACTACTATTACTCCACTCATCGACCGCTATCCAGCATGCATCTAGAGTATTAAGTTAAAAACAGAATAACGCCTTAAGCAAGATGACATGATGTAGAGAGATAAATTCATGCAATATGAAATAAACCCCATCTTGTTATCCTCGATGGCAATGATACAATACGTGCCTTGCCGCCCCTTCTGTCACTGGATAAGGACACCGCAAGATCGAACCCAAAGCTAAACACTTCTCCCATGGCAAGAACTACCAATCTAGTTGGCCAAACCAAACGGATAATTCAAAGAGACTTGCAAAGATAACCAATCATACATAAAAGAATTCAGAGAAGATTCAAATATTATTCATAGATAGACTTGATCATAAACCCACAATTCATCGGTCTCAACAAACACACCGCAAAAAGAAGATTACATCGAATAGATCTCCACGTGAGAGGGGGAGAACTTTGTATTGAGATTCAAAGAGAGAGAAGAAGCCATCTAGCTACTAACTATGGACCCGAAGGTCTGAGGTAAACTACTCACACTTCATCGGAGAGGCTATGGTGATGTAGAAGCCCTCCGTGATGACGGCCCTCTTCCGGCGGAGCTCCGGAACAGGCCCCAAGATGGGATCTCGTGGATACAGAAAGTTGCGGCGGTGGAATTAGGTTTTTGGCTCCTATTCTGATCGTTTGGGGGTACGTGTGTATATATAGGAGGAAGAAGTACGCCGGAGGAGCAATGAGGGGCCCACGAGGCAGGGGACACGCCCTAGGGGGGGCGTGCCCCCACCCTCGTGACCGCCTCTTTTGTTCCTTGGAGCAGGGTCCAAGTCTCCTGGATCACGTTTGGTGAGAAAATCACATTCCCAAAGATTTTATTCCGTTTGGACTCCGTTTGATATTCCATTTCTTCGAAACACTGAAATAGGCAAAAAAACAGCAATTCTGGGCTGGGCCTCCGGTTAATAGGTTAGTCCCAAAAATAACATAAAAGCGGAAAATAAAGCCCAATATAGTCCAAAACAGTAGATAATATAGCATGGAGCAATCAAAAATTATAGATACGTGGGAGACGTATCAGGCAACGCCACGATGGAGTTCGGATGACATCCGTATTCGGTTTTCGGCCCGGGTGAGGTTATGCCTATCGTGCCAGGTGTCGGTGTCAAACCGGTGGATCTCGGGTAGGGGGTCCCGAACTATGCGTCTAAGGCGGATGGAACAGGAGGCGGGGGACACAATGTTTACCCAGGTTCGGGCCCTCTCGATGGAGGTAATATCCTACTTCCTGTTTGATTGATTCTTATGATATGAGTATTACAAGAGTTGATCTACCACGAGATCGGAGAGGCTAAACCCTAGAAGCTAGCCTATGGTATGATTGTTGTTGTCCTACGGACTAAACCCTCTGGTTTATATAGACACCGGAGGGGGCTAGGGTTACACAGAGTCGGTTACAAGGGAAAAGATCTATATATCCGAATCGCCAAGCTTGCCTTCCACACAAAGGAGAGTCCCATCCAGACACGGGACAAAGTCTTCAATCTTGTATCTTCATAGTCCAACAGTCCGGCCAATGGATATAGTCCGGCTATCTGAGGACCCCCTAATCCAGGACTCCCTCAGTAGCCCCTAAACCAGGCTTCAATGACGATGAGTCCGGCGCGCAGATTGTCTTCGGCATTGCAAGGCGGGTTCCTCCTCCGAATACTCCATAGAAGATTTTGAACATAAGGATACTGTCCGGCTCTGCAAAACAAATTCCACATACCACCATAGAGAGTATAATATTTCCACAAATCTAATCTCCTGACAACTTTTCATAACATGACATCACACCATGGCCTCGGTTATTATTCGGACCGTTTTTCTCAACCAGCCACTGCACATATTGCGAGGCGGTTTTCTTGGCACGTCTTGTCGAAGCAAAGACCGTGTCCCCTTATCCCGGGATCCTCATCAATATGGGCGTGGGTAACCCAACCGCGCCATCAGTCACGACGCTTGGGGAATAAGCTAGTTTTACCAGGCAAGTGGGGAGGCACGCAGTTCCTACCATCCTTATAAAGGGATAAGGACTCCTCTTTTTTTACCCACGCCTTCTTCTTCCCTGCCTATCCATTCTCGCGCACTCGAGCTCCAACGCCCAAGTTCGCATCTTCTCCGCAAAAACACTCTGAACATGTCCGGAGCGGGAGGCAAGTGGATGGCCTCCTTCGTTACAGCGAAGAATGTCACAAAGCTCCGGGAAGCCGGTACCTGGCCGCAGATATCACGCACCGGCTCCCAGGTGCGGGGCAGATTGTTCCTACCCCTGAGCCTTACGAAAGGGTTGTATTCCTTACCCATTTCGTCCGCGGGCTGGGATTTCCCCTCCACCCATTTGTTCGCGGGCTCATGTTCTACTACGGGATGGACTTCCATGATCTGGCCCCCAATTTCATCCTCAACATCTCTGCCCACTTCGGCATGTGGCTGAAGACCTTCAATGTTAAACCGAAGGTGGTGGTCAGCAAGTAAGCGGAGTGCGGAGGCGCCATGGTGGGCAAAATGCCCAACGTCACCTGGCTCGAAGGCTCCTATGTGGAGACCGTGAAGGGGTGGCAATCGGGGTGGTTCTACATCACCGAGCCGCGCGACACCAACTAGGCAGCGGCCCCCGAATTCCGATCTGGCATCCCCATGCGGCTCACCTCCTGGAAAGAGAAGGGCTTATCTTGGGGTTCATCGGTGGAGCTGACCGGACTCCAGAACTGTGTTAAAAACATGATAAGCAAGAAAATCAAGCTAACATGGTCCAGGTCATGCTCTTCCGCCGGATCCTCCCGTGTCAAAGACGGGCATTCAATATGTGGGAGTTTGACTCGGCAAGGCACCAGATGCTGCGAGAGCTCTTCGACACAATGCACCAGGACATCTGGAGGGTGCTGTTCAAGTCTGCCGAGGTACCTCCTCCTCTTACCGAGGACCGCGGACTCAGCGCAAAGTGCCCTGCTAATCTGGTAAGCTCCTTATATCTCATAAGGCATTTCTTTCCCTAGTATAATTATGTGAGGGATCTGAGCCTCCGCATTATTTGACAGGAATGGGTCGCGACACCGGAGCGGATCGACTGTCCGGCCCCACTACCCGAATATCTAGCAAGTACTCTCCTAACAGAGATGCTGGTTCCGGCACCCTATGAGGCGCCGGAGAAGAAGGCCAAGAAGAAGGCCGCGGGGACCAGGAAAGGTCTCCAATGCAAGGTTGTATCGGAATCATCGTCCGATAACACCGAGACACCCTCCTCCCACGAAGACGGGGAGGAGGAAGAGGAAAATTCTCCCCATCCAGCCGGGGAGATAAGAAAAGGAAGAGCGCCCCATCCGGGGAGGCCGAATGGTCCAAGAAGGGAAGAGCCCTCCTTCCGGACCGCTCCACCACGGCCGCGTTCAACGACGAGGAGTGGTTGCACAGGGACAAGCCCCTGGCGAAGTCATAAGTATCCAGATACCATAATAGTTCTGGCATATTTCATTTTATTGTTTCTTATCATGCCGAACATGATCATGCAGCCCACCCAAGGATCATCTTGACGTATCCTCTTCGGATGGGTCTCTGGGCCTGTCGGAGATGAACATTGATTCGCTCCCGACCGCCTCCTCCCCCCGCCCTACGGACGACGCTGAGGTGTTATCCCGAAGGGCACCAAACCAAGGGAAGGTAGTTCTGGGGGCGCCCCAAGGCGACCTCCCAGACGTTGGGTGCATGGGAGGCAAGGCTCCCATGGGCCCTAATGATGGGGGCAGCAAGTCCGGCCCCCGGCCGAATACCGCGCCGAAACCTCCAGTGGTTCTGGACTCTGTCAGGCGACCCCTCACTAAGGGGGGCGAGTCGTCTGTGCCGATGGCCTCTGTCCATCTAGAGGCACCATACAACTTGCTGGAAGCGCTTCGTGGCGCTTCCATTGACGAAGAGCACCGCACTGTCATGAGTGCGGTGGTATAGAAGGTTCAGTCTGCTAAAAGCGGACTGACTAAAGCCTGTGCCAGCCTCCTAACAGGCTTTGAGGTAAGTAATCAATTTATAAGAAAATGTTATAGCATAGGCAGTAGCCCCTGATGCTTTGTTTGGCGTTCGCAGAGAAAGGCCTAACAGAGGATCAAATAATAATCACAGGAGTCTAATCAGAATATGTCTTATGTGAATAAGCAGGCTTCGCTGCTGGCCGCTGCCGCTCGCACTGCGGAGGTCTCCGCACTGAAGCGGGACCTTGAGCGGTCCGAAAAAGAGCTTAGCCTTACCAAGAGGCAGCCCGAGGAGAACAAAGGTAAGTAATACCCGTCCGTATATTGATAAGGAATAAAAAAGAATGCGGTTGTTAAGTCACAGGATCATCATGAATTTTGCTAGGGGCCTCGACCGAAGTAGCGGCCCTGAAGGAGGCGTTGTCCGAGGCCGAAGACGAAGCGGCCAAGGAGCGCACCAAGCGCGAGAAGCAAGAGGCTCGAGTCGGCGAGGTGCAACAAGAGCTCCAGGATTTCATCAAAAAATATGAGTCCTTGGAGCGTGACTCTAAGACGCAAGGGTCTGAGCTTGCGAAGGCCCTTGAGAACGCAAAAAATGCCAAGGCCGAAGCCCACAGGACCCTCCAGGAGCTTCAGGAGGTCCAAAAGATAGCGGTGGGTAAGGAATTCATTATGCAAAGCAAGCATGTGAAGGAAACTTTCCTTTTACTTACCCGAGTTCGAAGCTCTCCAGGAGTATTCGCAGATCTTCCCCGCAGTGTGTCTGATGCCGCGGAATTTTACTGGGCCGAGGAAGGGAGCTCGACGGAGAAGTTGTTCTGGTCTCAGTATACTGGGACCGAACATCTGGTGCCCTTGAGCGACCAGTTAAAACAACTGGCCGAGCTTCACAAGGCGGCCGAACGGGCCATGAAGGGCCTCATAGTCCGGATGTGGCCTGGCGAGCCCCTGCCTAGCAGCTACTTCGGCCTGGTGAGGCGGCTTGTGAATGCCTGCCCGCGACTTGAAGTCATAAAGCGGTCCGTCTGCATTGAGGGTGCGCGCAGGGCTTTTGCCTGAGCGAAAGTGCACTGGGCGAAGATGGACGCCGAGAAGCTGGTGAAGGAGGGGCCGCCGGAGGGCAAGGAGCATCGCCGCCCCGAAAAGTATTATGACAGCGTCCTGAAGGGTGCCCGCCTTGTGGCGGAGGAATGTTCTAAGGATGTAATATTTGAATGAATGTACTCATGTGATCCTATAATATGAAAACGAGTTCATGTGCATTATATAACGCTTGTTGATTTAAAATATTACCTTCTGTGCAGCCATTTATAAAATCTGAGAGTTGGCTAGTTGTTGGCTTCTGCCCCCATGTAGCTAGTACCGAGGTGTTCGGGATAAATCTAATCACTCTTTATCCCAGTTTTGGGTCCTTCGAAGGAGGTGTTCAGCACAACGAACCAGGCAATCGGACTATAAAGCTTTATCACTCTCACTTAGCCATAGAAGTCTACAATTGTAAATTTTGGCGAAGCCCCTAGTATTCGGAAGGCCGAACTTGGGGCGATATGAACGCCTAAATCGGACAAGGCTGACTCCTCGCCTGAAGTGGAAAAAATCTTTAGGGATTTGGGACCTCTCGAACAGTGACCATCTCTCGCCGCATCATGACAGTCAGTTTTCGGCTTTCTCTACTGAGGTGCTCATCCGGAAGAACTGGGACACAATCACAGTAGTTCTCCCAGTGCTACCTTAGCCGATATAGTGGAACGTAAGGCACCAAAACATGGGAGCCGGGCAAACCCAACTATTGACCCAAGACATGATTCGGAGCTGATGCATATAATGCTATAAGTTCGGGGTGCCACACTGTCGAAAGTGTTCAGACTTTTCATGCCGTGTTATGGGGTACACTGAAGCCCCTAGCGTACTGAACATACCAGAATGTATGGCAGCAACTTGTCATGAATAAACAAACAAGGAAAGAAAAAAGAGAGAAGGGAGATGAAGAAATGCAATAATGAGCTGACGATGTGCATTGTTATTTAGAGGATACGTCAAAGCGTATGTGTATAAGTAGTACAATAAGCAAAAATGGGACTATCTGACATGTCCGATCCAAGGGTGAGCTGCGTGCGGGTATGTAAAACAGGTATAACGATCGTTATGAGAGACCACCTGGGGATTCCCTTGTACACCAAAGCTTCTTGCTCCCTTGGTGCTTCCCTCCCGTGATGGGTCCGACGATCTAGCTATCGGAGAGGGCCTCCAGAGAATAGGGTCCTGAAAGGAAGAAAGTGATAAAGATATACTGGTCCTGAGGCGGTTGAACCGCATAGTGGGACGTGCCATAGTCGTGCCTCCACCTATACCCATGGTATCTTTAGTGCGTAGTTATGTATGCGCGGCACAAATTTCGTCGCTTGACTGGGACTAGGACGGAGGCCGAATTGCTAGGCGAGCTCTGAATGCGCCTGGTGATCCTGTTTTAGGTTATTCCGGACTCACTTGAATGTGTCTGTGGACCTTGTCGCCAAATTGGCAGTTTGCCTCAAAAGGTTGCTTTGCACTTCTGCTGCAAGGGCCGCAGTGTGCTCCTCCGTGCGGAGCGAGCGTTCTGTGTTTCCATTGACTGTTATAACCCCGCGAGGTCCTGGCATTTTGAGCTTGAGGTATGCATAATGTGGTACCGCATTGAATCTAGCGAATGCGGTTCGTCCGAGTAGTGTGTGATAGCCACTGCGGAAGGGGACGATATCGAAGATTAACTCTTTGCTTCGGAAGTTATCTGTAGCGACCCGACCTCAAACGGTCAAGTCTCTGTGCTTCAGTGTCATCCCTGGATCGGTAATGCTGACACACACAGTACTCGAGGATTTATAACAGAGTAGCAATCACACACTTATTACATCGAATGTCTCCAAAGAGAACTTATTACAATAAATATGGCTTAAGGCCATCTAATACGATAACAGCGGAAGGCTTGGAAGATAAAGTGAGTCCATCAACTCCAACGGCATAGCTGAGCTATACGGCAACGACCTAACAAACCTTACTCCTCGTCTGAAAAGTCTGCAACATAAAACGTTGCAGCCCTAAAACGGGTCAGCACATGGAATATGCTGGCAAAGTAACATAGTAGAGCAAGAATAGAATAATGCTATCACTACATGCATATTTGGCTGGTGGAAAGCTCTATGTTTACAGTTTTGCGAAAATCCAATTTTTCCCTACAACAAAGGAATAGATTTTAATTTAACTATCATGGTAGTTGAAACATTATTGAGAAGGTTCCTCCAACTCAATCCCAATTAAAGTAATTAACAACCCAACAATATTAAGTTAAAAGTGATGAGATACTTAAGATACTCCAAGTACTAGATAAAGATGTCCATAACCGGGGACACGTCTGACCATGATTAGTTTGTACACTCTGCAGAGGTTTGCGCACTTTTCCCCACAAGACTCTATTGCCTCCGTTGAATTTCTCGCACTACATGGTGTTTGAGAAACGGATGACCGAGACACAGTCTTTCAGAAACATTAACTCTCTACTCCAGGCAGACCATACCAAACCTACAACCTCTAAGTGCATCTAGTGCCACCCCTAGTTGGTTTTGGAGTACTGACGACAAACCTGGTTGAGGGACTAATGTGTTTGTGAGTATTGCAGGATAACACAGGTAGAAGTCCCTCATTGATTCGATTTTCCTACCAGAGATGACCCCTAAAAATGTATGAAGACATTGAAGTCAAAGGTGGTATGTGAAGACATTCATATTGAAGACTATGACAAGAGAAGACATAAAGTGAAGACTATGGAGCACGAAGACTTAGTTGTTTCGTCATTCTTTTTCTTCTTTGTTGAGTCATAGGAACCACCGAACTGTTAAGTGGGGTCCAAGAGAACCAGTCAGAATGACTGAAGTGATGCTTAACCAAAATCCTATGTCTTCGTGCGAAGACAATGGGAGCAAATCTTATCCAGAGCTGGATAAGTCAGCTTTGCTTGTAGCCCAAGTAAAGTTGCCGTGTGTGTTTGAAATCTGACCATTGGAACATGTGTCAGTTCCTTAGTGACCCAGGGTCATTTCAGACAAATTAGGTTGGGTTGCCTAGTGGCTATAAATAGCCCACCCCCTACAACCATAAACGGTTGGCTGCTCAGAGTTAGTGTACGGCTTTTGTCGTTTAAGAGCAACCCACCTCGAAGCCTTTGAGAGAGAATTCCTTGCGAGGACAAAGCCCTAAACACCCAGAGCCAAAGAGTGTTAGGCATCACTGAAGTCTTCTTGTTTGTGTGATCTGAAGACTTATTACACTTGAGGACTGTGAATCCTCCAGCCGGTTAGGCGTCGCGTTCTGAGCATCCAAGAGTCATTGTGGATCGCCGGTGAATGAAGTCTGTGAAGGTTTGGAAGTCTACCTTGAAGACTTACCAAAGTGATTGGGCGAGGACTGGGTGTCCTTAGCTCAAGGGGAATAAGGTGAAGACATGGTCTTCTGAGTTGAATCTCTGCCTCGCTAACCAGACGTACAGTTGTCACAGCAACTGGAACTGGTCCAACAAATCATTGTCTTCAACGAGCCACTGGTTCCATCCTTACCATCTCTTTATTTACAGTTGGTCCTTGTGAAGTCATTGCCTGTTTGCATTATCTTTTGTCTTCACTAAGTGACTACTTGTTCTGATTGGCTTCATACTATCTTCCAACCTAATCTATACTGCCTAGCTGCTATTAGTCGTTGTGCTTTCACTTCATTGAATACTTGACTATGGCTTGCTTAGTGTAGTCTACCTTCCGCTGCATGGTAATAGGTTTATTTCTATCGTTTGTCTTCGAAACTCCCAGGTTTTGAAGACTTCCTTAAAAACCGCCTATTCAACCCCCCCCCCCCTCTAGTCGATCACTAGCGCTTTCAATTGGTATCAGAGCAAGGTACTCCCTTGTTCTGTGTGATTCGGTTTAACCACATGGAGTTTCAGCTATGTCGACTGCAGGGATAATCAAAGTCTCCGCTGCATGCCCAGTCTTCGATGGAACTGAATATCCCTACTGGAAGAATAAGATACACATGCATCTTGAAGCCATTGATGTCGACCTCTGGTATGTCATCAAGAATGGCGTCCCCAAGGCTGGTGAAGGTGTCACCGCTGCTGATGTCAAGAAGTTCGTTCAACTGGACTCCACGGCCAAGAACATCATCTGTGGTCATCTGACCAAAGGACAGTATGGACATGTGAGTGCTCTGGAAACATCTAAGCTAGTCTGGGACTGGCTCTCCAAGGTCAACAAAGGCGTCTCAACCCAGAGAGATCAAAGAATCAGTGTCCTTCGCAACCTCTTCAACCACTTCAAGAGAAACGACAATGAGAATGTTCAGCTCACGTTTGATCGACTCACTGACATCACAAATGAGCTTCAAGCCCTCGGCACTACTGAGATCACCAAGCATGAAGTCATCAAGACACTCCTGAGATCACTTGACAGCTCGTTTGACACCCTAGCCCTGATGATTCAAGAATGTCCTGACTTCAAGACACTCGATCCGTCTGACATACTTGAAAGGCTCAACACACATGAGTTTCAGCTTTCTGAGAAAAGAGACATCTATGGTCCTAACTATGGGCGAACTTGTGCCTTCAAGGCAAAAGCTGTCTCCTCATCTGAAGAAGAATCTGACAGCAGTTCTAATGATCCTGAAGACATTGGAAAGGAGCTTGCTATGCTTGTGAAGAAGTTCCAAAAATTCACCAAGAAGAAAGGCTTCAGAAAGTCTTCACGATCAAGCTCAAGGAATGATGAAGCTTCTTCTCATGACTACAAGAAGAGAATATGCCACAAGTGCAAGAAACCTGGCCACTACATCTCTGAGTGTCCGCAGTGGGGCAATGAGAACAAGAAGAAGAAGAAGAAGAAGAAGAAGAAGAAGAAGAAGAAGAAGAAGAAGAAGAAGAAGAAGAAGAAGAAGAAGAGCAAGGAGTATGATTCTGACGACAAGAAGAAGAAGAAATACTCAAAGTCTTCTTCCAAGTCTTCCTCAAAGTCTTCATCACACAGGAAGAGCTCATCTGGCAAGGCTCGTGAGTTTGTTGGCAAGGAAATGGATTCAGAGGAGGAGTCCGCTTCTGAGGAGGCGGAGGTGGAGTCTGAGGAGGAGTCCGATTCTAGCGTTGCAAGGCTGGCTACAGCATACGTTGCCAAGTCCATCTTCAACACTGAAGACAATGACTTCATCACCGACGCCGATGCAAATGACAAGGACTACTCCGCTCCCACCTACTGCTTCATGGCACGCGGTGCCAAGGTAAACACACACACTACTCACTATCAAACATCCAGTGAAGATGACTCTGATTGTGGTTCCAAACCCAGCTACAAAACACTTGCTAAAATTGCAACTGAACAACAGAAAGCTATGGAACATATTCAAAAACTGTTAGACAAAGCGATGACCTGTTAGACGCTGAAATGACTCGATCTCAGTCCTTAATTGAAGACATAAAATATCTTCATGTTAAGTATGAGGAACTTGAAAGTCGTCATGAAACGCTCTCAACAACTTATGAAAAGCTTTCCTATGATTATCTTCAAAGGAAGCAAGATCTTGAGAAATTGAGAGCGGCTCATGAAGATCTTCAAAAGGAAAACGAGTCACTTCGCGCCAAACAAATCAGTTCCGCTCAGGAAGGATTTGAACCACCTTGTCTTAAATGCATTGAGCGTGACAACGCTACTTCTGTTGCTGGATGTTCTACTCTTGCTACTATTGCAATATCTTCAATTGTTGATGTGGTAACTAACCCCTCTGCTGAGGATACCACTGCTATTGCTGATGAAAATGCTAGGTTGAAGACATTGCTTGAAACAGGGATGTACAAAAGTCTCAAAGGGCATTAGACACTATGTGATGTCCTCAAAAGGCAGATCCTGAACCGAAACCCTAGGAAAGAGGGTCTTGGGTTCGAAAGGAAAATGAATGCTGATGGCTCTTACTGGAAACCTGAGCAGTACCCCAAAACCACATGGGTTGATGCAAAGGAACCTTTAGTGGATCCATCCACCCTGTCTGGCTTCACTTGTGCTAATCCCATTGTTATTGATGAATCCTTTGATGCAAACTGTAAACTGTTTAAGAATCAGAATGGTGAAGTGTTTGCCAGGTATATTGGTACTAACTGCAGGAATGGGCCACCTATAAGAAAGTCTGGGTGCCGAAAAAGTGGTTGGAGAATCTTCCTGTGAATGTCGTCATGACACCACAAGTGAAGAAGACAAACCCCAGACCACGGGCTTCATATGGTCCAAAGGCTTCATACAGACAAAGGACTCACCTGAGTCGCACTAACGCAAATGTTTTGCAGGGAAACCATACTCAAGCCTATGAATATGAGCGCATTTCATCAAACCGCCATGTTCATAAGACCAAGAACTACTCTCCTTATTCTTATAGAGTACTATTGTCCACCTGCAAGACTATTTGCTAGGGCTCCAAAGCCAAAGTTCTCAGATGCTACACTTAGACTCATTGCTTCGAAGCCACCCTTGAAGATGTGGGTGGCTAAGAAAGCTTAACTCTCTTTTGCAGGGAAGCATCTCTAGCCGAAAATCAAATGCGTCTGAAGCTATTGCTGGGGACCTTAAACATCTTGCAGGGCGCAAGATCAAAGGCCCAAATGGTCTTATTATGTATTTTGTTTTTGAGTCGCTTGCTACTTGCCCTATCAGTCCTAACCTTGATCTAAGCTTTCATAATCCACTTGCTCGTCAAATGTTTATGCTTCACAATTCTCTTCGTGAAGCCTATCCCCCTAACTGCACTGTAGGGTATGACACCAGCTGCTTCAGAATGGATTATTGATAGTGGGTGTACTAATCACATGACTGGCAAGCGAAGTCTTCTCATGAACTCAACTTTACGTCCATCTGACAAGAGTCACATCACATTTGCTGATACTGGTAAAAGCAAGGTATTGGGTCTAGGTAGAGTTGCAATCTCAAGGGATCAACACATGGATAAAGTGATGCTTGTTGAATCCCTTGGTTTCAACTTAATGTCTGTCTCAATGCTTTGCGATTTAAACATGATTGTGATATTTGGAAAATATCATTGCCTTGTTCTAATGGAATCTGACAAGTCTCTAGTCTTTGAAGGGTATCGGAAAGATGATTTGTACGTGGTAGATTTCTCAGCAGGACCACAGCTTGCCGTATGTCTTCTAGCAAAAGCTTCAGAATGCTGGCTCTGGCATCGGAGGCTAGGGCATGCTGGCATGAGGAACTTGCACACTCTTGCAAAGAAGAAGCATGTCATAGGCATCGAGGGCATCAAGTTCAAGAAGGATCACTTATGCAGTGCCTGTGAAGCAGGAAAGATGACGAGGGCCAAGCATCCCTCGAAGACAATCATGACAATGACTCAACCCTTCGAACTGCTCCACATGGACCTTTTCGGTCCCACTCACTACTCAACTCTTACTACTACTGCTTGTCTCTATGGCTTTGTCATTATTGATGATTATTCAAGATATACTTGGGTGCATATAATCCTCTACAAGACTGAAGTGCAGGATGTCTTCAGACACTTCGCCAATCGAGCCATGAACAACTATGGCGTCAAGATCAATCACATCAGAAGTGACAATGGCACTGAATTCAAGAACACTGGCCTCGACACTTATCTTGATACTTTCGGCATCACTCATGAATTCTCAGCTCCGTACACGCCGCAGCAGAATGGCATCGTGGAACGCAAGAACAGAACACTTATTGAGATGGCCCAGACGATGCTCGATGAATACAAGACGCCAAGAAAGTTCTGGCCTGAAGCCATTGATACTGCATGCCATATCATCAACCGTGTTTATCTTCACAAGCTTCTGAACAAAACATCCTATGAGCTCCTCACTGGTAAGAAGCCAAATGTCAGTTACTTCAGAGTATTTGGTGCCAGGTGCTGGATCAAGGATCCACATCACACTTCAAAATTTGCACTGAAAGCACATGAAGGTTTTATGCTTGGATACGGAAAGGACTCGCACTCCTACAGAGTCTTCAACCTCTTTCACTATAAAGTGGTTGAAACTGTGGATGTGCGGTTCGATGAGACTAACGGCTCACAAAGAGAGCGCCTGCCAAATGTGCTAGATGAAGTTCCATCCAGTGAAACCATCAAGCTTATGGGAACTGGAGAAATCATACCGTCTGAAGCTCAGCCTGAAGAGGAACTCATCATCTCTGCACCTGATCAACCTGAAGACAATCCTTCTAATGATGACAATGATCAGCAAGAGCAAAATCTTCGTCCTGTTCATCCTCGTGTTGCAAATGAAGTACAGATTGAGAGAATAATTGACTGCATCAATGCACCAGGTCCACTCACTCGTTCAAGGGCAACACAACTAGCAATTTTTTGTGGACACTTCGCATTTATCTCAATATCTGAACCCAAGAAAGTTGATGAAGCCTTCATGGAACCTGAATGGATTCAAGCTATGCAAGAAGAGCTTCAATAGTTTGAGTTGAATAATGTATGGGAACTGGTCAAGCGTCCTGATCCTCGTATGCACAATATCATAGGCACTAAATGGATATATCGCAACAAGCAAGATGAGCATGGTCAAGTTGTCAGAAAGAAAGCTCATCTCGTTGCTCAAGGATACACTCAAGTTGAAGGAATTGACTTCGATGAAACATTTTCTCCTGTGGCTAGGCTTGAAGCTATACGCATACTACTGGCCTATGCAAATCATCATAACATTCTTCTGTATCAAATGGATGTGAAGAGAGCCTTTCTCAATGGCAAGATTGAAGAAGAAGTGTATGTTGCACAACCGCCTGGCTTTGAAGATCCAAAACATCCTGACATGGTTTACAAGCTCAACAAGGCACTGTATGGCCTTAAACAAGCCCCTCGAGCTTGGTATGACACACTCTAAGACTTCCTGAAGAGCAAAGTCTTCAAACCTGGTTCCCTGGATCCCACTCTCTTCACGAAGACATATGATGGTGAACTGTTTGTGTGCCAAATATATGTGGATGACATTATCTTCGGCTGCACTAACCAGAAATACAGTATGAGTTTGGATATATGATGCAAGAGCAATATCAGATGTCCATGATGGGTGAGCTGAAGTTCTTCCTTGGTCTTCAAATACGACAACAACGCAACGACATCTTCATATCTCAAGAGAAATACCTGAAAGATTGCTTGAAGAAGTTTGGAATGCAAGACTACAAAGGCTACACGACGCCAATACCAGCTAAACACCATCTGGGTCCCGACGACCCCTATTCAAGAATTTATCCGATTAACCAGTTAACTTGCCGATTAATCCCTACTCATAGGGTCACCGAGTAGCCGATAAACCAAAAAATCGTCCGATTAATTGATTAAATGGCCGACTAACTTGCCGATTAGCCGATTAATCCCCTACTCGCTAGCCAACCGAGCAGCTACCAGTTAACGATTTCCTCAACAATGCCGACGACAATGGTAAAGAGTTCGATCAAAAGGTATACCGCTCCATGATTGGTTGTTTGCTTTATTTATGTGCATCTAGCCCAGATATCATGCTTAGTGTTTGCATGTGTGCCCGGTTCCAAGCGGCACCAAAGGAATCACATCACTTAGTTGTGAAGCGAATTCTTCGATATTTGGCTCACACCCCAACACTGGGATTATGGTATCCAAAGGGCTCAGAGTTTGATCTAGTTGGATTCTCGGATGCTGATTATGCTGGTGACAAGGTGGATCGCAAGTCTACATCGGGCACATGTCACTTTCTAGGACGATCACTTGTATGTTGGTCTTCAAAGAAGCAGAACTATATATCTCTCTCCACTGCTGAATCTGAATACATTGTTGCTGGATCTTGCTGTGCGCGGCTTCTATGGATGAAGCAAACACTCAAAGACTATGGCATTCTTCTGAAGCAAGTACCACTCTACTGCGACAACGAGAGCACCATCAAGATTGCTAACAACCCAGTTCAGCACTCGAAGACAAAGCACATTGAAATTCGTCATCACTTTCTCAGAGATCATGTCATGAAGGAAGATATTGATATCATACACGTCAACACTGAAGAGCAACTGGCAGATATCTTCACAAAGCCCTTGGATGAGAAGAGGTTTTGCAAGTTACGGTGTGAGCTAAATATCTTGGAATCCTCAAATGTCCTGTGATCAGGCACACATCCTAACACTTATGCATGTTGATGACTTAGATGTGCAACACACAAAGTAACGTATGTATTCAATCAATGAAGACTTGCATTCTGAGTGTGAATACATTAACGTGGAATTTGACTTCGGAGTGCCACGATAACTGTGCGCCGTGTCTGGGTCTAATACTTCCTATACGGTGGGTAACGCCACCACCAAATTCTTCCCTTAGAAGTCTTTTTCACATGGCGTTACATTTGCAAAGTCTTCACTTTCCGTTTGTCTTCAATGTTAACATGGCTTCATGTTTATCTTCAATGTACTGATTTGGTTTCTGTCCTCTACAACATTCACTTATAGCTATGGCTTCTTGCTGAATCTTTTGAACTAAGTGAATGTGATCGGACCCTAACCCCTCTATGCTTCTATCCTAAGTCTATCTATCCAAATCATATGCACTCTATTGACATAGTCAAAATGTCTTCTCTGCGTCCTTGTCAGCAGAAGACACAGAGACAAACATTAATCTGTTTTCAATGCTAAATCCTTCAACCTGAAACCCGGAGAAGTGGGAACGACCACCCGACAATCCAGGCGTGCGTGGGAACGTGGAACAACCTCCAATGTGTTGCATGATAGCCACGTGTCCTTCAGATGTGAACCGCCAGGGGCACCTGTGTAATAACACTGTGCCGTCCCTGTCCCTATAAATACACGCCTCACCCCACTCATCATCTCTTCTTCCACCCTAGCTCAAACCCTAGCGCCACCGCTAGTCCTCGACGACACCGACAACGAAGCGCTTAGCTGCCGCGACCTCACCGACGCCGTCCTCACGCCGGCCGCGGACATCATCTTCTCCGCCGTCGCCGTAGGTGTCCTTCGTCGCCAAGTTAGGGCACAGAAGATCGAACTGCTTGGCCTCCTCTCCTACTCCGTCTAGCAGTTCCTCGTGTGGTAAATAAAACCTCCTTTTTACAGTCCTTTTGATCCGATAGATTCATCCTTTTCAACCACAAGTAGTTTCTGTTCACACAAGTTGGATCTATCTCATGCTGCATCTCATAACATGCCTAGTATATTCACTTATGCTTCACAAAGTAGTTAGATTCCTCACTTGTACTTATTCGTGGATTCGTACAAATCTGGAACCAACTCTCTACCTATGAGTGAATGTCTTCGCACTATGAGGTCAATGTCTTCTAAACTGATTTATCTTCAAAAATCTTCTGAGAATGCATATGACCTCTTCCCCTTCCCTCGCACCTTTAATGCTGTCACAGGTACATGTCCATGGGAGAATCCCTTGGTTCTCATAGTCTGCATTCATTTGTAGAGTTCTTACAGCATCATATAAATTCTCCTGAAGCCAGTTCTTGTCTGACCAGTAGACGGAAGACTTTGACAGCTTTGAAGCCTTTCAGTCTGAACTTCATGGCAACAGAGAAATCTGCAAGGAAGGGTGGCAGACAGCATCATGGCAACACCTCAAGAGATTTGCCTCCTGACCTCTATGAGCTGTACAAGACAGATCTAGAGGAGGACTACAATCAGCGGAAAACCCGAGTCCAATGGATTCGAAGATATTGGGCAGAACAATGGTTCAAGTACAGGTTCGTGACCCAGGAGTATGCTGAGAAAAATGTCATCAAGTGACTGTGGGGAGACATCTTGTACAGAAATCTTCAACCCAGATCCAGAGCTGGAGCCATTGAACAAGGCTTCTATCCTTGCATGGTCCGTGGACCACAGCCTACCGATGTAGACCCATCTTCATTACTATGGTGTCGTGACGACAATCTGTTCAAGCGCAACTTCCAGTTTGCCAAGAACTCGGCCAAAGAAAACAAGAAGTCATGGGGACTAGACTTCAATCCAGGCCCCTCTGCTCCTCGTGCGGACGGCACACGCGAAGCTGAACCCAATCTGGTTGGGCCCTTCTATAACTTAGAAGGTCTCATTACTCACATGCAGGTTCAAGGGGCAGTCGTGGATCAACCTACAGACGACGCTGATTCTGACGAAGCGCCTGCACCACCGAAGCCAAAGAAGCTAAAGAAACCTAAAGCTTCGAAGCCTTCCCCTGCACCAAAGGTTTCACGGGCGAAGCCTCTGTCCACTGCACCTCCTGAACACAGTGTGCAGTCTGAAGATCTGTCAGGCATCTCCAAGCCCTCCAAAGTGCAGATGCCCATGCAACCCACTAGCCAATCACTGACCCCTGCTGCTGTTCTGCGCAACGAGAATGACGCCGTTGATCTGTCCAGCGACGACGACCTTGGCGATGACGCTCTTGAGCAGTTGATCAAGAGCAAGCAAGAGGCAGAAATCTTCAATGACCTTCCTCTCTTTGATGTTGAAATCATAAACAAGTTCATTGATGAGTGGTTTGACAGCCCAAATGTTAGCTTTGATGATCTTCAGCTTCCCATTGGCCTCAGCGTCGCCTTCCACGGAGCCATTGCTGCTGAGCTGGCTCTAGCTCAGAAAATTGTTGAGTTGAAGCATAAGATAGATTATGAAAAGGCTCAGTTCAAGAAGCATATGGACAAGCTCAATGTTGAAGACATTCAGAACTTCCAGGTCATGATGCATGAGCTCAAGGAAGCATTCCGAACGAAACGCGGAGAAGCCAAAGGTTCTCGTGAGCGCATGAAGGATCTTGCTGCTAAATGTGTTCAGGGATACAATGAAGCTGAAACGCGCAAGACTTTGGGGCGACCAGGCATCGACCCCCGAATGGCGGCCAAGAAGAAGAAGAAGAAGCCAGCTGTGGCAGAACCCGAAGCACCAAGGCAGGAAGTACATCCAATTATCTTCCCAGCCAGTATGATAGGATCGAAGCCTAAGGTCCCCACAGTGGCTTCAGAACTGAAGAAAACAAGGGCAGATGAAGCCAAATCCAGAAAGCGCAAAACCAAGGCCACCACTAATGATGCTCCTCCAACCAAGAAACGCAAAACCAAGAAGAGAGACCGGGCTGCTCCCATAGAGCCCCTTGAGGTCGAGCCAATCTCAGTGGCTCGTCCTGCGTCTGAACATCAAGAACGCCAAGTGATAGTTCATGAGCCTGCTTCCACAGAGGCTCATGAAGCTGAAGACAATCCAGCTGTTGACCCCACCGCAGCTGAAGACATTGGTCCTCATGACAATGTTGAAGATGATGAAGTCCTTCCTCAGATCGAGCACTAGTTGGTATCATCGCCTGTGATCACGCACAGCGAACTCATCAGCATTGGTCGTCCTCTGACGCCAACTGCTCAGGATGCATCATGGGCTGGTCACCCACAACGACAAGACACCCCAAGTTCTCCCCAACCACAAGTCACCTCACCCTTGCAAGATGACGATGACTTTGAGGCCCAGCAAACTCCATCTCCGCAAGTGTCGCCAGTATTACGCAGGCTTCACAAAGGACCAAGGCCCCAAGTCACTTCCACTGTGCACGTTTCTGAGTCTGAAGCCAAAATGGCTGAAGATATTCCGGCTGCATCAGCCGATGAAGAAGAAGAACCACGATTTGAAGTAGAAAGAGTTGCTACACCCCCGTCCCACCAAGATGTTGTTCTCGAGGAGAACGTGTCCGACCCTCCAGCTCCTGAAGTGGAGGTTAACAATCCTGAGGCGGCCACCAACATCAACACTGAAGCCAATGACGTTGTCATGGCTGAAGCTAATGTGGCGCCTGAAGCTACTGCGGTGCCAGAAGTGCAAGCACCTAAAGCCACTGCAGCTCCTGAAGCCAATGTGGCCCCTGAAGCCCATATCAATGACAATGTCAATGCTCCTGTACCTCCTCCAAGACCTCATATAATTGAGCTGGCATTTGATCGTGGTCAACCTGTTATGGTCCGATGGCCCATTCTGGTTCCTCCACCTGCTGCGGGTCCACAATTTGACTATCATGTCGAGCACAGACCTCCTGTCCAGAAGCCCAAGCCAAGACTTCCACAATTCCCAGGCACTGCAACTTCACCTGAGGTCTTCAATGTGAATGGCTTCGTGGCACACAACACCTTCTTCAACAGCGCCAAGAACTCTTACACCAAACCTCGCATTTCATCCGATCGGTTCTGGAGCTATCAACAGCGCAGCTACTATTCCTGCGTCTTATACAATCAAGGACGCATATTTCCACATATGCGTCTCGACACTGAAGCTATAGCTGGCCTGCCCTGCCTTGAAGAAGTGTTGAATTGCTTCAGAGACGCTGGACTCCTACAGTTTGTCACAGATAAGGAACACTGGAATGAAGAGCTTATGCTACGGTTCTATGCAACTCTTCACATTCGAGGCTACAACAGGGATCCAAAGACTTGGGTCCTTGAGTGGATGACAGGCAATGTCCATCATGAAGCCAAAGCTCTTGATATCATTGAGCTCACAGGCCTGCCCACTCCTGGTGAATACTATGAACCAGGTTGTCAACAACACCAGAATGCTTTGGAGAGCATCTTTCAGAAGCCAGAACCCAACATGAGCCAAATGTTGAGCATGATGAAGCCTTTGCCTCACGACGCTGACCACCCATCTGAATTCTTTGTTGAAGACCTAGAGTATCTGCCCCGCACCATTTATCGTATCATCAGAAAAACTCTATGGCCCGTCAAAGGACATTCATCTGCAGCGAAGCTTGAAGGAGCAATGAAGACTTTGGTTTTCTATATCTTCAATGGCATCAGCTTCAATGCTCAAGACTTCTTCATCAGGCAGTTGGCTGCATCTGGCTCCGACATTTTTGGTCCGAAGTTCTATGCTCCATGGGTAATGCGCCTTATCAAGCGTCACTCTGCCATCAACTATCAGCCGTCTGCGCGCAATCATCTTGTCTTCTTGCCAGAGGTTGATCTGTCTGTTGAAGCTATTTACCCAGAGCCTGCTAAGGATCCCATTTATCTTCACAATGTTGATCACCAAAGCTTCACCCATCCCATTGAAGGAGTTCAGGCAGTCTCGCGTGTATATCCCTTGGCTGGCAACACACGTGCCCCTCATGCTCAAACTGACGCCACTGGAACTGGTCCAACAAACCATTGTCTTCAACGAGCCACTGGTTCTATCCTTCCCATCTCTTTATTTACAGTTGGTCCTTGTGAAGTCATTGCCTGTTTGCATTATCTTTTGTCTTCACTGAGTGACTGCTTGTTCTGATTGGCTTCATACTATCTTCCAACCTGATCTATACTGCATAGCTGCTATTAGTCGTTGTGCTTTCACTTCATTGAATACTTGACTATGGCTTGCTTAGTGTAGTCTACCTTCCGCTGCATGGTAATAGGTTTATTTCTATCGTTTGTCTTCGAAACTCCCAGGTTTTGAAGACTTTCTTAAAAACCGCCTATTCACCCCCCCTCTAGTCGATCACTAGCACTTTCACAACCCACTACTTGCTGATCCACCTCTTCAAGAGCTTCACGTAACTTACTCAACTATGCTAGAGCCCATAATAGCTTGTGGCTGCACACGGAAGTTTCTAGCATGAATCATCTCAGTTCCCTTTGAGCCTGGGTGGCGGTCCATAGGAAAATCACATGGAACCCCGGGATTTCCAAAAATACAGGCAACACTGGGTTCTCCAGGTGCCTCAATCCACCTAGATGTGTATTCAAGTTGCCACCTTAAGTTAAACCATTAATTAACACTGGGTTCTCCAGGAGCGGCGGTGGCGGCGAGGCGTGGCAGAGGCGGGGCTGCGGCGGCGGGGTGGGTGGTAGTGGCGGTGGTGGGGCTGGGTATTTAAGAGAGGGGAGGGGAGGTGGCTTGGGGAGGGGGCAAGGGCGGCGGGAGGCGGAGTTCGGCTCGGACTCTATCCGAGTCGGCGGCGGCTGCGCGGAGGCCGGTCTCGAGGAGGGAGACGGCGCGCGGGAGGGAGTGGGCCGGCCCGGCTCGGGTTTCGGCCCAGTCGGCACCCGAAGACTTTTTTTAATAAAAAAAACAATGCCGCTGAACAGAAAAAAATCCTAGAAAGTAAAATAAAAATCTAAAAATGCCAAAACATATTTTCACCGTCTAAATAGAATATTTAGAACGAGATGAACATTTTCTTGGCCCTAAAATGAAAATTTGAAAACATGCAATTTTTCTAGTGCAAACAAAATTGCAAATAAAATCCAAGAAAACAAATACTTGATTTTAATAACTTTCCTCCAATATTTCAATTATTTTGGAGAAGTCATATTATCTCCTCTCATATATTTTAATATGAAATATTTTTGGAGGGAAAAAATAATTAAAACCAAAAATTCTCGCTCCGAAATTTGATAAAAATCAAATTTGGAAACTGAGGAAATCCCCAACTCTCCCCGAGGGTCCTTGAGTTGCTTAGGATTTCGAGGATTGCGAGACGAAATGCAATAAAATATGAAATGCTAGAATGATCTATGTATAACATTCCAAATTGAAAATTTGGGATGTTACATTATCCGGAGAGCCGAAGACCACTTCTAGTGTGATTGAGCCCGTGCAACAGGCCTCTACACCTGGTATGACACCTTTGAAGGTGGTTTTCGTGGGTTTGATCCTCAAGGCATCTATACCCATTTTGCGCACCATATCCTGATAAAGCAGGTTCAGGCTACTGCCATCGTCCATAAGGACTCGAGTGAGGTGGAATCCATCAATGATAGGATCAAGGACCAATGCGGCAGAACCGCCATGACGGATACTAGTGGGGTGGTCCCTGCGATCAAAAGTGATCGGACAAGAAGACCATGGGTTGAACTTTGGGGCGACTTGCTCCATCGCGTAGACGTCCCTGAGTGCACGCTTCCATTCCCTCTTGGGGATATGGGTTGCATATATCATGTTCACCATTTTCACTTGGGGAGGAAATTTCTTCTGTCCTCCTATGTTCGGCGGCTGGGGCTCCTCCTCGTCGTCGCTATGCAGCCCCTTTTCCTTGCTTTCAGCATTCAACTTACCAGCCTGTTTGAACACCCAGTGTTCTCTGTTGGTGTGGTTGACTGGCTTATCGGGGGTGCCATGAATTTGACACGAGCGGTCGAGTATGCGGTCCAAACTGGACGGGCCCGGATTGTTTCTTTTGAACAACTTTTTCCACTGACCGGATTTAGAGCCACTGAATCCGGCATTGACTACCGTGTCTTCGGTGTTATCGCCGTTGTTGCGGCGCTTGTATCTATTGCGATGTGGCTTGCCGTTGCTGTCTCTCGCCTCCGGTGTGCCAGGGTTGCTTGCTGTGTTGTTGCTACGGGCCAACCAGCTATCCTCGCCCGCGTAGAAGCGGGTCATGAGTGTTGTGAGGGCTGCAATAGACTTTGGCTTCTCTTGGCCGATATGTCTGGCGAGCCACTCATCACGGATGTTATGCTTAAAGGCCGCTAGGGCTTCGGCATCCGGACAGTCCACAATTTGGTTCTTTTTGGTTAGGAACCGAGTCCAAATTTTCCTGGCTGACTCTCCGGGCTGTTGGGTTATGTGACTTAAATCATCAGCATCTGGTGGTCGCACATAAGTGCCCTGGAAGTTGTCCAGGAATGCGTTTGCCAGGTTCTCCCAACTTCCGATGGAGTTTGTCGGCAAGTTATTTAGCCAATGCCGAGCTGGTCCTTTGAGTTTTAACGATAGGTACTTGATGGCGTGTAGATCATCCCCGCGGGCCATGTGAATGTGGAGGAAGAAATCCTCTATCCATACTGCGGGGTCAGTAGTACCATCGTATGATTCAATATTCACGGGTTTAAACCCTTCTGGGAATTCATGATCCATTACTTTATCAGTGAAGCATAGGGGGTGTGCGGCGCCTCTATGCCGGGCTATGTCACGACGCAGTTCATATGAGTCTTGTCTGCTGTGTTCGGCCCGGCCGGATTTGCTTTTGGTATATCCGGCATGACGGTTGTCGTCATGTGTTGGGGCGCGCCCTCGTGATCCGAATATCGATCTTTTGTGTCCTGCTTTGTTTTCCAATACGTCTCGCAGGTCCTGCGTGTTACCCTGGGCCTTGCTATTTTTGTTTGACTGGCGACGGGGTGTGGGCTGGACTTTGGGCTTGTATGCCACTTTGTCCCGGCCACGAGGTGGCCGGTCTGCCGCATCATACGCAGGCTTTAATGCTTCCTCTTCAAGTTGGGGGAGCAACCTGCGCTTTGGGAAACTTTTGATTGGGCGCTCAAGTTTGTATTCCTCGGCTGCCAGGACCTCAGTCCATCTATCCGCTAGCAAATCTTGCTCAGCTTGAAGCCGTTGTTGCTTTTTCTTCAGGCTTTTTGCTGTGGCAATAAGCCGGCGCTTGAAGCGCTCCTGTTCGATGGGATCCTCAGGCACGATAAATTCTTCGTCGCCAAGGCTCACCTCGTCTTCGAAGAGAGGCATGTAATTGTCATCCTCTGATTCTCTGTCTCCTGCCTGTTCCTTAGGGCTTGCTTTCCCATCCTCCTGCTCAAAGCCTGGCTGGAGGGGATTGTCTTCGTCTTCGGCACCATTTGCAGCATTATTGTCTCTGTGCCGGTATCGCTGTTTTTGCTATGGCGGGGCTTAGAGTGGCGCCGATGACGCCGGTTCTTGGATTGCTTCTCGGGGGGATTATCCTCCGTTTCCTTATTGCCATCGCTTTCTTTGGGGGTGTCCACCATGTATATATCATACGATGAGGTGGCAGTCCAGCGCCCTATGGGCAGTGGTTCCTTTTCGTCTCCCGCATCGTCGTCCATACTGTCGATGTCTTCGGAGTCAAAGTCGAGCATGTCGGTTAGGTCGTCGATAGTGGCTACTAAGTGGGTGGTGGGCGGGGAATGGATTTCTTCGCCGTCCACTTTCCACTCGAGCCGGACATAGTTCGGCCAAGGGTCTCCTGACAAGGAGAGAGACCGTAATGAGTTTAGCATGTCGCCTAGGGGCGAGTGCTGAAAGATATCCGTGGAGGTGGACTCCATGATCGGTGCCCAATCAGATTGGATGGGCACGAACACGAGTGGTTCGGAGTCTGTGGCCGGGGACGAATCCGAGTGTCCGGCAACACGGGTCTCATAGGAGGTGAAGTCAATATTCGGCTCTATCGCCGCTGAGTGTGCGGCCTCCATGGCGGGGTCCATCCACCCGTCCTCGGACGGCGCGATCTGTTCCGGATTGAGGGCCAGAGTAGTTACAGGTGCGATCTCCCGAACACTGTCCGATGGTAGAGCTAAATCATGCTCATCGTGATTGTGCAGCACACCTGACATGGGTTTGAATCCGTCGAAGATCAAGTCTCCGCGGACGTTGGCGGTATAGTTCAAGCTTCCAAACCTGAACTGATGGCCAGGGGCGTAGCTCTCGATCTGCTCCAGATGGCCGAGCGAGTTGGCCCGCAGTACGAAGCTGCCGAATATGAAGATCTGTCCGGGGAGGAAAACCTCACCCTGGATCGCATCGTTGCCGATGATCGAAGGAGCCATCAGGCCTTATGGTGACGACATAGTGGAACTCTCAATGAAAGCACCAATGTCGGTGTCAAAACCGGCGGATCTCGGGTAGGGGGTCCCGAACTGTGCGTCTAAGGCAGATGGTAACAGGAGGTGGGGGACACAATGTTTACCCAGGTTCGGGCCCTCTTGATGGAGGTAATACCCTACTTCCTGCTTGATTGATCTTGATGATATGAGTATTACAAGAGTTGATCTACCACGAGATCGGAGAGGCTAAACCCTAGAAGCTAGCCTATGGTATGATTGTTGTTGTCCTACGGACTAAACCCTCCGGTTTATATAGACACTAGAGGGGGCTAGGGTTACACTGAGTCGGTTACAAGGGAGGAGATCTATATATCCGAATCGCCAAGCTTGCCTTCCACGCAAAGGAGAGTCCCATCCGGACACGGGACGAAGTCTTCAATCTTGTATCTTCATAGTCCAACAATACGGCCAAGGGATATAGTCCGACTGTCCAAGGACCCCCTAATCTAGGACTCCCTCACCAGGCTTGATGGCCATCGCCTCGCGCTGGAGCACGCCCCCTTGATCCATAGATTGATCTGGCATGACCGGCTCTATTGTCCAGGTCCTGGCGTAAGTCGTAGGTATAGCCCGGAGCTGCTACCTCTTTGTCCCGACGGCGAGGTGGTAAGGGCTGGTGTTCGACATAAGCAACCGCTTTATCTCGCCCACGCGGTGGTCAGTCTGGTTCATCAACGCGTTCATATCTTGACGGTATTGACTCAAGGGCCTCGTCGTCGAATTGTGGTAGTAGCTGATGCTTCGGATAACTCTTTGTTGGGCGCTCGAGGCCTTATTCTTCGGCAACTAGGACTTGGGTCCATCTGTCATTGAGGGTACCCTATTCGGCTTGGAGCCGTTGCTGCTTCTTCTTTAGGCTTCGCGTAGTTGCGATTAGCTGACGCTTAAAGCGCTCTTGCTCGAGGGGTTCCTCTAGCACGATGAAGTCTTCGTTGCCGAGTCCTCATTCCCGACCGGCTCGTTGGAGTTGATTTGTCCCTCCTCCCATTAATCCTGCTCGGACGCAGGCTCGACCGGGTCTTTGGGATCTTTGGCATCGCCCGGGGTGTTATTGTCTCCGGTGCCGGTGTTGCTTTCCTTTTCGCAACACGATTTCAAGTGGCGCCTCTGATGTCGACGCTTTGGTGGTGCCTCAGCGGGCTTGTCCTCGATCGGATCTTTCCTGCCTTCGTCGTCATCCCCTTTGGGTGTATCCACCATGTACACATCATATGTGGAGGTATCCATCCAACGCCCGGTGAATGGAGGGTCTTGGCTTTGTTTGCCTCCGGCATCGTTCTCATACCGTCGATGTCTTCGGAGGCGTAATCTAGCATGTCGGTCAAATCCTCGACAGTGGCTATTAAGTGGGTGGTGGGTGGGATGTAAAATTCCCCACTCTCAGTCCCTAGTACGGGATGGGCGTAGTTCGGAGGCGATACTTCTGTAATGGCGAGGGATCGCATTAAGTCCAAGGCCTCATTTAAGAGCGAAGGCCGGACGGGGAACCGAGGACCTGCAGGGCTAGGCACGGCAGATTTTGCCAGGCTGTGCTCACTAGACGCAGACCTTGAGAGTTCGGAGTTTGCATCCTGAGGCGGGTTCGACTCTCCGGTGATAGGGAGAGTCCTGCTTGATTCTAGGCTCGCCGAAGACATAGTTGCCTCCGGGTCTCCGGAGAAAAGTTCCATAGTAGAAGAAAGTCCGGTCGGTTTCAGATACCCATCTTTGGATGAAGTAGTCTGCCATGGATCTAAGGCCAGGGCAGGGATGATAGTTGGTACTTGAGTGGTGCCTGATGACGGGTCCGATGGGTTTCCCTCTTGGAGCAGAGGAACAGTGGTCGAGGCCGTGAACCCTTCGAAGATCAAGTCTCCTCGGATGTTGGTGACGTAATGCAGGCTCCCGAATCTGATCTAATGACCAGGGACGTAGCTGTCGATATGTTTGAGGTGACCAATCGAATTGGCACGCAGAGCGAAGCCACCGAACACAAAAAGTTGATCGGGGAGGAAGGTTTCCCCGGAAACAGAACCCTTGTTGATGATTGGACGAGCCATCGAACCTTCTGCCGACGACATAGTGGAACTCTCAATGAAAGCACCAATGTTGGTGTCAAAACCGGCCGATCTCGGGTAGGGGGTCCCGAACTGTGCGTCTGAGGATCGAAGGTAACAGGAGACGAAGGGGACACGATGTTTACACAGGTTCGAGCCCTCTTAATGGAGGTAAAACCCTACTTCCTGCTTGATTGACTTTGATGAGTATAGGGGTTACAAGAGTTGATCTACCTCGAGATCGTAATGGCTAAACCCTAGCTGTCTAGCCTATATGAATTTTGATTGTCTCTACGAACTAAACCCTCTGGTTCATATAGACACCGGAGGGGCCTAGGTTGTACAGAGTCGGTTTATAGAAGAAGGAATCTATACATCCGGACGCCAATCTTGCCATCCACGCAAAGGAGTCTCATCCGGACACGGGGGAAGGCCTTCTACTTTGTATCTTCATGACCCATCAGTCCGGCCCACAACACACGAGCCGAACACCCGAGGACCCCTTAATCCAGGACTCCCTCAGTCACCGAGCTGAATACCTTGGCGATGCCGAGATGCTCATTTGGTCCTTCTTGACCGCACCCAACGCCTTCTATATCGACATGGTTGTAGTTCTCACGAGGCATGCATCAGTCAAGAAACAATAAGATGATTGATGAATTCCCGAGGCGAAGAGGACGACACAGTTTTAGGAGCAACAGTGGCCCAATGGAGGGGGAGGGGGTTGAAGAGGATTTGATTAGGTAGCTATCTGATTACTAGATGATTACGGAAATACTATTTGAGTAGGTAAAAATTTGATTAGCGATATTTCCATAAATACACGCGGTAAGCTAAGGAAAAGCGGGATCGAGGGGATCGAAACTCCTATCGATCGATGCGGGGAGGAAACGAACGAACGAAACGAGCGAATGACCTACGTACCGAGACTTTAGGTATAGAGATGACGGAGAACCAGGGCCCGCAGTACCGCTAAGGGAGACGCGGAGAACGAGAGCTCGCCGCCCGCCCAGAAGAAAATTTTGAACTATGATTGAATCTATGTCGTACAGGAGAAAGTTTTGTACATGGAAAGTCTCGATTATTGTTTTTCTGTTGTATGGTTGATTGGTGCTGTATATGGAAAGTCTTAATTGTTTGGTCAGGAGAAAGTTTTGTATGGAAAATATATGAAAAGTCTTGGTCAATGATGTATCTAGAAAGTCTTGATTGTACGATTGATTATTTCTTTTATATGGAAAGTATCGATTGATTGTCTGATTGGTTCGCGCTGAAAAAATGGATGGGGCAGGCTGGCCTTTGATGGGGTATGAAGCGACAAGACAACCTACCAACTACTCCCTCCATTCAAAATTACTTGTCACCGGAATGGATAAAAGTGGATGTATTTAAAACTAAAATATGTCTAAATACATTTATTTCTTTGATAAATATTTCTGGACGAAAAGAATACTCATTAAAAATAAAGATTAAGAGTAGTAGAGATTTAGACTCCCTAAAAAAGAGTAATATATATTCTGAGACCAAGGGAGACACTCAGACACATAAACCTGCTCGGAGTACAGAAACCCCCAAGAGCCCGCCGGAACACCAAACCCTTCTGTCCCCACTACATTCCGATGGCGACGGCGGTGTCAGCGCCCGTCTTCACGGCGACGGTGCGGGTTTCCAATATCCCGCCCTCCGCCGTCGCTAAGGAGCTCCTAGCATTCTTCGATTCCGCCGTCGCCGCTGCCGGCGAAGCCTACGCCTGCGAGATCGCCGCCGCCCGACGCGGCTGGTTAAGTCGAGGCGATGGGAGCGTTCAGTTCGATTCCACCGCCACCGCAACCCTCGCCGCTGAACTCGCCTCCTCCTGTCGGCTACCCCGCTTCCTCGGCTCCCTCCTCTCCGTCTCCCCTGCCTCCGTGGACCTTCTCCCCCGCGCGCCCGACCTTTCTCTCCGCGTGGCCGACGCCCGCCTCCTTGTCGGCAACCGCGTCGCCGAGCGCGAATTCGAGGCGGCCGACACTTGGGACAGCGTCCGCGTGGAGGTCATCCCGGGGAAGCGGCGCATAGACCTGTACCTCAATCACGATTCCCAGAGGTACAGGCTTGAGGTGTACTTCGAGGACATCAGGAACTGTCTCCAGTGCAGCTTCGATGGGGCCGGCGTCATCTTGCTTCAGGTGAGCTGTTCACGGTGTTTATTTATTTTTGAACGTTGCAGACTGTAGGAGAGGCTCCTACAGTCATATATATTAATCAAAAAAGTACTTTACATAGTGTACAAGGGTGTGGTGGGGCTTTTGCCCCAATCACAGTGTACTAGGGTTCAGAGGTATAAGTAATTACAGGGGATTAAAGTAGTTTGGCTAACCCTAGGCAATCTCTCTGGCAAATTCAGTAATGAACCCTAGCAGCTCAGGTTTTGTCCTGTGTTGCAACATCAAGAAATCTTCTCTGAATCTTGACAACCAGGACCTGTCGGAAGGCGTCACTCCTCTGAAGATCAGGTTATTCCTCTCCGTCCAGATCGACCACGCTGCTGTGGTGAACACTTCCATGATCACGGGTTTGTTTAGCCTCTGCCATCCAGTCAAACCTATCTCCTTCTGTTGCCCAGGTCAACCCAACTGAAGTCCAGCACGTGTAGGAGAAACTGCAGGTATAGAGCAGATGTTCCAGAGTTTCTTCTTGTTGGGTTTGGCAGAGCACACAGTAGTCCGTCCTGTCTGTCGATGAGCCCATTACTTAATGTCTACGTTTGAGCATGTTCTTGGTGTTTTAATCTGTCGGACAAGAGGAGCCACACAAAAACCCTTAGCTTCATTGTACACCTCGACTTCCAAATCCACCGAAAAGCCTGATTAGCCATGACATTTTCAAAGGAGAACTTGTAATATCTGGACGATGAATATTTGGGCCCCCCATGTGTATGCCCAAACATCTCTCAGCTCTAGGTCTATCTGACACTCAGCGGTCTCCATGGGCAGCCCCAGGTACGTGAACGGCATCGAGCCTACTGTACATCCAAAGATCGCAGCAAAGCCTGCCGCCGACGCCATGTCTAGGTTGATCGGCACCAGAGTAGTCTTCTCGAAGTTTATCCAAAGTCCAACCGAGTCAGCGTAATCAAGCAGAATTTTCTTCACGCCTCTTGCTGTTCTTCATATGCCTGCATCACAATTATCGTGTCGTCCGCGTATTGTATTGCGGGAAGTCTTTGTGTGTGCGTGGGGGGATTGGGTGTCTGAGGACCCCTCGGCGAAGTGCATCGTTGACAGCAGCTTGCAGCAGGTCGGCCGTGAGGACGAAGATCAAGGGCGATAGCGGGTCACCTTGTCGCCCCGCCCCCGGCGGCGGCATCGAAACTGATGGCCCGGAACCCCATTGAGCAGTGGGAAAAGTCCATGTGTCTCATGACCTCAATCATAGCCGGGTGTTCTATAGTATCGAAGGCCTGGGAAAAGTCCAGTTTCAGAATAAACGCGATCCAGAGGCTTGACATTGGTATATATACTCGAATGCCCAAGCCAAGCAGGTCCTGTATCGTTCTCCCTTTCAAAAATCCGTATTGGTTCCTGTGAATGATTTTTAGAATCCATTTCTGTAACCGATCCGCAAGCAGTTTGTTTATTAGCTTCAGACAACAGTTTAGCAGTGTGATGGGGCGAAAATCTTTTGCTCTCTGGGGCGAGTGGATCTTCAGAATGAGAATGATGAACCCGGTGTTTATGCTTTCAAGATTGAGTTCTTCTGTGTGGAAATCATGACAAAGCTGATAAAAGTCTGGTTTGATTATATGCTAGCATGATTTGGTAAAGTAACCACTAAATCCATCCGGCCCTGAAGCTCTGTCGGCCGGCATGGTTCCAACCACCTCATCAATTTCCGCCTCAGTGAATGGGACATAAAGTTCTTCCAGTCCATCAATCTTGGTAATGATAGAGCCTGTGTCGAATTTCTGATTTGGAGGCGAAGATTCCCCCAATCTTTCTTTAAACACATTGAGCAGTATCCCTTCGTTGCCTGTGTGGTTCTCAACTTCAGTGCCATCGGGTAATTTCAGCATGGCGATGAAGTTATTTCGGTATCGCTCTGTGGCCATCCGGTGGAAATTTTCGTAGTTTCCTCTCCAAAACGAATAACCCTGACAGTGCATCTTTTTCTCCAGTGTTGGTTCTGAATGTTCAGAGGCTGCAGCAGGTGAGTTTTTAGAATTCGCCCGAAGTTCGATTCTGGGGTTGTGAGTGTTCTCAGGTTTTCAATTTCATCCAGCTCGTTAACGGCCCATTCAGTGTTTTGGATCAGCACTTTGAGACGTGAGAGGCCTTTACTCCACTTTTTAAGGGTGTACCTTAGTCTTCTCATTTTCTGGCAAATCCTGGCTGCACTATTATGCAAATAACTTGGTTTGGACCAAGAAGTATTCACCACATCAAAGAAGCCTCTGTGCTGCACCCAGTAAGATTCTAACCTGAAAATTTTGCTCGCGGGGATCGATGATCCTATACTGACCAAACAAGGCATGTGGTCCGGGATTGGTTTGGCCATGGCAGTAACCTTGGTATTAGGATATACTGAACTCCAATTGTTAGACGTGAAGAACCAGTCGAGTTGGTCACCATGTTGCTGTGATACTTCTGTTTTTCCTTTGTACATTATATATTAGTCAGACGTTGCGGTCATAGGGCGAAGTAGAAATTTGAAGAAGGAAGCTCTAGATGTACTTCCCTCCCTCAATACTTGCGCGAGCTGAAAAATTGGCAAGTTCTCGATTCAGTAAACTAGAGTGAACCATGTAAGATGGATAGTGGTGCGACTTTTATTTCCGCTCCTATAAATATCTCAGTTGGTGGTTACTAATTGGAGTGAAATGAATATGAAGCTTATCTGATGAATACACATCACCGTTACTTTTCTAAATTTACTGATTGCCATACTTCTTAGACTATAAGTTTGTGAGGCGCAACACTCTTTTAATTCTTTCTATAATTCTGAAGTTGGTAAAATATATATTATCTTGACTAATGTTAATTTACTATTTGTTTCAGCTCATGTATGCACCAAGGATATGCACAACAATTTCTGGGCCTGCAGTTTATTCAAGGTTCTCAGATGACCGCTTTCATGCATGCAAGGAGGATGCAAAATTTACCTGGGTCAGAGCACTAGATTTTACACGCAACCACTCTTTTGGGAAGTGTTCAACTCTTGCCCTCGTACTTGATGAAGGTGCACCGGTGTCATTTATTCTCAACAGCTTGCCTATGTCAGGAGAATTAGGGGAATTGGTCATTTCTTCAATGGAATTTTTTGGCCCGTCGTCCAAAGTCGTTCCCCTTGTTGACTGCCCAAGTGGTTGTTCAGTGTCATATGAAGTTCTTTTTCGTCTCAATTCTCTTGTTCACATGGGGAAGATAGTTTCCAAGGATGTTAATGCCGATCTGTTTAAAGCTCTTGAAGAAATACCAGTTCATATTTCAAGGAGGATTTTTGAGAAAATGAGCAAGTTAGACTTTACATGCTATGAACCTTTGCAATTCATCCAGCAGGAGGCTCATAGCAGGAAGAGGAGCCATGATGGTTTGCTTTCCAGTAAGACTGAAGGTGAAGGAAAGTTAATGATGTGTTACAGAATTCACATCACTCCATCCAAAATATACTGCTTGGGACCTGAGGAAGAGGTTTCAAATTATGTGGTTAAGCATCACAAACAGTATGCTTCTGACTTTGCTAGAGTTACTTTTGTAGACGAAGACTGGAGTAAGCTTTTTCCAGATGCTATCTCAGCTAGAACTGGACGAGGGTTCTTTTCTCACCCCTTGAAAACTGGCCTATATCATCGTATTTTATCCATCTTGAAAGAAGGATTTTCCATTGGTCCAAAGAAGTATGAATTCCTGGCCTTCTCAGCAAGTCAACTTCGTGGAAGTTCTGTTTGGATGTTTGCTTCTAATGACTCCCTGAAGGCCGAGGATATAAGAAGGTGGATGGGCAACTTTGAAGATATTCGTTCAGTATCTAAGTGTGCGGCTAGAATGGGCCAGCTGTTCAGCTCCTCCAGACAAACACTTGAAATCCTACCACGGGATGTAGAAGAGATTCCAGATATTGAAGTCACAACTGATGGCAGTAAATACATATTTTCTGATGGTATCGGGAAGATCTCTGAGAGACTTGCTAAAGAAATGGCTTGCCGAATTGGATTAGACTACACTAACCCTCCTTCAGCTTTTCAAATAAGGTATGGTGGCTACAAAGGAGTTGTTGCTGTGGACCCTGATTCCTTTCGTAATCTTTCTCTGCGACCTAGTATGAAGAAATTCGAATCAAAGAGCAGAATGTTTAACATTACAAGTACCAGCAAATCCCAACCATGCTATATGAATCGTGAAGTTATCTCTCTCCTTTCAACTTTGGGGATAAGAGATGAGATATTTGAGTCGATGCAACAGAATGATATGCGTGAATTAGATGAAATGCTGACCAACAGAGAAGCTGCTCTCTCTGTTCTGGGGAAAATTGGTAGTGCAGAAACAAAGACAGCATCGAAAATTTTACTGCAAGGCTATGAACCAAGTTTAGAGCCTTACCTGTTGATGATTCTTAAGGCCCATCAGGATAATAGGCTGACTGACATAAGAACTAGATGTAAGATTCATGTTCCGAAAGGCCGTGTTCTTATTGGTTGTTTGGATGAAACAGGTGAATTAGAATACGGTCAAGTGTACATCAGAATTACAAAGAACAGCAAAGAGCAGAAGGATAATTGTCAGCCATATTTTGCTGAAGATAATGGAAAAGAGAAAACAGCAGTTGTTGTTGGAAAAGTTGCAGTATCAAAAAATCCTTGTCTCCATCCTGGTGACATCAGAGTACTTGAAGCTGTCTATGACCATGGTTTGTACGCTAAGAACCTGGTTGATTGTGTTGTCTTCCCCCAAAGAGGAGAAAGGTAATGTCGTATGTTATACTGAAACTGAAAGACGATCATCTAGAGTTTATATTGCTCTGGCAATGCCTTCAGAGGAGCTCAAATCTCTATTGAAGTGTTTGTCAGCGTGTTCGTTTCCATGTTAGATTGATATCCCCTCATGTTACGTACTTACATCTCTACCTATTGATGGACGTTGCCAATGCTTGCTTTCTCCTTCAATTAATCTTTGATGTTTAATAGGCCTTGTTTATGTAGAATTTAATCTTTGATGTTAATCAGGCCTCATCCAAATGAATGCTCCGGGGGCGATTTGGACGGTGACCTCTATTTTATCACTTGGGATGAGAAACTGATTCCAGAGAAGGTTGATTCACCTATGGACTACACTGCAGCAAGGCCACGCATAATGGATCATGTTGTTACACTTGAGGTATATTCCTCGCTGTTTATTCATTTTAATTTCTCTTACTAGGTTGTTGCTGCTAATTTACCGAAGATTGTTTTATTTGACTAATATCAATTTTTATACTTGCAATTGCAAATATAATGAAAATCTCAGTTTTTTACAATCTGTAGCATTTCGATAATACTAGAAGAAAATGTGCACTTCGCCGCACCGTTTTCCATTGTTATAAATCATCAAAGAAGGAATTCTTTAAACAAAACTTCTGATGCAAACAAATCACAGGCTAAAATCATTCATTTTGAACAACTTTTTATTGCTTGCCTATGGGTTCATGGGTTCCCAGAGAATCTGGCAAGATATATTAGCTAGGTTTTGAAGTTGACAAAACGGGAAGGAAAAACTGCAGTGTAGGATCTACTCTCTCTGTAAAGAAATATAAGAGCGTTTAGATCACTAAAGTAGTGATCTAAACACTCTTATATTTCTTCACATCTTTTATTTTCTCTCTTTCTTTCCATGTTTGTCTCTTTCTTGTCCCTGTGGTCTAGTTTTTTGACTGCTCTATAACTCTTTTAGGTCCGACGAAAAGTTATTTTCTTAAACCACAACATGACCACATGACAAATCCAGGATGTTATCAATAAGCAATAATGCCAGACTGAGCTGTGCACTTTCCAAATTTGGTGAAAAGTGCATTCTATCTTCCAATTCTTTGTAGCCTGACAAACATTCTAAGTGGTCACTGCTGAAAATTTTGTGATAATATTAGCCTATTTTGAGCTTGCGTAACTGAACACATCAAGAACCTGACGGCGTGATTGTACACAAAATGGCACACAAGCATTCTATACTGCACCCATGTCAGGTTTAATTAAGTTTACAGCTCGTTTACTAATTTAATTAGAGTGGACAAATAAGGCAAGTAACCTGAAAATTCCAACACTAAGTCTGTCCGACCACTCCTTTCCTGCCTTTCTGTTTTCTCTATCCCTGTGTGCTAAGTGCCTCAGGCCGATTTCGCCGCACCATGTGAGCCCGAGCTAGAGTCCATCTTCCACTGATTACCCCCAATAAATCGAACGACCAAAGGCCCATCGGCCGCTACATGAAGACGTGCCAACAACCCTTGATGGATTGAATGGAACTATATGTAACTCCATTAAGAGCTATAGCAAACCATCAGATTAAGGATGGGAACTTCACCTTCAGGGATGAACACCTGATGTCAATGCGAATGAGGTAACCACAGTACTAAGTGGTTCCTTTGGTTGTCGATGTGGTGGCTGGTTGGAGCAGCACCTCCCCTCAAAGCCCCCGCCCCCCTCCAAAGCAGCAATCCAGGGCACCTTAGTCAAAGGCAGTTTAGATTGTGTCAACGCCAGCTGACCAGTGGGACCAAAATGATAAAAAGCCAGATCGCTGAGGGCGGTATATTTCGGGGGAGCTTAGTAACTTTAGAGATTTATTATCTTGAGGCACCTTACATCTTTCTAAAACATTTCTTTCGCAAAAACTGGGTGCATGCCTACAGCCAGAGTGAACTGGCTACGAGCGTCGAACTCAGCCAGGATGGAATAACAGCACAAAATTTTGAATGCTTTGGACCAAATATATGCTCGCCATGCACAGTTTTTTCTTTTTTGATTTTTTCGCCATGCACAGTTAATAACGTTCTTTAGAAATGTGGGTACTTATTTCGGAAAGAAAGACATTTTTGCCATCCTCTAATGAAAACAGTTGTGCATGATTGAGTTTTAAAGTGGTGTTGGCTTTAAAATGCTCTTCAATGTATATATCTAACCTTGATAGCTTCACAACTACTCCCTCTGTTCCTAAATACATGACGATTTGGCCATTCAAATGAACTGCCAAAACGTCATATATTTAGGAACAGAGGGAGTATTTACCAGTTAGCTCCAATAAGCAGTTCAAAGTTGTCTTTTCAACAAGCACATGTATTTTCCTTGCCTGACATGTTTATACCTGTAATCTTATAAGAACACCTGATGAACTGCAGGAAATTCAGAAGTACTTTGTGGATTACATGATAAATGACTCGCTCGGTGCAATCTCAACTGCTCACTTGGTCCACGCGGATCGTCATCCAATGAAAGCCCGGAGCCCTGAGTGCCTCCAGCTAGCTGCTTTGCATTCGATGGCGGTCGACTTTGCCAAGACAGGAGCTCCAGCTGAAATGCCCCGGTCACTGAGACCAAAGGAGTACCCCGACTTCATGGAACGGTGGGACAAACCAACGTACATCTCCAACGGAGCTCTCGGCAAGCTCTACCGAGCGGCTGCGAGCCGTATGCAGAGCGCTCCTGCCCCCTCGTCCTCGGCTCAATCTAGCCCCGCGTTCGATCCTGACCTAGAGGTCCCTGGCTTGGAGGAATTCCTGGCATCCGCGGAGGAGTTCTACGACCTGTACGCGGAGAAGCTGAGCACCCTGATGAGCTACTATGGTGCGGAGCATGAGGACGAGATCCTGACGGGCAACATCCGGAATAGGCTCCTGTACCTGAAGAAGGACAACAAGAGGTACTTCGAGATGAAGGACCGCATCATCGACTCGGTGGAGGGCCTGCACAAGGAGGTGCAGGGTTGGTTCAGGAGCCGCCCAAAGGCAGAGGCGTCAAGGTGGGCGTCGGCGTGGTACCGCGTGACTTATCACCCGGAGCACCGACGGCCGGGAAAGAAGCAGTTCTGGAGCTTCCCGTGGATTGTCTGCGACGAGCTGCTGAAGATCAAGGAGTCCAGTATGCGGCGCAGGCAGCAGGTGGACGACGCGGCGGCCTGAGTCGTCCGGCCAAGTAATTATGTGCGGCTGCTATGAGTTTGTATGTATGTAGTGTAAAACTCTGGGGCATGACTGCAGTGCAGACCATTCTGAGCTGAGCTGAGCTGAGCGGCAGAGCTGTGCCTGCCTCGGTCGTATGGACGGACAGATTTGCTGGATGTGTGTGGTTGGGCTTTGCGGGAGGTTAATCATGCTCCATCACTATCTCAAGATAGCCTCAGCTTTGTGTGCAATTCTGTTCTGGTGGGTGCCTATACCTTTGGGCTGGCGGGTGTATTTTCTCAGGGCGAAACCCATGATCCAACTTTCCGGCTTAATCAGGGGCGTCGTCGCCTCCGCGTCGTTACTTATTGAAGATGTTGGTTCAAAGATCTGTTAAAGTGTGATACCTTTGGTCTGACATCAGTGTTGTACCCTTTATCTGCTTGGGGATGATGTGGTGAACTGGTGATGCATGCCAGGTGGTGGATGGCCTCGAGTTTTTTTCTCTCTTTGCAAGCTGATTTGTTCAGTATTATCAACAATTGATAATATATGGTTGTGGTGTTTAAAATACTATGGCCGTGGGCATCACTTGATAGAGGCTGAGGTGCTCCCTTTTTCGGAAAAAAATATATAAATAATCGACTCCTGTTGTTTCTACAAATTTTAGTGTTACTCTATAACCTGTTCAGGGGCTAACTAATCACCTACTCTCGCCGCTGCTTCTATCACCTTGATTTGATTTGTGGGAAGATCACTGACATATTGATCAGTCCATCAAACATTTCAGACTTTATATTTATGGGGGCCCTGGTTCCAACCGCAAACCAGACCAGTGTTATTGCCCACTTTTTCAGATCAAGAATTCCACCCCTGTACAGCCAGTCTCACATGCAGACGGTTGTGCGTTTGCTCTGAATTATCACCACCATGAATATACGTTGATCCTTGGCACCGACGCCATAAATTGGAGCCTGACAAGGGTAGATGGATCTTGCCGGAAAATCTTCAATGGGCAGCGCAAGTAGCACCCACAGGTACTACCCCCTCCCCCTCTGGAGAACACTACTAGCTCGATCATCTATATAAGGTCACAAGCTCTCGCCATGGACAAACCACAAGCACCACAGTCACTTCACTGCTCAAGTAGCTGGCAAGAGCTTTGAACGCGTTGCAACCTTGCATCCCGGTCGATCGATCGATGGCGTCCAAGGTCGAGCTGGTGGTGGAGGTGAAGTCGCCGGCGGAGAAGCTGTGGACGGCGATGCGCGAGTCGACGGAGCTGTTCCCCAAGATCTTCCCCGAGCAGTACAAGAGCATCGAGACCGTGGAGGGCGACGGCAAGTCCGCCGGCACCGTCCGCCTCATCAAGTACACCGAGGGTACGTGCGCCGTGAAACGATCCACATATCCGGAGCTTGTATCAGTATATATATGTAACGTGAGCATTGGGTGCGTGCCTTCAGGGGTTCCGATGGTGACGTTCGCCAAGGAGAAGGTGGAGGTGGCGGACGACGAGAAGAAGGTGGTGTCGTACAGCGTGGTGGACGGCGAGCTGGTGAGCTTCTACAAGAACTTCAGGGTGACGGTGCAGGTGACCGACAAGGGCGCCGACGGCGCCGGCGCGGTGGTGAACTGGACCATGGACTTCGACAAGGCCAGCGACGAGGTGCCCGAGCCGGACGTCATCAAGGAGACCGCCGCCAAGACCTTCCACGACCTCGACGACTACCTCCTCAAGAACTAGCAGCTCTTAGCTGCCTCGTCGCTGGCCGCCGCGGACGATCCTCCGTCCGTCCGTCCGTCCATCCATCCATCCATGAATACTGTCGTTGTTGCCTGTTGTCTGCGGTGTCCCCGCACCAAGCTTACTCTCACGTAAACGACCGTGTGTACGGCCGTGTACGTGTGCATCTGCCTGCGATGGGACGGCCGCGTGAGTAGTGGAATAATAAATATAACAATAATAAAGTCGCAGCTTTATGATCACGTATACGTACGAATGGTGCTAGATTTGTGCGATTTGGTTTGATTCGATCTGCAGAAAAAATTCAGTATGTTGTGGTGGAATGTTTTCCTCCCTTCAAACCGGGCTACTCAAGAGAGAGATAACATGGGCAGGGCCGCGGGGAAGAGAAAACAATGAGTTTGGGCGCTATGAGAAAACCCACCGCATGGAAAAAACTAGACGGCATCAAGAAAAACTAGACTTATTAAGCAGTACCAACCACATAAAAATATTACGGACAAAGATGATTTCCCATCCAAACCAAGACGCGACAACTACCCAAAAGCACAACGAAAATACTAATTGGTGAACGTTCCCCCGGAGGGGATGACAAACAAACGCCTTTCGATGGCATTTTTAGGTGGCAGGAGATGGCAAATTCTGCATGTTCTTGTCGCAAAATTTTCTTGCTTCCAGAAAATGCCATGCGCCTCTGAAAAATTACCATGCGTCTCTGAAGAAACTGCCAGAAAAGACGTTCGTAAATGCCACCCCTCCCGACAAACGTTCGCCGACTATTGGGTCCAAACACAAATGTCTATAGCAGACCAACAACACGACATCCACACCATTAGCATCATCTATGTAGCAATCTCTTTTAGCACCTTACCAACATGCTTCACAACATCAACCAACTTTGGCTTCGAAATACCTGTTCAATACAACATGAAAGAACAAGGTGTAAACACTATCTCGAAAGGAATTCTGGTCCAGTTGTACTTAAAAGTGGCACGATTGTTTTTCACCTCCAGAAAGGAAAGGAAAACTCCACACATAACAATGCCACAACGAGTTAGGACACAGATCAGTCCCCAACACCACACCCGCGGTTTTTCAGACCACTCTAGCAATCGGACACAAGAAGAACATGTGTTGGGAAGTCTAGTATGAGTTTATAAAGAGCAAGTAGGGTTTCGAGGCCAATGCCTTTTTCTTATAACTTTCATGGTAAGGACAACATTTTGAAACAATTGACATAGGAATATGCATTTTGAGAGGGATTTTAGTGCTCTAGATCCATTTGAAATTAGCCCCAGCAAGATGTTTTTCGAGCCAGCAATGCATAGATATAGTAGTGTAGATATGATTTATGTTAAGTTTCCATATGATATCATCAGATAAATCACATATAGGAATAGTACGTCATCACATATTTTCCATTCTCTCCCATTGTTCAGCCATAATGGGGGATTCTTCTAAAGGATGTTACAGGATTAAGCGACTCAAGTTTTTCCATAGTGCAATTTTGTTCTGAACAAACACCACAAAGCAAAGGGAATTTCTCACAAAAGGGTCTACTTTAAAAAATGATACATTTCTATGGTCTAGCAGTATTACCCTTAATTAGCACAACCCCCTCTACCCACCATATATAAATCTTTCACTCTCATTATCGCCTTCCAACAAGGAGAATCATACATTTGACTAATAGACATATATTTTGTTTTCTAATATTTAGCTTTAACCAAGGAAACAATAGAGTTCTTCAAATATTTAGCTTTAACAACTTCTTGCCATAGTCTGCTACCCTTTATCTAATTTCCACCAACATTTGACTAGTAGATATATAGTTTGTTTTCAAATTTCCACCACCATTTGACTCATAGACTTATATTTTGTTTCCTGAGATCTTTGACACCCAGGCCCCCTTTGCTTTTTTTTATCTACAAACAATGCCCCATTTCACCAAATGACATCTCTTTTTTCCACAACGTTGCCAAAGGAATTTTCTTCTAGGTTTATCCCATTTCTTAATCATAGTTCCATTCATGAAAAACACTGACATATATAAGATGGATGTGGGATAGGACACAATTAAGCTATATAGTACGACCTTCCATAGACATGGCATACCCAACCCAAGAATCGATTTCTGAAGTAACTGAATATCAACAAAGCTCCAGTCATACACTTTTAGGCCAACATAACTTACATGCATGCCTAGATATTTAAAAGGAAAGGAGTTGATATACAAATTGATCCCAACATAAGTTTCCATAGTAGGTTCATCACCCCCAATAACACACACACCTCACCTTTTACAATTATTTTTTAAACCTGACATGATTTCATTCTGGATAGTCCTCAGTATTGTGGTGTATTGTAAAATATCAATGCCATTAGGAACAAGATCAATTTCCAGCCCAGTCAAAAGCCCATTAAAGTGTGCTTGTGTAACAATTTTACCGAGGCTCACAGTTGCCAGGTTAAAAAAAAGGAGATAAGCGGTCCCCTTCGTGCACCCCCTTGGATCTCTGGAAGTAGGGCCCAGTTACAACGTTCAGTTTAACACATACATCACCGTCGATCATAATATGTCTATTCCAACAAATCCACTTAGTGCCAAACCCACGTACAGAATGACAATCAAGTAGGAATTCCCAGTTGACCTCGCCATAGGCCTTACCGAAATATAGCTTAAGAATAATAATGGTTCTTATTTTGTTCACATAAGTATGGTGCAAGATTTCATGCAATGTCATGATGCCATCCATAATGGCACAACTTTTATTAAAGCATTTTGGTGTCTTCTAAACAAAATATCAAAAAAATGCTCAAGGCAAACAATCAAAACTTTTGTGATAAGCTTGTAAAAACATCTCAATCAACGAATGGGCCTAAAATTGTTGTATCTTGTTTGCATCAGAAAGTTTGGGTTATAGTGCAATAATACCATAGTTTAATTGTTGAACTTCTAGAGAAACAACATGAATACATTCAAATAAACGCACGACATCCTCACTGACCAAATCCCAATAGTTTTGAAAAAACTCTATGGGTATATTATCAGGGACAGGGTATGACTAGATTTCATTAAAAATAGAACATGTTTTACTTCCACCTTGCCGAAGCGTCTGCTAGTAGAAAGGTATCTAGATTACAATATTTTTCATTAGGAGCCCACAACCCATCAGATAAATGTACATGTTACTAGGTGCAGGTCCAAACAACTCTTTATGATAGCAAGTAGCATGCTTAAGCAACTCATCAATGCACTCAATAGTAACATCACAATCACTCAAGGGAGAAATTGCGTTTGTTTGTTCCTACCATTATCAATAACACGAAACTGAGTAGTATCCTAACCCCCCTTAAGGAGCCACATTTCAAAAGATCTTTGCAACTAGGCAATTTCCTCTTTAGCTAGAAAATTGTGAAGGTCAACATTGATATCTCTCAAACGTATCTATATTTTTATATTGTTCCATGCTATGATAGTATCAATTTGGATGTTTTATATGCAATTATATATCATTTCTTGGGACTAACCTATTAACCTAGTGCCTAGTGCCAGTTGTTGTTTTTTGCTTGTTTTGGGCTTTTCAGGAAATCAATATCAAATAGAGTCCAAAGGGAGAACAAACTTTGCATTGATTTTTTCAGGACCAGAAGAGACCCTAGAAGGTTCGGGAGAAGACCTGAAGAGTCACGAGGGAGCGACAAGCTCGGGAGACGCGCCCCGAGGCGTGCCCTCTAGGCCTGTGGGCCCCTCATGGCATGTCTTGACCTAATTGCGCCCCTATAAATTCTCAAATATTCCCCTGACATCAAAGAGCCACCCAAAATACTTTTTTGCCGCCGCAAGTTTCTGTTCTCGTGAGATCCCATCTGGAGGCCTTCTCCGATACTCTGTCGGAGGGGGAATTGATCACGGAGGGGCTCTACCTCAACCTTGCTGCCCTTTCGATGATGCATGAGTAGTTTGCCTCAAACCTATGGGTCCATAGCTACTAGCTAGATGGCTTCTTCTCTCTCTTTGATCTTCAATACAATGTTCTCCTTGATGTTCTTGGAGATCTATTCAATGTAATGACTTTTTGTGGTGTGTTTATTGGGATCCGATGAATTGTGAATTTATGATCAGATTTATCCATGAATATTATTTGAGTTTTCTCCGAACTCTTGTACGCATGATTATTATAGCTTCCTATTTCTCTCTGATCTATTGATTTGGTTTGGCCAACTAGATTGATTTTTCTTGCAATGGGAGAGGTGCTTTGTAATGGGTTCGATCCCAATGATAGAAGGGCACATGACACGTTCTTTATGAACTTAATACTCTAGATGCATGCTAGTTAGCGGTCGATGTGTGGAGTAATAGTAGTAGATGCAGAATCATTTCAGTCTACTTGTCTCGGACATGATGCCTATATACATGATCATTGCCTTAGATATCGTCATGATTATTCACTTTTCTATCAATTGCCCAACAATAATTTGTTTACCCATCGTATGCTATTTTCAAGGGAGAAGCCTCTAGTGAAAACTATGGCCCCCGGATCTATTTTCCATCATATTTAAACCAAAAATACTTTGCTACAATTTTTCTTTCTTTATTTTATTTTGATTTTTGTGCGATCTATCTATCCATCTATCTATCTATCACCATACAATTTAATCTTGCAAATAACCGCCAAGGGATTGACAACCCCTTGCTCACCTTGGGTGCAAGGATTTGTTATCTTGTGTGCATGTATTGTTAATGAGGTGTTGTGTGGTTCTCCTGCTGGATTGATAACATTGGTTCTTAACTAAGGGAAAACTTATCTCTACTGTACTGCTTCATCCTCTCCTCTTTGAGGAAATCTCAACGCAGCTTACAAGTAGTAGGAAGAATTTATGGCCTCGTTGCCGAGGAGACATCATCAACATCTATCAAGTACTGATAACCCACAAGTATAGGGGATCACAACAATTTTTTAGGGTAGTATTCAACCCATATTGATTCGACACAAGAGGAGCCAAAGAATATTTGCAAGTATTAGCAATTGAGTTGTCAATTCAACCACAACTGGAGACTAAATATTTGCTACAGAGTGATCAGTAGCACGGTAATATGATAATTTGATAGCAGTAGTAACAATAGCAACATTAACAGTAACAACCGTAGCAATAGTTTTGTAGCAGTTGTGACAGCAATAGCAAAAACAATAGTAACTTAGCAAAGATCAATATGTAAAAAGCTCGTAGGCATTGGATTAGTGATGGATATATTATATTGGATGACATTCATCATGTAACAGTTATAACCTAGGGTGACACAAAACTAGCTCCAATTCATCAATGTAATGTAGGCATGTATTCCGAAAATAGTCATATATGCTTATGGAAAGAACTTGCATGACATCTTTTGTCCTACCCTCCCGTCGCAGTGGGGTCCATATGGAAACTAAGGGATATTAAGGCATCCTTTTAATAGAGAACCAGAACAAAGCATTAACACATAGTGAATAGATGAACTCCTCAAATTACGATAATCACCGGAAAGAATCCCAATAATTGTCACCTTGGGGTATGCGGATCATAACACGTAATAGGTGCGTATAACTTGCATGGTAGGGTCAAGAACACAAATATATTCATGAAAACATAAAGGGTTCAGATCTGAAATCATGGCGCTCGGGCCCTAGTGAAAATCATTAAGCAAAGCAAAGTCATAGCAACATCAATCTCAAAACACAATGGATACTAGGGATCAAGCCCTAACAAAACTAACTCGATTACATGATAACTCTCATCCAATCCATCATCGTCTAGTGATACGTCTCCAACGTATCTATAATTTATGAAGTATTCATGCCATGTTTACAAAAATTTTATATGATTTTTGTATGATTTGATTGGAACTAACCCGGACTAACGTTGTTTTAAGCAGAACTACATGGTGTCGTTTTTTGTGCAGAAATAAAAGTTCTCAGAATGGGCTGAAAATTTATGGTGATTTTTTATGGACCAAAAGAAACCCCCCAAAGCACCGGAGCAGGGCCAGCAAGTGACCCAGGAGGCCACAATCCTAGGGGGTGCACCCACTCCCCTAGGGTGCACCCCTCGGCTTGTGGGCCCCTTGGGCACCCCCTTGACGTGAGACCGATGCCAAAAATTCTTATAAATACCAAAACCCCGAAAAGAACCCTAGATCGGAAGTTCCGCCACTGCAAGCCTCTGTAGCCACGAAAAACCAACCGCGAGCCCCTTCCGGCACCTTGGCGAAGGGGGAAATCATCTCCGGAGGCCATCTTCATCATTCTGGTGGTCTCCATGACGAGAAGGGAGTAGTTCACCCTCGGGGCTGAGGGTATGTACTAGTAGCTATGTGTTTGATCTCTCTCTCTCTCTCTCCCGTGTTCTTGATTTGGCACAATCTTGATGTTCCACGAACTTTGTTACTATAGTTGGATCATATGGTGTTTCTCCCTCTCTATCTTCTTGTGATTAATTGAGTTTTACCTTTGAGGTTTCACTATTATCGGATTGAATACTTTTATGGATTTGAGAACACTTGATGTATGTCTTGCGTGGGATACCCGTGGTGACAATGGGCTGTTCTATTGATTCACTTGATGTATGTTTTGGCACTCAACTCACGGATTCCCGAGGTGACATTGGGGTAATCTATGCATAGGGGTTGATGCACGTTTTCATCCTTGTTTCTCTGGTAGAAATCTTGGGGCACTCTTTGAGGTTCTTTGTGTTGGATTGAATATTATGAATATGAAGTTGTTTGATGCATATCGTATAATTGACCCACAGATACTTATGGTGACATTGGAGTATCTAGGTGACATTAGGGTTGATTTATGTGTATCATATGGTGTTATTTTAGTACAAATTCTAGGGCTGTTTGTGACACTTATAGGAATAGCTCAAAAGATTTATCAGAAAGAATAACTTTGAGGTGGTTTCGTACCCTACAAGCAATTTCATCTTATGTTCTCTGTGATAGGAACTTTGGAGTGACTTTTTTTCACACATTAAGGGATTGCCATATGATTTAATTATGTGATCCTTGTTGAGAGACTTTGCACTAGTAAAAGTATGAACCCTAGGCCTTGTTTTCAAGCATTGCAATACCCCTTTTTCTCACTTTTGTTACTATTTACATTGTTGTTTTTATATTTTTAGATTACAAAAACCTATATATACTATCCATATTACACTTGTATCACCATCTCTTCGCCGAACTAGTGCACCTATTGTTGGGGAACGCAGTAATTTCAAAAAAATTCATACACACACGCAAGATCCATATAGGTGATTCATAACAACTAGAGGGGATAGAGTTGTCTACGTACCCTCATAGACCGTAAGCGGAAGCGTTATGACAACGCGGTTGATGTAGTCATACGTCTTCACGATCCGACCGATCCCAACACTGAAGGTACGACACCTCCGCAATCTGCACACGTTCAGCTCGGTGACGTCCCACGAACTCTAGATCCAGCTGAGTGTTGAGGGAGAGCTTTGTCAGCACGATGGCGTGATGACGGTGATGATGAAGTTACCAACGCAGGGCTTCGCCTAAGCACTACAACGGTATGACCGAGGTGGAATTCGGTGGAGGGGGGCACCGCACACGGCTAAACAATCAACTTGTGTATCTATGGGGGTGCCCCCTCCCCCGTGTATATAAAGGAGTGGAGGAGGGGGAGGGCTGGCCCTCTATGGCGCGCCCAAGGGGGGAGTCCTACTCCCGGTGGGAGTAGGATTCCCCCTTCCCTTGTTGGAGTAGGAGAGAAAGGAAGGGGAGAGAGAGGGAAGGAAGGGGGCCCCCGGCCCCCACCCAATTCAGATTGGGCTTGGGGGTGTGCGCCCTCCACCTTGGCCGCCTCATCCTCTCTCCCACTAAGGCCCATACACTCCCCGGGGGGTTCCGGTAACCCCCCGGTACTCCGGTAAATGCCCGAACTCACCTGGAACCATTCTAATGTCCAAACATAGCCTTCCAATATATCGATCTTTATGTCTCGACCATTTCGAGACTCCTCGTCATGTACGTGATCATATCCAGGACTCCGAACTACCTTTGGTACATCAAAACACATAAACTCATAATACCGATCGTCACCGAACGTTAAGCGTGCGGACCCTACGAGTTCGAGAACTATGTAGACATGACCGAGACTTGTCTCCGGTCAATAACCAATAGCGGAAACTGGATGCTCATATTGGTTCCTACATATTCTACGAAGATCTTTATCGGTCAAACTGCATAACAACATATGTTGTTCCCTTTGTCATCGGTATGTTACTTGCCCGAGATTCGATCATGGGTATCTCAATACCTAGTTCTATCTCGTTATCGGCAAATCTCTTTACTCGTTCCGTAATGCAACATCCCGTAACTAACTCATTAGTCACATTGCTTGCAAGTCTTATAGTGATGTGCATTACCGAGAGGGCCCAGAGATACCTCTCCGATACACGGAGTGACAAATCCTAATATCGATCTATGCCAACTCAACAAACACCATCGGAGACACCTATAGAGCATCTTTATAGTCACCCATTTACGTTGTGATGTTTGATAGCACACTAAGTGTTCCTCCGGTATTCGGGAGTTGCATAATCTCATAGTCATAGGAACATATATAAGTTATGGAGAAAGCAATAGCAGTAAACTAAACGATCAAAGTGATAAGCTAACGGATGGGTCAAGTCAATCACATCATTTTCTAATGATGTGGTCCCATTTATCAAATGACAACTCTTTGTCCATGGCTAGGAAACTTAACCATCTTTGATTAACGAGCTAGTCAAGTAGAGGCATACCAGTGACACTCTGTTTGTCTATGTATTCACACATGTACTAAGTTTCTGGTTAATACAATTATAGCATGAATAATAAACATTTATCATGATATAAGGAAATACAAATAACAACTTTATTATTGCCTCTAGGGCATATTTCCTTCAGTCTCCCACTTGCGTCAGTAATGTAGATTACATTGTAATGATTCTAACACCCATGGAGTCTTGGTGCTGATCATGTTTTGCTCGTGAGAGAGGCTTAGTGAATGGGCCTGCAACATTCAGATCCGTATGTATCTTGCAAATCTCTATGTCTGCCTCCTTGACTTGATCGCAGATGGAATTGAAGCGTCTCTTGATGTGCTTGTTTCTCTTGTGAAATCTGGATTCCTTTGCCAAGGCAATTGCACTAGTATTGTCACAAAAGATTTTCATTGGACCCGATGCACTAGGTATGACATCTAGATCGGATATGAACTCCTTTATCCAGACTCCTTCATTTGCTGCTTCCGAAGCAGCTATGTACTCCGCTTCACACATAGATCCCTCCATGACGCTCTGCTTGGAACTGCACAAACTGACAGCTCCACCATTCAATAAAAATACGTATCCGGTTTGTGACTTAGAGTCATCCGGATCAGTGTCAAAGCCTGCATCGACATAACCATTTATGACGAGCTTTTTGTCACCTCCATAAACGAGAAACACATCCTTAGTCCTTTTCAGGTATTTCGGGATGTTCTTGACCGCTGTCCAGTGATCCACTCCTGGATTACTTTGGTACCTCCCCGCTAAACTGATAGCAAGGCACACATCAGGTCTGGTACACAGCATTGCATACATGATAGAACCTATGGCTCAAGCATAGGGAATGACTTTCATTTTCTCTATATCTTCTACAACGGTCGGGCATTGAGTTTGACTCAACTTCACACCTTGTAACACAGGCAAGAACCCTTTCGTTGCTTGATCCATTTTGATCTTCTTCAAAACTTTATCAAGCTATGTGCTTTGTGAAAGTCCAATTAAACGTCTTGATCTCTCTCTGTAGATCTTGATGCCTAATATATAAACAGCTTCACCGAGGTCTTTCGTTGTAAAATTCTTATTCAAGTATCCTTTTATGCTATTCAGAAATTCAGTATCATTTCCGATCAGCAATATGTCATCCACATATAATATCAGAAATGCTACAGAGCTCCCACTCACTTTCTTGTAAATACAGGCTTCTCCAAAAGTCTGTAAAACCATATGCTTTGATCACACTATCAAAGTGTATATTCCAACTTCGAGAGGCTTGCACCAGTCCATAAATAGATCGCTGGAGCTTGCACACTTTGTTAGCACCTTTTGGATCGACAAAACCTTCTGGTTGCATCATATACAACTCTTCTTTAAGATATCCATTAAGGAATGCAGTTTTGACATCCATTTGCCAAATTTCATAATCATAAAATGCGGCAATTGCTAACATGATTCGGATGGACTTAAGCATCGCTGCGGGTGAGAAGGTCTCATCGTAGTCAACTCCTTGAACTTGTCAAAAACCTTTCGCAACAAGTCAAGCTTTGTAGACAGTAACATTACCGTCAGCGTCAGTCTTCTTCTTGAAGATCCATTTATTCTCTATGGATTGCCGATCATCGGGCAAGTCAACCAAAGTCCACACTTTGTTCTCATACATGGATCCCATCTTAGATTTCATGGCCTCAAGCCATTTTGCGGAATCTGGGCTCATCATCGCTTCCTCATAGTTCGTAGGTTTGTCATGGTCAAGTAACATGACTTCCAGAACAGGATTACCGTACCACTCTGGTGCGGATCTTACTCTGGTTGACCTACGAGGTTCGGTAGTAACTTGATCAGAAGGTTCTTGATCATCATCATTAACTTCCTCACTTACTGGTGTAGGAATCACTGGAACTGATTTCTGTGATGAACTACTTTCCAATAAGGGAGCAGGTACAGTTACCTCATCAAGTTCTACTTTCCTTCCACTCACTTCTTTCGAGAGAAACTCCTCTAGAAATGGTCAATTCTTAGCAACGAATATCTTGCCTTCGGATCTGTGATAGAAGGTGTACCCAACTGTCTCCTTTGGGTATCCTATGAAGACACATTTCTCCGATTTGGGTTCGAGCTTATCAGGTTGAAGCTTTTTCACATAAGCATCGCAGCCCCAAACTTTAAGAAACGACAACTTGGGTTTGTTGCCAAACCATAGTTCATAAGGTGTCGTCTCAATGGATTTCGATGTGCCCTATTTAACGTGAATGCAGCCGTCTTTAAAGCATAACCCCAAAACGATAGTGGTAAATCAGTAAGAGACATCATAGATCACACCATATCTAATAAAGTGCAGTTATGACGTTCGGACACACCATTACGCTGTGGTGTTCCAGGTGGCGTGAGTTGCGAAACTACTCCGCATTGTTTCAAATTAAGACCAAACTCATAACTCAAATATTCACCTCCACGATCAGATCTTTGAAACTTAATTTTCTTGTTATGATGATTTTCCACTTCACTCTGAAATTCTTTGAACTTTTCAAATGTTTCAGACTTATGTTTCATCAAGTAGATATATCCATATCTGCTCAGATCATCTGTGAAGGTAAGAAAATAACGATACCCGCCGCGAGCGTCAACACTCATCGGACCGCATACATCAGTATGTATTATTTCCAACAAGTCTGTTGCTTGCTCCATTGTTCCGGAGAACGGAGTCTTAGTCATCTTGCCCATGAGACATGGTTCGCAAGCATCAAGTGATTCATAATCAAGTGATTCCAGAAGTCCATCGGCATGGAGTTTCTTCATGCGTTTTACACCAATATGAACTAAACGGCAGTGCCACAAATAAGTTGCACTATCATTATTAAACTTATATCTTTTGGCTTCAATACTATGAACATGTGTATCACTACTATCAAGATTTAGTAAAAATAGACCAGTCATCAAGGGTGCATGACCATAAAAGATATATTACTCATATAAATAGAACAACCATTATTCTATGATTTAAATGAATAACCGTCTCGCATCAAACAAGATCCAGATATAATGTTCATGCTCAACGCTGGCACCAAATAACAATTATTTAGGTCTAATACTAATCCCGAAGGTAGATGTAGAGGTAGCATGCTGACGGAGATCACATCGACTTTGGAACCATTTCCCACGTGCATCGTCACCTTGTCCTTAGCTAATCTTCGCTTAATCCGTAGCCCCTATTTTGAGTTGCAAATATTAGCAACAGAACCAGTATCAAATACCCAGGCGCTACTACAAGCATTAGTAAGGTACACATCAATAACATGTATATCAAATATACCTTTCACTTTGCCATCCTTCTTCTCCGCCAAATACTTGGGGCAGTTCCGCTTCCAGTTACCAGTCCCTTTGTAGTAGAAGCACTCAGTCTCAGGCTTAGGTCCAAACTTGGGCTTCTTAACTTGAGCAGCAACTTGCTTGCCGTTCTTCTTGAAGTTCCCCTTCTTCCCTTTACCCTCTTTGTTGAAACTGGTGGTCTTGTTGACCATCAACACTTGATGCTCCTTCTTGATTTCTACCTCCGCAGCCTTTAGCATTGCGAAGAGCTCGGGAATTGTCTTATACATCCCCTGCATATTATAGTTCATCACGAAGCTCTTGTAGCTTGGTAGCAGTGATTGAAGAAATCTGTCAATGACACTATCATTAGAAAGATTAATTCCCAACTAAGTCAAGTGGTTGTGGTACCCAGACATTCTGAGTATATGTTCACTGACAGAACTATTCTCCTCTATTTTGCAGCTATAGAACTTATTGGAGACTTCATATCTCTCAATCCGGGCATTTCATTGAAATATTAATTTCAACTCCTGGAACATCTCATATGCTCCATGACGTTCAAAACATCGTTGAAGTCCCGGTTCTAAGCCGTAAAGCATGGCACACTGAACTATTGAGTAGTCATCAGCTTTGCTTTGCCAGACGTTCATAACATCTGGTGTTGCTCCTGCAGCGGGTTTTTCACCTAGCGGCGCTTCCAGGACGTAATTCTTCTCTGCAGCAATGAGGATAATCCTCAAGTTATGGACCCAGTCCGTGTAATTTCTACATCATGTTTCAACTTAGCTTTCTCTAGGAACGCATTAAAATTCAACGGAACAACAGTACGAGCCATCTATCTACAACAACATAGACATGCAAAATACTATCAGGTACTAAGTTCATGATAAATTAAAGTTCAATTAATCAAATTACTTAAGAACTCCCACTTATATAGACATCCCTCTAATCATCTAAGTGATCATGTGATCCATATTAACTAAACCATGTCCGATCATCACGTGAGATGGAGTAGTTTTCAATGGTGAACATCACTATGTTGATCATATCTACCATATGATTCACGCTCGAATTTTTGGTCTCAGTGTTCCGAGGCCATATCTGCATATGCTAGGCTTGTCAAGTTTAACCCGAGTATTCCGCGTGTGCAAAACTGGCTTGCACCCATTGTATGTGAACGTAGAGCTTATCACACCCGATCATCACGTGGTGTCTCAGCACGACGAACTGTAGCAACGGTGCATACTCAGGGAGAACACTCATACCTTGAAATTTAGTGAGAGACCATCTTATAATGCTACCGCCGAACTAAGCAAAATAAGATGCATAAAGGATAAACATCACATGCAATCAATATAAGTGATATGATATGGCCATCATCATCATGTGCCTTTGATCTCCATCTCCAAATCACCGTCATGATCACCATCGTCACCGGCTTGACACCTTGATCTCCATCGAAGCATCATTTTTGTCTCGCCAACTATTGCTTCTACGAATATCGCTACCGCTTAGTGATAAAGTAAAGCAATTACATGGCGATTGCATTTCATACAATAAAGCGATGACCATATGGCTCCTGCCAGTTGCCGATAACTGTGTTACAAAACATGATCATCTCATAAAATAAAATTTAGCATCATGTCTTGACCATATCACATCACAACATGTCCTGCAAAAACATGTTAGACGTCCTCTACTTAGTTGTTGCAAGTCTTACATGGCTGCTACGGGCTTAGCAAGAACCGTTCTTACCTACGCATCAAAAACCACAACACGGTATAGTGATTGCTTTTTGATCTTCAGAAAGAACCCTGTTCATTGAATCTGACTCAACTAAAATTGGAGAAACTGACACCCACTAGCCACCTGTGTGCGAAGCACGTCGGTAGAACCAGTCTCGCGTAAGCGTACACGTAATGTCGGTCTGAGCCGCTTCATCCAACAATATCACTGAATCAAGAATCAACTAGTGACGGCAAGCAATATGTATATACCCACGCCCACAACTCCTTTGTGTTCTACTCGTGCATATAACATCTATGCATAGACCTGGCTCGGATGCCACTGTTGGGGAACGCAGTAATTTCAAAAAATTTCCTACGCACACGCAAGATCCATCTAGGTGATACATAGCAATGAGAGGGGATAGAGTTTTCTACATACCCTCGTAGACCGTAAGCGGAAGCGTTATGACAATGCGGTTGATGTAGTCGTACATCTTCACGATCCGACCGATCCCAGCACCGAAGGTACGGCACCTCTGCGATCTGCACACGTTCAGCTCGGTGACGTCCCACGAACTCTAGATCCAGCTGAGTGTCGAGGGAGAGATTCTTCAGCACGACGGCATGATGACGGTGATGATGAAGTTACCGACGCAGGGCTTCGCCTGAGCACTACAACGATATGACCGAGGTGGAATTCTGTGGAGGGGGGCACCGCACACGGCTAAACAATCAACTTGTGTATCTATGGGGTGCCCCCTCCCCTGTATATAAAGGAGTGGAGGAGGGGAAGGGCCGGCCCTCTATGGTGCGCCCAAAGGGGGAGTCCTACTCCCGGTGGGAGTAGGATTCCCCCTTCCCTTGTTGGAGTAGGAGAGAAAGGAAGGGGGAGAGAGAGAGGGAAGGAAGGGGAGCCCGACCCCCACTCAATTCGGATTGGGCTTGGGGGGGGGGCACGCCCTCTACCTTGGCCGCCTCCTCCTCTCTCCCACTAAGTCCCATTAAGGCCCATACACTCCCCAGGGGGTTCCGGTAACCCCCCGGTACTCTGCTAAATGCCCGAACTCACCCAAAACCATTACGATGTCTAAACATAGCCTTTCAATACATCAATCTTTATGTCTCGACCATTTCGATACTCCTTGTCATGTCCGTGATCATATCCGGGACTCCAAACTACTTCGGTACATCAAAACACATAAACTCATAACACCGATCGCCACCTAATGTTAAGCGTGCGGACCCTACGGGTTCGAGAACTATGTAGACATGACCGAGACTCGTCTCTGGTCAATAACCAATAGCGGAACCTGGATGCTCATATTGGTTCCTACATATTCTACGAAGATCTCTATCGGTCAAATAGCATAACAACATACGTTGTTCCCTTTATCATCGGTATGTTACTTGCCCAAGATTCGGTCGTAGGTATCTCAATACCTAGTTCAATCTCGTCACCGGCAAATCTCTTTACTCATTCCATAATGCAACATCCCGTAACTAACTCATTAGTCACATTGCTTGCAAGGCTTATAGTGGTGTGCATTACCGAGAGGGCCCAGAGATACCTCTCCGATACACAGAGTGACAAATCCTAATCTCGATCTATGCCAACTCAACAAACACCATCGGAGACACCTGTAGAGAATCTTTATAGTCACCCAGTTACGTTGTGACATTTGATAGCACACTAAGTGGTCCTTCGGTATTTGGGAGTTGCATAATCTCATAGTCATAGGAACATGTATAAGTTATGGAGAAAGCAATAGCAGTAAACTTAACGATCAAAGTGCTAAGCTAACGGATGGGTCAAGTCAATCACAACATTATCTAATGATGTGATCCCGTTTATCAAATGACAACTCTTTGTCCATGGCTAGGAAACTTAACCATCTTTGATTAACGAGCTAGTCAAGTAGAGGCATACTAGTGACACTCTGTTTGTCTATGTATTCACACATGTACTAAGTTTCCGGTTAATACAATTCTAGCATGAATAATAAACATTTATCATGATATAAGGAAATATAAATAACAACTTTATTATTGCCTCTAGGGCATATTTCCTTCACCTATACAATTTACCATTGTATTGGGTGTGTTGGGGACACAAGAGACTCTTTGTTATTTGGTTGCAGGGTTGTTTGAGAGAGACCATCTTCATCCTATGCCTTCCATGTTGGGAAACATAACATGCAATTTCAAAAAATTTCCTACGACCATGCACAATCTATCTAGGAGATGCATAGCAAAGAGAGGGGGAGAGTGTGTCTACAAACCCTCGTAGACCGAAAGTGGAAGCGTTAGGTTAACGCGGTTGATGTAGTCAAACGTCTTCGCGATCCAGCCGATCTAGTACCGAACGTATGGCACCTCCGAGTTTAGCACACATTTAGCTCGATGATGTCCCTCGAACTCTTGATCCAGCAGAGGGTCGAGGGAGAGTTCCGTCAGCACGGCAGCGTGGTGACGGTGATGGTGATGTGATCCGCGCAGGGCTTCGCTTAAGCACTACGACGCTATGACCGGAGGAGTAAACTATGGAGGGGGGGCACCGCACACGGCTAAGAGAACAATTGATGTGCTATGGGGTGCCCCCTGCCCCTGTATATAAAGGAGGGAAGGAGGAGGCCGGCCACCAAGGGGGCGCGCCATGGGGGGAGTGCTACTAAGACTCCACTCCTAGTAGGATTCAGCGCCCCCTATTTCCTTTCTTACTGGAGGGGAAAAGGAAGGAGAGGGAGAGGGAGAGGGAAAGGGGGGCGCCGCCCCCTCCCCTAGTCCAATTCAGACTCCATGGGGGGCACCCCTTGCGGCCTCCCCTCTCTCTCCACTAAGGCCCATGTAGGCCCAATATTCCCCCCCCCCCGGGGGGGGGGGGGGGTTCCGGTAACCCCTTGGTACTCCTGTAAAATACCCGAACCACCCGAAACCATTTTGACGTCCGAATACTACCTTCCAATATATGAATCTTTACCTCTCGACCATTTCGAAACTCCTTGTCATGTACGTGATCTCATCCGGGACTCTGAACAAACTTCGGTCACCAAAACACATAACTCATAATACAAATCATCATAGAACGTTAAGCGTGGAGACCCTACGGGTTGGAGAACTATGTAGACATGACCGAGACACACCTTTGGTCAATAACCAATAGCGGAGCCTGGATGCTCATATTGGTTCCTACATATTCTACGAAGATCTTTATCAGTCAAACCGTAATAATAACATGCGTTATTCCCTTTTGTCATCGGTATGTTACTTGCCCGAGATTCGATCGTCGGTATCATTATACCTAGTTCAATCTCGTTACCGACAAGTCCCGTTACTTGTTCCGTAATGCATCATCTCGTAACTAACTCATTAGTCACATTGCTTGCAAGGCTTATAGTGATTTGCATTACTGAGAGGGAGATACCTCTCTGATACTCAGAGTGACAAGTCCTAATCTCAATCTATGCCAACCCAACAAACACCTTTGGGGACACCTGTAGATCATCTTTATAATCACCTAGTTATGTTGTGACGTTTGATAGCACACAAGGTGTTCCTCCGGTACTCGGGAGTTGCATAATCTCATAGTCAGATGAATATGTATAAGTCATGAAGAAAGCAATAACAATAAAACTTAACGATCATTATGCTAAGCTAACAAATGGGTCTTTTCCATCACATCATTCTCTAATGATGTGATCCCGTTCATCAAATGACAACACATGTCTATGGTCAGGAAACTTAACCATCTTTGACTAACGAGCTAGTCAAGTAGAGGCATACTAGGGACACTCTGTTTTGTATATGTATTCACACATGTACTAAGTTTCCGGTTAATACAATTCTAGCATGAATAATAAACATTTATCATGATATAAGGAAATATAAATAACAACTTTATTATTGCCTCTAGGGCATATTCCCTTCAGTCTCCCACTTGCACTAGAGTCAATAATCTAGATTACATAGTAATGATTCTAACATCCATGGAGTCTTGGTGCTGATCATGTTTTGCTCGTGGAAGAGGCTTAGTCAACGGGTCTGCAACATTCAGATCCGTATGTATCTTAAAAATCTCTATGTCTCCCTCCTTGACTTGATCGCGGATGGAATTGAAGCATCTGTTGATGTGTTTGGTTCTCTTGTGAAATGTGGATTCCTTCGCTAAGGCAATTTCTCCAGTATTGTCACAAAAGATTTTCATTGGACCCGATGCACTAGGTATAACACCTAGATCGGATATGAACTACTTCATTTGCTACTTCCGAAGCAGCTATGTACTCTGCTTCACACGTAGATCCCGCCACGATGCTCTGCTTGGAACTACACCAACTGATAGCTCCACCATTCAATATAAGTACGTATCCGGTTTGCGACTTAGAGTCATCCAGATCAGTGTCAAAGCTTGCATGGACGTAACCATTTATGACAAGCTCTTTGTCACCTCCATAAACGAGAAGCATATCCTTAGTCCTTTTCAGGTATTTTAAGATTTTCTTGACCGCCATCTAGTGATCCACTCCTGGATTACTTTGGTACCTCCCTGCTAAACTTATAGCAAGGCACACATCAGGTCTGGTACACATCATTGCATACATGATATAACCTATGGCTGAGGCATAGGGAATGACCATTTTCTCTCTATCTTCTGCAGTGGTCGGGCATTGAGTCTGACTCAACTTCCCACCTTGTAACACAGGCAAGAACCCTTTCTTTGACTGATCCATTTTGAACTTCTTCAAAATTTTATCAAGGTATGTGCTTTGTGAAAGTCCAATTAAGCGTCTTGATCTGTCTCTACAGATCTTGATTCCCAATATATAAGCAGCTTCACCGAGGTCTTTCATTGAAAAATTCTTATTCAAGTACCCTTTTATGCTATCCAAAAATTCTATATCATTTCCAATGAACAATATGTCATGCACATATAATATCAGAAATGCTACAGAGCTCCCACTCACTTTATTGTAAATATAGGCTTCTCCAAAAGTCTGTATAAAACCATATGCTTTGATCACACTATCATAGCGTATATTCCAAATCTGAGAGGCTTGCACCAGTCCATAAATGTCGGCGTTCTGGGAACGGGGGTCCCCAGACTTGCCTGCCTGCGGATTGCGGCGTGGCTCAAAGGGGGGCCCAGCACGACCCATCTTCACCAACACAAACCCAAGACCCTCGCGGGGCGGACGACGCGGAGCTTCCTCAGGCACGGCCTCGTCAGGCTAGCTCACGAGGAGGCGGAGAGATCAAGGCGAGGTACCTCACGAGGTGCCCGTGACGCAAGCCATGACGATTCACGGCGCCAGGCGGGTGCCAGCCCGCGCAGCGTCCTCCTTTCCTCTTTGGTGCAAAGGGGGCAAGTGCAGCCGCGGAGTACCGAGGCATCAGGCAAAGGTTGCCATTTCGGTGCAACGAGACCAAGACCAGGAGGACTACGAGATGGAGGTCACCGTGGAGCCCAAGATGGCGTCATCACCAGAGCTTTGCGCAGGCGAAGACTACTTTTGTCAGGATAGCTGATACTTGCTGTCCCCCTTCAAATTAGCCCGCCATTGTTGGCTCCCTTCCCGCTCGATATTTGGGAAGAGGACCAAGGCCTCTATAAATAGGACCAGCCACCCACAGAACGGGAGGGGGTTCGGTCGGTTGGTTGAGAGAGAGAGAGAGAGAGAAAGGTGACTGAACTCCTCCCAGCAGTTCATCGCCCCAGCCAGGAACAGACCCTCGCGAGGCTGTTCTTCCTTGTATTGTTCATCATCATCAGCCCAAGAGGCAATCCACCACACCACACACCGGAGTAGGGTATTACACCACAACGGTGGCCCGAACCAGTATAAACCTTGTGTCTCTTGCGTTGTTCTTTCCGTAGTTTAGATCCTAGCATGGCAGGGGGGTGCATGTAGGTAGGAGGCGAAATCTCCACGCGCACCCCAGTGTTCGAACCTCAAGGGTCTGCCGGAACCCGAAATCCGACATTTGGCACGCCAGGTAGGGGGGCGCCGGAATCCACCTTCTACCACCCCGTTCTCCTCCGACCATCACGCCCATGTCTGACGCTCGTCGGGCCCGCGCGGAGCGCCAGGCCGCGCTCGCTTCCTACGTCGCCCAGACGGCCCCTGTCGGCGGGCATCCTCGCCGTTCCCCGTCACCTGCCGTCAGCGCCGCCACCGGCCCGACGGGGGACGAGCAGCAAGCATCGTCCCAGCATCCATCCGTGCGGCAAGACGGCTGCACCGCAACTCCCTCGCTTGCCCCGGCTGGATCTTTGTCCCGCGCGCTCCGCGCGCCCATGGAGGCTCGGGCTGCACTCATCGCGGCAAACGAGCTCCTGCGCTACCATCCCGTCGATGACGTCTACGACGAATGGCTCGACCGCGTCGCCGAGCTCGTCCGCGCTGCAGGGGGCTCTCCTGCGCCGTCCGTTCTGCTGCACCACACCCCGCCCCGCGCGGGCGACGAGGCTCCGGCGGTGCCCCGGCCGCCTCCTCCTCAAGAAGACGCCATGGCTCCAAGGCGCGTGGCCCCTGGGCGGAACCCGCTCCGTCAGGTGCCAGCGCGGCAAGAACAGAGCTGCCAAGAAGTCCCTCGCCCGCCAGAAGCTGCCCGGGCGCTCCCTGCTCCAGCACGTCGCGACCATCCTCCTGCTCCAGCGCGTGGGGACATGCAAGACCAAGCTCTCCGTCACCCAAGGCCTCCCGTGGCCACAGCAGGCTGCCGCGCCTTCACCACTGAACTACGCAGCGTCGCGTGGCCCGGCAAGTTCAAGCCAGACCTGCCTCCTCGCTACGACGGCACGGCCAACCCTGCAGAGTTCCTCCAGCTCTACGAGCTGGGCATCGAAGCTGCCCACGGAGACGAGAAGGTCATGGCGAACTGGTTTCCCATGGCGCTCAAGGACGGGGCCCGCACCTGGCTCCTAAACCTGGCTCCAGGCACAATCTCCTCCTGGGACGAGATGCGCACCCGCTTCATCGCCAACTTCCAAGGCACTCGCGACCGGCCACCCGCCATGAGCGACATGCGCCGCATCAAGCAACAACCCGGGGAGACCCTGCAGAAGTACATCCAGCGCTTCAACAATGCACGCCTCAAGATTCCCAAGGTGACTGAAGAGGCCATCATCTCGGCCTTCTTCGACGGCGTGCGCGACGTCAAGATGAAGGAGGAGCTGGCGATGCATGAAGACCTGTGCACTTCCTTGGAGCTGTTCAACTTGGCGAACAAGTGCTCAAGGGCTGAGGAAGGGCGTCTCTCCCTCCTCGAGCTGCCTGCCGCAGACCCAGAAGAGAAGAAGCTCAAGGCCAAGGATGTGAAGCGCAAGGGGGCTGCCGTGCTCGCGGCAGAACCGAACACCAAGCGGGGCAGAGGTCAGCCCGAACCTTCCAAGGGCAGCCGGTACTGTGTGTACCACGACCTCCACACCCACAACACCAACGAATGTCAAGAACTCTGAGCCGTGCAAGAAGGAAGGATCGGCCGTCGCCCCGACCGCGGTGACCGGGGCTACGGTCGAGGAGGAGGAAGGAACGCAGGACGCTGGGAAGATCGTGGCCTGCGCCAGGGGTGGTGCGATCAACCTCGCGAGGATCGCTGGCAAGACCCGCCTCGCGAGGGAGGCTGGAGGGATCAGCCTCGCGAGGATCGCCCGCAAGGCAACGCAGGCCTCCCACCACTGCCGCCACAGCCAAGGAGAAACGAGGACCGCCACCAGGACGAGGAGGCTGGGGGCTTGCAGGAGCCGCGCGCAATCGCCTGCATCCTGGGCGGGGCTCAAGCCCCAGCCTCTCAACGCATCTTCAAGCAGTTCGCCCGCGAAGTGAACGCAGTCCTCCCCAGGCTCGAAGCCATGCGCCCTCTCAGCTGGTCGGCGTGCGCCATCACGTTCAGCTCAGCAGATCAGCTCAAGTGTGCGGCTACGGCCGGAGTCCTCCCGATGCTTTGTTCCCCAATCATTAGCAACGTGGTGGTCACCAAGACCCTCATCGATGGCGGGGCAGGGCTCAACGTCCTGTCCGTGGAGACATTCAACAACCTCCAAGTGCCCTACAGCCAGCTTTAGCCAACCAAGCCTTTCTTTGGTATCACCGACGGCTCCACGGTCCCGATCGGGCAGGTCCGCCTCCCTGTCACCTTCGGGGCACGCGACAACTACCGCACTGAGCTCATCGACTTTGACGTCGCTCACATTCGCCTGCCGTACAACGCCATCCTTGGGTACCCAGCGCTGGCCAAGTTCATGGCCGTAACTCACCATGGCTACAACGTCCTCAAGATGCCAGGAAGCGGCGGAGTCATCACGGTGCCCTGCGAAGAGAAGGACGCGGTGTGTTCCCTGGAACGAGCCTTTCAGGCCGCATCACTAGAAGACCCGGATCGCGGAAGCAGGAGGCTTCCCGAGGCCGCCCCCAAGAAGAAGAAGACATCATCCGGCCCGGCCCCTCAGGAGGCAGGCCCCTCTGGGCCCGTGCCTGCCCAGGGGGAACCTCCTTCCATCGCATAGGAAAGCGCGCCCGATGCCCTCCTCAGGCAGGGCTCGGGGGCTCTCCCCTGGAGGGCCACCGACCTAGCTAGGGTCACGAGGAAGGCGCTTGGGCACCACCTGGAGGCGTGTTTTGAAGCACATTTCCCTCGAGAAGGAGCAAGGCAAGGAGATCCAGACCCTCAGGAGTTCGTCAGCAAGGCCATTCAGGAGCTACAGGAGTCAAGAGTCATGAAAGGCGGCCGCCGCCTACCAGCAGTGGCTCCCCATCCAGGCGAGGATGGCGGGCTGCGCATCTGCATCGACGTACCAGGGCTCAACCGAGTTGCCTCCCTGGAGCGCCTCTGGCCCTCGCGAGTGGGGCGCTACGGAGGTCCACCCCACAACTACGTTCGCATGCCTTATGGCTTGCCGAGCATGGCTGACGCGTACCAGCGCCTCATGAGGGGCATCACGGAGGCGCAAGAGGCCAGGCATTCCGCAGCCCCGGCGGAGATGGAGATGGTCCACGAGGAGCCACCAGCACCTCCGAAGCCTCCCGAGGCCCCTGGGCCTGGGGGCTCATGAGGATCGGCTTCCGCAGCCCACCGAGTTTGCTACACCAACACCCCTTCGTCCTCAACATCATCAGGTGACATCTTTCGAGTTTTACTTCCAGCTGGGAGCGCCCCCAGGGCTGCATTATTCCCAGGCCGCGTGGGTCTGTCCCTGCGGCGTGTATCCCCTTTTTTATTCCATGTCGTTAGCTTACCTTGTTGGGGGCGCCCCTCGGGCTACGTCACCCCCAAGTCGCTCGGGCCTGACCCAGTGATCTCCGCATTCCCAGCATCTATTTGAACGAATCCACTCCTTCGTGGCTAATGTGTTTTACCTAGTTGCCTGCTCAGCTGACGCCAACTAACGGAGCTGCTCCCAAATGGCACGACGCTTGCGCATGGGTCCGTTCCTGCAACGCCGACAAACCTGGATGGCTGAGCTCTGGCAGTGGCAGCCCCGCATAGCGTCACCTCGTCAAGCCTTCAGTGCCTCACTACCCCTTAGAAGCAACCAACGACTGACCTCAATTGTTATGACAACCCCTTGCTTTTTCTATGATGGACCTGCAGGACCTCCTGAAGGAGCTGCATCAGGCGAGGCTCTTGCTGTGTCTCCTTCGCTCTCATCCGCGCGAACCGCTTGCACGTTAAAGGGGGGGGGGGTACCTGAGCATCGCGACTCAGGGCTCTTACTGGCTCTCCAGCCCTCACCCTCTGGCCTTGACCACGGCATCATGACCTGGCATACCAGCGACGGCTGAGATTCGCTCGAGGGCCGGGACCCGAGGATGTAGAGCATAAAGGGGAGCAAAGGCGAGAGGGGAGAGACACACGAGGCCCTCGCCGAGCAACCTCGCGCCTGCCGAAGCACGGACCCGGCGACACACCAGAGAGCGGCCCCTGGTCCTCGAGATAAGTCATCACCCGAAAGCACCAGCTACCGTGGCACCATCCCCGCACCTAATGCTATCCCTTGTTAGCGACGCCGCTCTCCTTTCTCACCAAGCGACGGCTGCTTGGGCGCCAAAGGGGACCTCCTGAGCATCGCGACTCAGGGGCTCTTACCGGACTCCGGGTCGCTCACCTCCTGGCCTTGACCACGACATCGCGACCTGGCATACCAGCGATGGCTGAAGCCGCCTTGGGACTGGGACCTGTCGACGCAGAGCACCAAGCCCTCGTGAGGTTCGAAAGGGAGGACCGAGCTAAGACGGGATGAGCAACTCGCGCAATTCTACGACAAGGGTTATATTAACAAAACAGGATCACAGGCACCTTACAAGCCCCCACGGGGCGCGTTTTTGGTTCCTCACAGGGAACAGATCCTGAAGAGACGCAAACTACGCGCATCCTTACAAAAGACGCCATCATCAACAGTGGTCGTCAAGCATCGACGCCAACCCCATCCAGATCAGAGTCGACGGTGGCCTGACGAGCCTGCCCTGCTCCAGGAGCGGCGCCGGCTCAGGGGCTCGTAGCTGTCGTCGCTCGTCTCTGGAGTCGCGAAGGGCTCGCCGGAGTCGCTGGAACCTCCGACGTCTCCACCGCCTGAGGAGCCACCAAGGGAGCGGTTGGTGAGCCCAGTCCTCGTCGTAGCAGGGTCCCGGCCGCCTTCCCTGGGGCAGCACTGCAGCCAGCGCCCGCTCGCATCGAAGACCTTGAAGAGCATCACCGAAGCACCATCGTAGTCCAAGTGGGTCGTGAAGATGCCCCTTGTCCTGCAAACCCGGGCGATCTCTCTCCAGCCTCGAGTCATGTAGACCTCGCCCGGGGCGACGACCGCGACCTCTGCCTCGGTCGCGAGGGTGCTGCAGCCGGCGTGCTGCAGCCAGAGCTCCAGGGGCTCCCCCTGCGGGATGATGGAGGCGAAGAAGGGAGGCAGGAGGATCCAAGACTGAAGAGGAATGGCGACGTGGAGCACGAACTCTTGGGAGGAGCCCTCGGTGTGGACCCCAAGGGGGACGACCCACACCTTCGTGACCCGTCGGCGCCGACAGCGGCGCCGCCTGTGGCGGTCAGCATCAGCTCCTTCGGGCCCTCGACGTGGGCGTACAATGGAAGCGGGAACCCCGACGGCGCCCGCTCGCCCCAAGGCCTCGACACCACCTGAAGGGCCCCCTCGTCCGGGCCACGGTGGACAAGCCGTTTCTTCGGCGGGAGTGGGTCTGGTCCCTCTCGGGGAGCCTTTCCCTTCTCTGCCATCGAGAACCGGCGGATTGGAGCCATCGCGGCAAGACGGAGCAAGGATCGAGAAGAAGGAGGAGCAAGGAGGGATGGACCGGAAGGGCGCGCACCGTTACGTACTTATAGCCGGCGAAGGCCAACCACCAACCTCCACGATCGCAGGTAATCATGACCTATTTTGCATGCAGGGACTTGTCCAATCCGTGTAGTTGCCGAGGCACCGTGGGGAAGTGGAGGCACCCACGTCCAGTCAACTGCCACACGGCGCCCAAGGACGCAGGCTGTTAGGGCCCGCGGCGCTTCACTCTTGCCCTTTCGCCTCCCAGCACGGCCAAGTACGGGCGCGCCTTGGGCCCGGGGGCTACTGTCGGCATTCTGGGAACGGGGGTCCCCAGGCTTGCCTGCCTGCAGCCTGCGGCGTGGCTCAAAGGGGGCCCAGCACGTCCCATCTTCACCAACACAAACCCAAGACCCTCGCGAGGGGCCAAGCCTCGCGGGGCGGACGACGCGGAGCTTCCTCAGGCACGGCCTCGTCAGGCTGGCTCACGAGGAGGCGGAGAGATCAAGGCGGGGTACCTCATGAGGTGCCCGTGACGCAAACCATGACGACTCAGGGCGCCAGGTGGGTGCCATCCCGCGCAGCGTCCTCCTTTCCTCTTTGGTGCAAAGGGGGCAAGCGCAGCCGCGGAGTACCGAGGCATCAGGCAAAGGTTGCCATTTCGGTGCAACGAGACCAAGACCAGGAGGACTACGAGACGGAGGTCATTGTGGAGCCCAAGACGGCGTCATCACCAGAGCTTTGCGCAGGCGAAGACTACTTTTGTCAGGATAGCTGATACTTGCTGCCCCCCTTCAAATTAGCCCGCCATTGTTGGCTCCCTTCCCGCTCGATATTTGGGAAGAGGACCAGGGCCTCTATAAATAGGACCAGCCACCCACAGAACGGGAGGGGGTTCGGTCAGTTGGTTGAGAGAGAGAGAGAGAAAGGTGACTGAACTACTCCCAGCAGTTCATCGCCCCAGCCAGGAACAGACCCTCACGAGGCTGTTCTTCCTTGTATTGTTCATCATCATCAGCCCAAGAGGCAATCCACCACACCACACACTGGAGTAGGGTATTACACCACAACGGTGGCCCGAACCAGTATAAACCTTGTGTCTCTTGCGTTGTTCTTTCCGTAGTTTAGATCCTAGCATGGCGGGGGGGGGGGGGGGGGTGCAGGTAGGTAGGAGGCGAAATCTCCGCGCGCACCCCAGTGTTCAAACCTCAAGGGTCTGCCGGAACCCGAAATCCAACAATAAATGGATCACTAGAGCTTGCACACTTTATTAGCACCTTTAGGATCGACAAAACCTTCTGGTTGCATCATATAAAACTCTTCTTTAAGAAATCCATTAAGGAATGCAGTTTTGACATCCATTTGCCAAATTTCATAATCATAAAATGCGGCAATTGCTAACATGATTCGGACAAACTTAAGCATCGCTACGGGTGAGAAGGTCTCATCGTAGTCAACTCCTTGAACTTGTGGAAAACCTTTTGTAACAGGTCGACCTTTGTAGACAGTAACATTACCGTCAGCGTCAGTCTTCTTGAAGATCCATTTATTCTCTATGGCTTGCGGATCATCGGGCAAGTCAACCAAAGTCCACACTTTGTTCTCATACATGGATCCAATCTCATAGTTCATGGCCTCAAGCCATTTCACGGAATCTGGGCTCATCATTGCTTCCTTATAGTTTGTAGGTTCGTCATGGTCTAGTAACATGACTTCCAGAACAGGATTACCATACCACTCTGGTGCGGATCATAGTCTGGTTGACCTACGAGGTTCAGTAGTAACTTGATCTGAAGTTTCATGATCATCATCATTAGCTTCCTCACTAATTGGTGTAGGAATCACTAGAACTGATTTCTGTGATGAACTACTTTCCAATTTGGGAGAAGGTACAAGTACCTCATCAAGTTCTACTTTCCTCCCACTCACTTCTTTCGAGAGAAACTCCTTCTCTAGAAAGGATCCATTCTTATCGATGAAGATGATATTTTTAGTCCCCCAAGTTTTTATGAGAAAATTGATTATAATGAAAGCATGCCTCCTATTTATGATGATTGTATTGATGAAAGTGGGTTGGAAGAGTGTCAACTTTAGATTATAATTATCCCACTATTTTTGATGGTGTTGAATCTTATTGTAATAATTATGATAGTGGATTTGGAGAGGTCATAACTCTATTTAGTGATGAATCCACTATTTTGGAAGAGGTTTCAATTCACTATGATAAAAAAGTTCCTACCTATGATGATTATTGTGATGATATGTATGCTATAAAGAGTAATGATATCCATGAAAATTGTCATCGTGATTTTAATGCTCAAATTGATTATGCCAATCAAGTATCACATGATGGTTATTTTGTTGAGTTTTCTCCCACTATTATTGATGAGAATAAATTTGCTTATGTGGAGAGTAATAAAATTTCTATGCTCATAGATCATGAAAATAATGCTTTATGTGATAGTTATATTATTTAGTTCATTCATGATGCTACTGAAAATTACTATGAGAGAGGAACATATGCTTTTACATATTGCAATAATATCAAGTTTCCTCTTTATGTGTTGAAAATATTGAAGTTTTGCTTGTTTTGCCTTCCCATGCTAGTTGATTCTTGTTCCCATGAATCGTTTGCTCACAAAATCCTTATGCATAGGAAGCGGGTTAGACTTAAATGTGCTAGTCATATGGTTCATGATGCTCCCATTATGTTCCAATTCTTATCTTCTATGTGAGCATCATTGAAATCGGTTGTATACCACTACTCAGTTTTGCCACTAAAAATTTTGACTACTCAAAAATGCCATTGTTCTGTTGGACACAACCTCAAAAAGACCATTTTCACCGTAATTGTCAGGTCAATGGACGTTGACCGAAGGTAGATGACGAAAATACCCTTATCCCATTTGTCGACTCCCCTTTCTCTCTCTTTTGACTTGTGGGCCCATCTGTCAGGGGCGCAGAAAAGAGAAAATGAAAATTGGCAGTTCGGGGCTTCGAACCCAAAACCACGGCCTGCACGTCGCGAGAGATAACCAGCTGAGCTACAGAACTCTTCTAATGTTAAAGGAGATACATCCCTTATATCGTGTAGATGGAGAGGCAGCCGTTAAGCTAGCATAGGAGCAATGCATGGCAGGGTTTTGAACGTGCCGCTTCACCTACGTACTACATGCGACGTCAGAAACTACAGCTGGCTGACTGAAGCACTCTCGTAACCGAAAGGGGCCTGCAGACTACAATGCAGGTGATATACAGTACTGTCCAGTGCATGATTCGGAAATAAACGTGACATGCCTGACAGCAGGTGCTCGTGGCCATCACGCAGCTGTTTTTTTCCTGAGAGCTGATGTAACAGAGTCGCCATCTACATGGGCCATGGATGGCTCATGCTGTTCAGGCCTCACCCAGACATGCACGGGACGTATGGTACAAAGCGTGTGAGGTATCTCCTTTCACATTAGAAGATTTCTATAGCTCAGCTGGTTAGCTCTCGCAACGTGCAGTGTGGTTTTGGGTTCGAAGCCCCGAACTGCCAATTTTCATTTTCTCTTTTCTGCGCCCCTAACAGATGGGCCCACAAGTCAAAAGAGAGAGAAAGGGGAGTTGGCAAATGGGATAAGGGTATTTTCGTCATCTACCTTCGGTCAAAGTCCATTGACCATGAAAAATGGTCTTTTTGAGGTTGTGTCCAACAGAACAATGGCATTTTTGAGTAGTCAAATTTTTTAGTGGCAAAACTGAGTAGTGTTATACAACCGGTGGCAAAACTAATAAAAACCCTTAAAGAAAAGCGCTTGTTGGGAGACAACCCAACATTTACCCCTACTGTTTTTGTGTGTTCACATGATTAAGCTACTTTAGTAATCATGTTTTATATCTTTTGTTTTAATGAAATGCCAAGTAAAGCCTTTGGGATAGTGTGGATGATAGTTGACTTGATTCTGTGCAAAAACAGAAACTTTTGCTTCTAGTAACATAATTATTTAAATTCACTAGAGCGTGATAAATTATGAAGTTTTAACACATTATTGATATACAAATTGCCTACGTTGTCCTAATTTTTCAGAATTTGTGGATTTACAGAAGTATGGTCATTGTCCAGATCTTTATAGACTGTTCTGTTTTTGACAGATTCTGTTTTCAATACATAGTTTGCTTGCTTTAGTGTTTCATAGCTTATATTAAGTGATATAAATTGTAGAAATGATAAGGTACAGTAGGCATTGTGTGAGAACAATTATTAATCTTGTCTTTGACAGTACCAAAGTAAATGATTAGTTTTATCATACTAACCTATCTCATGAAGTTCCGTTTGTTGGGGAACACAGTAATTTCAAAAAAATTCCTACGCACACGCGAGATCATTGTGATGCATAGCAACGAGAGGGGAGAGTGTTGTCTACGTACCTTCGTAGACCATAAGCGGAAGCCTTATGACAACGCGGTTGATGTAGTCGTACGTCTTCACGATCGACCGATCCTAGTACCGAAGTACGGCAACTCCGCGATCTACACACGTTTAGCTTAGTGATATCCCATGAACTCATGATCTAGCAGAGTGTCAAGGGAGAGCTTCGTCAGCACGACGGCGTGATGACGATGATGATGATGCTACCGGAATAGGGCTTCGCCTAAGCACCGCTACGATATGACCGAGGTGGATTATGGTGGAGGGGGGCACCGCACACGACTGGAAACAATCAACTTGTGTGTTCTAGGGTGCCCCTGCCCCCGTATATAAAGGAGCAAGGGGGGACGCCGGCCGGACCTTGGGGCGCGCCAGGAGAGGAGTCCTCCTAGTAGGAGTAGGACTCCCCTTTCCTGAGGGGAGGGAGAAGGAAAGGGGGGCGCCGCCCCCTTCCCTAGTCCAATTCGAACCAGAGGGGGAGGGGGCGCGCGGCCTGCCTTGGCCGGCCCTATCTCTCTCTCCACTAAGGCCCATGTGGCCCATTAGTTCTCCCCGGGGGTTCCGGTAACCCTCCGGCACTCCGGTTTTCTCCGAAATCAGCTGGAACACTTCCGGTGTCCGAATATAGCCGTCCAATATATCAATCTTTATGTATCGACCATTTTGAGACTCCTCATCATGTCCGTGATCACATCCGGGACTCCGAACTATCTTCGGTACATCAAAACACATAACTCATAACCGAACGTTAAGCGTGCGGACCAAACGGGTTCGAGAACTATGTAGACATGAACGAGACACGTCTATGGTCAATAACCAATAGCGGAACCTGGATGTTCATATTGGCTCCCACATATTCTACGAAGATCTTTATCGGTCAAACCGCATAACGATATACGTTGTTCCCTTTTTCATCGGTATGTTACTTGCCCGAGATTCGATCGTCGGTATCTCAATACCTAGTTCAATCTCGTTACCGACAAGTCTCTTTGCTTGTTCCGTAATTCAACGTCCCGCAACTAACTCATTAGTCACATTGCTTGCAAGGCTTATATTGATGTGCATTACTGAGAGGGCCTAGAGATACCTCTCCGACAATCGGAGTGACAAATCCTAATCTTGATCTATGCCAACTCAACAAACACCATCGGAGACACCTATAGAGCACCTTTATAATCACCTAGTTACATTGTGATGTTTGGTAGCACACAAAGTGTTCCTCCGGTATTCGGGAGTTGCATGATATCATAGTCATAGGAACATGTATAAGTTATGGAGAAAGCAATAGCAACAAACTAAACGATCATCGTGCTAAGCTAACGGAATGGGTCAAGTAAATCACATCATTCTCTAATGATGTGATCCCGTTAATCAAATGACAACACATGTCTATGGCTAGGAAACTTAACCATCTTTGATTCAACGAGCTAGTCCAGTAGAGGCATACTAGTGACACTCTGTTTCTCTATGTATTCACACATGTACTAAGTTTCTGGTTAATACAATTCTAGCATGAATAATAAACATTTATCATGATATAAGGAAATATAAATATCAACTTTATTATTGCCTCTAGGGCATATTTCCTTCACCGGTAAGTTTTGTGTGATTGAAGTTTTGGGTGAGATATTGATATGAGGAGAATAAGGAGTGGCAAGACCCTAAGCTTTGGGATGCCCAAGGCATCCCAAGGTAATATTGAAGGAATACCCAAGCAACTAAGCTTGGGGATGCCCCGGAAGGCATCCCCTCTTTCGTCTTCAACATTATCGGTAACCTTACTTGGAGCTATATTTTTATTCATCACATGATATGAGTTTTTCTTGCAACATCATTTTATTTTATTAGGATTTGCTTTATATTATTTAGAGTAATGTTTTTCATCTTTTATTTCAATAAAATTGTCAAGTATAGCCTTTACCAGGCTTATTTTGCAAGTCTATATGTTGCTGTTTGAAAACAGAAAGTTTGTTGTGACGTTTTGAATATTTGTGAATAGTCAGAACATGATAAAATCTTGAAACTTTTACAAAATAAGCTACAACAAATTTTCTACAGTGTGGTAATTTGTCAAATTTTTTGGAGTTAGACAAGTATGAATCTTCCTGCATTCTTTACAGACTGTTTTTTAGACAGATTGATGTTATGTTTGCATTGTTTGCACATGTTTGCTTGTTTAATGATTCTATTTGAGGATAGGAGTATTAAATAGGCAGAGGCATTTAATATGCAATGTCCAATTATAATTTTAGTGATTTTTCTAAAGTAGAGAATGATAAGGTTATTGCATTGATTTATACTAACTTATCTCACGAGTTCTTGTTGAGTTTTGTGTGGATGAAGTTTTTAAGAATTAGGGAAATCGTGATATGAGAGGAATTAAAGAGACACAAGAGCTCAAGCTTGGGGATGCCCAAGGCTTCCCTAGTTAAAAATTCAAGAAGTCTCAAGCATCTAAGCTTGGGAATGCCCCGGTTGACATCCCACCTTTCTTCTTCAACAATGATCGGTTAGTTTTGGTTGAGCCTAAGTTTTTGCTTATTCACATGATATGTGCCATCCTTGGAATTTCATTTTATTTTTTGCTTGCTATTTGAAAAAAAATACTTAAGATCTATTTTTTATGAGAGAGAGAGAGTCTTCACATAGTGATACGTCTCCGTCGTATCTACTTTTGCTAACGATTTTCCTCTTGTTTTTGACTCTAATTTGCATGATTTGAATGAAACTAACCCGAACTGACGCTGTTTTCAGTAGAACTACCATGGTGTTGTTTATGTGCAGAAATAAAAGTTCTCAGATTGGAATGAAACTTTGCGAGGAATTTTAGATGAATAAAGAAAAATACTGGAGCCAAGAACCACCGGAGGGGGCCCCCTGGGTGAGCACAACCCACCAGGGCGCCCCCTCTCCTGGCGCACCCAGGTGGGTTGTCCCCACCTAGTGGCCCCGCAGACCCTAAAACTAACGCTATAAAATCACATATTTCCGAAAAAAATCAGGAAGGAAGAATTATCTTGTTTCGTGATACCGAGCCGCCGTCACCTCCTATTCTTCATCGGGAGGCCAGATTTGGAGTCCGTTTAGGACTCCGGAGAGGGGAATCTTCGGTCTTCGTCATCACCAACCCTCCTCCATCGCCAATTCCATGATGCTCTCCACCGGGAGTGAGTAATTCCTTGATAGGCTCGCTGGTCGGTGAGGAGTTGGATGAGATTCATCATGTAATTAAGTTAGTTTTGTTAGGGCTTGATCCCTAGTATCCACTATGTTCTGAGACTGATGTTGCTATGACTTGGCCATGCTTAATGCTTGTCACTTTGGGCCCGGGAGCCATGATTTCAAATCTGAACCGTTTATGTTATCACCATTATATCTATGTTCTAGATCCGATCTTGCAAGTTATAGTTGTCGGATTCAGGGCTTCGCGAACCCAAGATAGATTCGAACTCTGGGGTGCGTGCAAAGCACTCAACCTCCCCATTCTGCCTACCCGTTGATCTCATGACCTAGCTTGATGAACTGGAAGGAAATGGAACAAGGCGGTTTACCCAGGTTCGGGCCACCTTGGGGTGTAATACCCTACTCTTGCTTTGTGGTGGATTAGCCTCGAGGTGGACCGAGGACGAACTAGTACAGTGGAGAACAACCTCAGGAGGTGTGTTCTTGTGCTCATGTGAGCTGGTGAGGGTGGTCTGAATGACTCGCCCTAGCTCATCAATGGATCGATCCCCTGTCTAAGGTGGTGGCTAGGCTATATTTATAGTGGCCTTGGTCCTCTTCCCCCAAAATGAAGGCGGGAAGGCATCCCACAATGGCCAAATTCGAAGGGAGACAACTAGTACATCTTATCCTGACGAAAGGTGGTCTTCGCCTGCAAACTTCTGGTTGTGACGCTGTGGTGGGCTCGGCGATTACCTCCGTCCTGCCATCCAAGCGGTCTTGGTCTCGTTGCATCGAAATGGATACCTTTGGTTGATGCCTCGGGACTCCGCGCGTGCGCTTGCCTCTTTAGCACCAAATAGTAAACCTGTTATACTACGCCTGCTAGCGCCCGCCTGGCCTTGGTCGTCATGGCTTGCGTCATCCAGACCTCACGAGGTGAGGGCTTGCATAGAAATCTCCGCTCCTCAGGAACCAGCCTAAGGAGGCCACTCCCTTTGGAGTTCTTGGCGTCGTCCGCCTCGCGAGGCTTGGCCCCTCACGAGGGTCTTGTGTTGTTGGTGTTGAAGGCGGGTCATACCAGGCCATCAGTGGAGCCACGCCATGGGCCGTAGGCAGGCAAGTCTGGGTACGCCGGTTCCCAGAATGCTGACAGTAGCCCCCGGGCCCAAGGCGCGCGCACTTGGCATTGAGGCGAAGCCAAAGGGCACGGGCGGAGTGTCGCGAGCCCCAACCACCCGCGGGCCCGGTCGACGCGTGGCGCTTGATGGGATGTGGGCGCATCCACTTCCCCACGCAGCCTCGATAACTGCCAGGCTTGATGGCTGCTTGTTGCAAGAGCAACTTCACCACCATTGCTCGCCATGTTCGCCCCTGGCTCCCCCTCTTTCCTGTGAACTTGCGGCTCTTCTCCCAGATATGGCATTGGTGCAATCCTCCCTTGACGCCATGACCCCGAGGTTGAAGAAGAAGGGAAAGGCCTGCGCTCCCACCGAATCCCAGCTGGGCTTGGAGCCCACTCTTGATCGGTCGAGGTGATCAATCGGGAGGGGTTGGACAAGGTCTGGCCGGCCCTTGCCGCCGATTCCAATGAGTGGAAGGCGGCGATGGTCTGGCCTGCCTCCCGAGCTATGATCGACATGGAGGCCACCAAGATCCCCATCTATCTTCATGCTCTCCTGGCTGGCCTGGTCCCCCTTTCTCTGATTTCTTCAATGCCATAATTTCACATTACTAGATCCAAGCGCTGCATCTGGACCCCCGGTCCATCCTCCTCCTTGCTGCCTTCGCCTTCCTGTGCGAGGCTATGGTGGGCATTGCCCCATCTGTCGCCTTGTTCCGCCATTTCTTCTTGCTCCACCTGGTCGACGATCGCCAGCGCTCGGGGTGCATGTCATTTTAGCCCATGGTGGTGACAGCTGGCTCAAGCATCGACTTCATGCTCAGCCCGAATGTGAATGGATTCTGGAAGCAGTGGGTGTATGTGGATGCCACCACGCTCAGCCCCATGCTCCTGCTCCCGTGAGTGCTAGCGGAACCTAGCTCCAGCTGGGGGCATGTGAAGCTTGTCGATCGTCGGCTCGCCCACGTCTGGTCTAGCCTGGCCAAGTTGAAGAAGGTCGAGTTGACAGTGCCGATGATGGTGAGGGAGTTCGTCCGGCGGTGCATCGCCCCGCTCCAGCGCCATTCTCGCCCAATGTGGGCCTTCACTGGCCCTAAGGACCCCATGAGGCTCTAGGTGCCATCGCTCCTTTCCGAGATGCTGCGTGCGATGCTCGAGCTCCTGACAGGCGACCCAACGCCTGCCGCGCTTCTAGAGGAAGGCTGCCTCTTGTACCATTGCTTGAACAAAGAGGACTTCGTGAAGCAGATGCCCCTCTTTGACGAGTGGGGGCTACGCCCGGAGGGCCTTGAAGGGCCTTGCAGTAATCCCATCTTTGTGGCTCCTATGCTCGCCGACCCTGTGGCGCACGCCCTAGATGTGGATGCAGGGGGCGAACGCCACCGGGTACTCCCAGGGCGACCGCTGGGGGAGCGTACGTCGTTAGGTGCTCCTAAGGTAGCTGATACGTCTCCAACGTATCTATAATTTTTGATTGCTCCATGCTATATTATCTACTGTTTTGGACATTATTGGGCTTTATTATCCACTTTTATATTATTTTTGGGACTAACCTATTAACCGGAGGCCCAGCCCAAAATTGTTGTTTTTTGCCTGTTTTAGGGTTTCGAAGAAAAGGAATATCAAACGGAGTCCAAACGGAATGAAACCTTCGGGAACATGATTTTCTCAACAAACAAGACCCAGGAGACTTGGACCCTACGTCAAGACACAAAATAGGAGGCCACGAGGTAGGGGGGCGCGCCTACCCTCGCAGGCGCGCCCTCCACCCTCGTGGGCCCCCTGTTGCTCCACCGACGTACTCCTTCCTCCTATATATACCTATGTATCCCCAAACGATCAGATACGGAGGCAAAACCCTAATTCCACGGCCGCAACTTTCTGTATCCACGAGATCCCATCTTGGGGCCTGTTCCGGAGCTCCGCCGGAGGGGGCATCGATCACGAAGGGCTTCTACATCAACACCATAGCCCCTCCGATGAAGTGTGAGTAGTTTACCTCAGGCCTACGGGTCCATAGTTATTAGCTAGATGGCTTCTTCTCTCTTTTTGGATCTCAATACAATGTTCTCCCCCTCTCTTGTGGAGAACTATTCGATGTAATCTTCTTTTTGCGGTGTGTTTGTTGAGACCGATGAATTGTGGGTTTATGATCAAGTCTATCTATGAACAATATTTGAATCTTCTCTGAATTCTTTTATGTATGATTGGTTATCTTTGCAAGTCTCTTCGAATTATCAGTTTGGTTTGGGCTACTAGATTGATCTTTCTTGCAATGGGAGAAGTGCTTAGCTTTGGGTTCAATCTTGCGGTGTCCTTTCCCAGTGACAGTAGGGGCAGCAAGGCACGTATTGTATTGTTGCCATCAAGGATAACAAGATGGGGTTTTCATCATATTGCATGAGTCTATCCCTCTACATCATGTCATCTTGCTTAAGGCGTTACTCTGTTTTTAACTTAATACTCTAGATGCATGCTGGATAGCGGTCGATGAGTGGAGTAATAGTAGTAGATGCAGGCAGGAGTCGGTCTACTTGTCTCGGGCGTGATGCCTATATACATGATCATACCTAGATATTCTTATAACTATGCCCAATTCTGTCAATTGCTCAACAGTAATTTGTTCACCCACCGTAGAATACTTATGCTCTTGAGAGAAGCCACTAGTGAAACCTATGGCCCCCGGGTCTATCTTCATCATATTAATCTCCTACTACTTAGTTATTTCCTTTTATTTTTTTACTTTGCCTTTATCTTACTTTGCATCTTTATCACAAAAATACCAAAAATATTATCTTATCATATCTATCAGATCTCACTCTCGTAAGTGACCGTGTAGGGATTGACAACCCCTATTCGCGTTGGTTGCGAGGATTTATTTGTTTTGTGCAGGTACGAGGGACTCGCGCGTAGCCTCCTACTGGATTGATACCTTGGTTCTCAAAAAACTAAGGGAAATACTTACACTACTTTGCTGCATCATCCCTTCCTCTTCGGGGAAAACCAACGCAGTGCTCAAGAGGTAGCAGTAGCCGCTCCTGAAGTTCCAGCGCGCGCTCCTGAGGTGACCGCTCTTGAAGTTCCAGCGCGCGCTCCTGAGGTGACCGCTCTTGAAGTTCCAGCGCGCGCTCCTGAGGTGACTGGTGGCGAGCTGGTGTAGCCCGGTGCTCCTAGGCATTTGCTGGTGGAGCCCCGGAAACCGCCTCTGAGGTGGTGGCATGCGGCCCAGCCGCCAAGGGCCATGCTTCGACCCTCGGCTCGCTTTGTCTGAACCTTGGAGCACTCCACAAGAGGAAAGGGCTCTGGAGCTGCAGTGGTGACGCCTACTGCCCCCTGAAATAGGGAAAGTACATAGCCATAGTAGAGTAAGTGCCTTATCTTTGTGGTTCTCCGCGTGTCATATCCTTTCCTGACCCTGGCTCCTTAGGATCCCTTCGGCTGTGGCGGCAAAAACTCCTGGGGAGCGTCCTCCAGTGGTCCTTGGTCCGCTCATGATTCCAAGCCCCCTGCGCTAAATACCTGCGCGGGCACGAGGCCATTCCGCGGGATGGATGCGCCGCTGGGAGGCCGTGAGCCTGTGCTCCCAACATCCTTCCTTCTGGTCGCCCTGGGGAATTGGAGGCGTGTCGAGGGCTCCTCCATTGGTCATCGCCGGTGGCTGGGCGGCCCCAGCGCCGGCTTCATCTTTGAGCGGCGCGGCCGTGCCGCCCAACGCCTTTGCCGAGGCCTGGGGAGCGGCTGGGGAAGCATCGGCCACCAGCCCCTCGCCGAAGACGGACGAGCCGCTCCGCGCCTCTCCGGCAGCCCCCAGCGTAGGGGGAGGGCTTGGCCGCATGCTGGAGCTTGCGCGTGGGCGCAACACCGTCCACCATGACCTTTTCCGGGAAGCGATGGGCACGCTGAGTCGGCTCGGAGGAGAGCTTGCCGATGTCGACGCCTGCCTCGAGATGGAGGGCCTTTGCTTGGCGCGCGAGTGGCACCAGCTGAAGGTCACCATCAACCTCGGGCATCTACAGCATGAGCGCCCCCCGCGCGGATGCCGTGGTATCCCTTGCCACATCTCGCGAGGCTTGCGCCCGCGCCTTGGAAGAAGCCAGGGCCGCTGATTGCCGCTGTGAGCTGGCTGAGGAGCGGGAGAGGGAGCTTAGAGCTTCAAACGCCGCACTTGAGCGGTAGATCCAGGCGCGCAGGGCCGCCCTGGCGGCACCACCGAGCGAGGCCCCCTCCAATGAGAAGGAGGACCAGGAACGTGAAGGCGCACTGGCGCTTGAGGTCTTAGAGCACAACTTGGAGCTCGAGCGGCTGGAGGTGAGGGAGCGCCAAGTAGTCGCGGCCGAGGACACTGTCGCCGCTCGGGAGGCCAAGATCCAGCAGGAGGTTGACCAAAGGGTGGCGAAGATTCATGTGGCTCTTTCTGACGAGCACCGCCAGGAGTTGGGGCTCCAGGAGACCTGCTTTGAACTGCAGCAGGCAGAGCTTGAGGGCAGGACTGCCGCCCTCAAGACGAAGCTGGTCGCGGCAGAGCAACACGAGAGGACCGCCAAGGAGGCTCAGGCCTCCGCCCAGGCCGACTTGGCCTCCGCTCAGGCCGACCTGTCCTCACTTTCGTAGTAGGTTGAGGCTATCACGTCCCTCGCGGAGAAGACCGCAAATGAAGCATGCCGCCATCGGACGATGCAGCGTGAGCGTTCCTCGATGCTCAAGGACCTCAGGGTCAGGGCCAACCGGGCCTTAGACATCATATGCGAAAAGAGCGTCTCCCACCCGCATGAGGATGATGACGCCAGCCACCTCCACTTCTTCACTCAGATCGTGACCCGTCTAGAGGACCGGGTCACGAGGGCTCGCCATCTTGTCGAGGAGAGAAGCCGGGGCCTTATTGGGCGTGCGTTCTCACGCGTCTTCAGTCACCTTCTCAACCTTGATCCCCACTTTGAATTCAACGCTGCGATAGCCCCCGTGCCCAGGGTTATCCAGGGTAATCTAGCGGACTGGGTGGACGACCTACTCACGGAGTTCGCCCCTCAAGACGATGCAGTCGTGCTTGCAGTCGAGGGACGCAGTGCGGATGAAGATAATGAGGACAGCGCGAGTGGTAGTGCATCCGACTAGGCCCGCATTTCCCTTCCTGTTCTGAACTGTATGCAAAAACCTTCAGACACAGCCCTGTGGGGCGTGAGAGCATTTTTGAAGGGGGGGGGGCTTATAACATATGAAACGATGACATGCTTTTGAGGTAGAATTTTGGACATGCCATCGTGAGCCTAGGGGCTCCCGAGCAAAGCGATTGTTGCAACTTATCTTTTGATTCCGTAGGGTCTTGAGCAGGTCCTGATGTCGTGGAGCACCCCTCTCCCGAGGTGGGCTCTCCGGGGGCTCGCGAGGGTTTAGGCCTCCCGAGGAGCCTACTGGCCCACTCGAGAGAGCCTTGCGAGGAGCCGATTGCCAGATTACGACAAGGTGTGCGCGCGGCGGTCCTGCGGCGGTTGCAGTCTTGACCCCGAGGGGGCCTCGGTGTCACATGGGCTAGCCTGAGCGTGCTCGACACACGCATACCATGCCCAGCCCCCGCTCGCGGGGCGCTCACAGGGGGGTAGCAGGCTCAGCCTTACTCTTAAACACAAACCAAAAGGCGAGAAATCACCACCAACCAAGAACCCCCCCCCGTTTTTCCTTTGATAAACACACAAAACTCCAAATCTCATTCCAAAAGATGGAAAATTGGGTTACAAAAAGAAGGAGAAGGCAAACAGCCGCGCCCGTCACCTAGTTAATCTTCTTGTCTTCCCACCAGCGCAGAGCTAAGTGCTTCCACTGGGCGTGGGCATAGTCATTGGGGGATAGTGTCGACGGCCAGCGCGGAGCATGGTGCTTCCTCTTGAACTTGGGTGGGAGCCCCCGTGAGGCCCGAGGGCGGCACTCAGGAGACTCAGGGGTGTGTACAGCCCCAACTCATTATTAGTGAGAGTGTCATGAGCGGAGATCTTCATGGGTTTCCGCGGTGCCTGCTGAGGGCCCCGCCTTGCGCCTCCCCCGACCACCGTTGGGGCGTCCGGAAACCAGGAAGAGACTGCTACCTCTTGAGCATGCGTTGGTTTTCCCTTGAAGAGGAAAGGGTGGTGCAACAAAGTAGCGTAAGTATTTCCCTCAGTTTTTGAGAACCAAGGTATCAATCCAGTAGGAGACTACACGCAAGTCGCCTAGTACCTGCACAAACAATCAAGAACCTTGCAACCAACGCGATAAAGGGGTTGTCAATCCCTTCACAACCACTTGCAAAAGTGAGATCTGATAAAGATAATAAGATAAATATTTTTGGTATTTTTTTTGTATAGATTAGGAAATAAAGATTCCAAAATAAATAGTAAACTAGAATTATAGATCGGAAACTTATATGATGTAAAGTAGACCCGGGGGCCATATGTTTCACTAGTGGCTTCTCTCATGATAGCATAAATTACGGTGGGTGAACAAATTACTGCCGAGCAATTGATAGAAAAGCGCATAGTTATGATGATATCTAAGGCAATGATCATGAATATAGGCATCACATCCGTGTCAAGTAGACCGAAACGATTCCGCATCTACTACTATTACTCCACACATCGACCGCTATCCAGCACGCATCTAGAGTATTGAGTTCATAAGAACATAGTAACGCATTAGGCAAGATGACATGATGTAGAGGGATAAACTCAAGCAATATGATATAAACCCCATCTTTTTATCCTCAATGGCAACAATACAATACATGCCTTGCTGCCCCTGCTATCACTGGGAAAGGACACCGCAAGATTGAACCCAAAGTTAAGCACTTCTCCCATTGTAAGAAAGATCAATCTAGTAGGCCAAACTAAACCAATAATTCGACGAGCCTTGCAAAGATATCAAATCATGCATATAAGAATTCAGAGAAGAACCAAATAATATTCATAGATAAACAAATTCATAAACCCACAATTCATCGGATCTCAGCAAACACACCGCAAAAGAGTATTACATCGAATAGATCTCCAAGAACATCGAGGAGAACTTTATATTGAAGATCAAAGAGAGAGAATAAGCCATCTAGCTAATAACTATGGACCCGAAGGTCTGTGGTAAACTACTCACACATCATCGAAGAGGCTACGATGTTGATGTAGAAGCCCTCCGTGACCGAGTCCCCCTCCGGCACATCACCGGAAAAGGCCCCAGATGGGATCTCACGGGTACAGAAGGTTGCTGCAGTGGAAAAGTGGTTTCGTGGCTCTCCTGGATGTTTTAGGGTACATTGGTATATATAGGAGAAAGAAGTATGTCGGTGGAGCTCCATGGGGCCCACGAGGGTGGGGGCGCGCCTACCCCTCTGGGCGCGCCCCCTGTCTCGTGGAAGCTTCGTGGACTTCCAGACTTGTACTCCAAGTCTCATGGGTTGCGTTTGTTTCAAGAAAGATCCTCACAAAGGTTTTGATCAGTTTGGATTCCGTTTGATATTCCTTTTCCGCGAAACACTGAAATAGGCAAAAAACAACAATTTGCACTGGGACTTCGGTTAATAGGTTAGTACCAAAAATAATATAAAAGTGCATATTAAAGCCCATTAAACATCCAAAACAGATAATATAATAGCATGGAACAATCAAAAATTATAGATACGTTGGAGGGGTATCAGAGACCAAGGGGCAAGGGGGACGCTAGCGGTGCCTCGGCGATCGCAGGCCCCGACCGCCGGCGGGAAGGGCTCACCGGTGCCTTCCCCGGCGGGGGGCCTTCCTTCGTGGGCATGTGCTGTTGTTGTGGCGGCGCCCTGCTCCATGCGGCGCGGGGGAGGCCCTGGCACCAGGCTCCCCCCGCGCAGCCCCCAGTGTACTGCGTCCACCTGCAGCAGGGCCATCATCCTGAGGTCCACAACTGCCGCCATGGCTTGGTTCACCTGCGGTTCATGGTTAGCGTAATCGTGCTCCTAAGATATTGGCTGTACCCAGTGGCTGTTGTCATTGAAGGTGTCGGTGAACCTCTAGGGAGGATCATGCAGAGCCTCGGCTTCGCGTGGCCTCCATGCCCAGGCTAGTGAGGGGAACAGGCAGGGGCTGGTTCTCGGCACGTACCGCAAGTCCGTCAGGGGAGGTACAGGGGTGCCTGAAGCCTCCACCCCGGAGTCGTCGCCTAGCCGTCCCGCGTCATTGCTTGCCAGGTGCAGCGCCAGGTCACCACATCCGTAGGGCGGTGTCTCGGCACGGCCCTCAGCTCGCCACGCCCGGAGGTAGTGTACCCTGGGTAAGATGAGCGGTGTCGCGGGCCAGGTTGGTGCCGCGAGGTCTTCCGGGCCTCTCGAGGAAGGGCGCGTGGGCGTAGAGGGGGCCGGCACGTGCCCCCGACACCGCTTGCAATGTAGACAGGGTGCAGAAAGGTGCTGCGCCCCTGCAGGCAGCGTCGAGCAGCTGGGCAACCCGCTGCAGCAGGGTGTCGTGGCCGCCTTCTGCTAGCCTGCATCGCAGCAGCTCTCGTGCCACGATGAGTGTGGCTCGTGTGTTCTCTTGCTCCCGGCGGGTGGGTTGCGTTGTTTCCATGGCGTAGTTTGAAGATCGCGTGGTGGCGCGGTTGTGCCGCAGCGCGAGAGCGGGTGGCGGCGGTCTGCGCCGCCCACGGCCGACGACGCTGGGCGGCTTGCGGGCTGCGAGGAGCGCAGAGTGGAGATCTTCTTGGGCGAAAGGCGTGGCCCGGTCAGGCTGAGCGGCCTAGTGCTCAGCATGCGCTCGAGGGGCGTCAGCCATGAGAACGACGGAGCGGTGGCAAATCGACGGGAGGAAGAGAGGCTCCGACGCACCCCTACCTGTCGCACGAAATGTCGGATTTAGGGCTCAACAAACCCAAAATAGATGCAAACTCTGGGGTGCGTGCGAAGAACTCAACCTCCTCAGTCTTCCTACCCACTGATCTCACGACTAGCTTAATGAACTGGAAGGAAATGGAACAAGGCGGTTTACCCAGGTTCGGGCCACCTTGCGGTGTAATACCCTACGCCTGCTTTGTGGTGGATTAACCTCGAGGTGGGCTAAGGATGAACTAGTACAACGGAGAACAACCTAAGGAGGTGTGTTCTTGTGCTCGTGTGAGCTGGTGAGGGTGGTCTGGATGACTCGTCCGAGCTCATCGATGGATCGATCTGTAACGCCCCGAGACCGTTGCGCCGGGTGTCTTTCAGTTATTCGCTGTCGTTGCCTTGTCATTTGATTGCGTGTTATGCATTTCATATCATGTCATCATGTGCATCGCCTTTGCATACATGTTCTTCTCATGCATCGGAGCATTTTCCCCATTGTCCGTTTTGCAATCCGATACTCCTATGTCCTCCGGCACCCTCCTTTTGCCTCTTTTCGTGTGCGGGTGTTGAACGTTCTCGGATTGGACCGACATTTGCCAAGCGGCCTTGGTTTGCCACCGGTAGATCGCCTGTCAAGTTTCGTGCCATTTGGAGTCCGTTTGATACTCCAACGGTTAACCGGGGAACCATAAAGGCCTCGTGTGTGTTGCAGCCCAACACCCCTCCAAAGTGGCCCAAAACCCATCCAAACCCCCTCCATCCTCTCGGTCGTTCGATCATGATCGCGTGGCCGAAAACCGCACCTCATTTGGACTCTCCTAGCTCCCTCTACCTATAAATAGACCTCCCCCTCCGAAATTCACGCAGTCTAACCCTAGTCTCCCCTTCCTCTGCGCGCCGGACACATCCGCCCGGCGCCGGACATGTCCGCCGCCACCGTCCACCCTATCCGCCACCGCCGCGTGTCCCGTAGCGCCCCGCGCCCGCCGCGGCCCGCCAAGCCCGCGTCCGGCCCCCGTGGGCCCAGCGCCGCCGCCCGTTCGCGTGCCCCGCCGCCTGTGCTCGCCGGCGCCGCCCCGCTCGCTCGCCGCCGGCCACCGCCTTGCCTCGCGCAGCCGCGCCGGACGCCGCCGCTCCGCTCGCCCGCGGCTCGCCCTCGCCTCCAGCAGCGCCGCCCGCCACCGCGTGCCTTCGGCCAGATCCGGCCACGGGCCGGCTGGATCCGGCGTCCCCGCACTCCGGCGACCTCTCCCCTTCATTTTCGGCGAGCTCCCGACGAATCCCAACTGCATCGCCGTCGATCCTCGATCCTCATGCCCGGAGTCAACCCTAGATCCGAGGTTGAATTTTCTTCTAAGTCCCTTTTCTGCAACTTTGTATGCCCCTGTTCATCATGTCATAACTTCATCATCATAGCTCCGTTTCATGCGCATGATATATCAAAATGTTCATCATGATGTCCTCTTCATTTTGTTCCATTGCACCATGCTTGTTTGAGTCCATCTTGATGCCCTAATGACTGATGCAAGAGTGCTATAGAATGTTAGTTCCTGCTTCTTATCAGTTTATGATCATTTGTCATTTTTGCCATGATTGTTGTGTGCTGCATATGGGCATGAGCTCTACATGTGTTTTGGGCTATGCCATGCCATACTTACAGGGGTGTATGCCATGTATTTTTGTGATCAATGTGGTGACTAGCACAAGCGTGCAAAGTAGCTCTCGTGGTGTTGCTGATTTCAGGGACTTAGAATTTCACTAAGTCATTTCCCTGCTGTTATTTTTATGCCATGTATTCATGTTGCTACAGAGAGATCCATGCCTCTATTGAGTATGTTCAGTAAGGATGATTTGGGCATATGGTTATGCTCTATCCATCCATGTCCCTGTTTGCATTTATGGAGTACCCTAGCATGACTCAATCTTGCTCTACTTTTGCTATAAAATGTTCCTGGCAGATTGTTTACATGTTAGTCAATTTTGCCAAGGTTGTTGTAATTGATCTATGCATGCTATTAACCTATTCTTGCCATGGTTAGCTTCTTGATCATGTCTTCTTGCTGGTAGTATGCTTAGTTTGTCATGCAATGCCTTGTGTTGAGTGCATCGAGCTCGCAAACATGCCTTCATAATTCTATTTTTGCCACGTCCAGTTTTCTGCCAAATCTGAATCTGTTAAAGAAACTTGCTATGTTTACATGGGTGCCATCATATCTTCTGATCCCTTTTGGCTTATGGTCAGTAAGGGACCTTTGTTATATGCTTTGAGTAGATTCATGCCATTCCTTGCTTTGCTATGTCCTGTTCCTGTAGCAGGTTGTTATCTTGCTTTGAACATTGCTTCCTGATGTAATTCCTGACATGTTGTTATTTTCACTAAGTCTGTGATGCTGTTATCTTTTGCACTTTTGCCATGCTTCATTAAATCATACATGCATCATACTTGGTTGTGCATCATGCCATGATTATGTGATGGTTGTTTACCATGTTGTTTGCTTCTTTCCGGTGATGCTTCTTCGGGTTAGTTCCGATAACGTCGCGTTTGTGAGGATCCGTTCGACTACGTCCATTTGTCTTCTTCCTAGACTCGTTCTTCTTCCTTGCAGGATCCCAGGCAAGATGACCATACCCTCGAAATCACTTCTATCTTTGCTTGCTAGTTGCTCACTCTTTTGCTATGCCGCGATACCTACCACTTGCTATATCATGCCTCCCATATTGCCATGTCAAACCTCTAACCCACCTTGTCCTAGCAAACCATTGTTTGGCTATGTTAACGCTTTGCTCAGCCCCTTTTATAGCGTTGCTAGTTGCATGTGAAGATTGGAGTTTGTTCCTTGTTGGAACATGTTTACTGTTGGGATATCATTATTATATGTTGTTTACTTTAATGCACCTATATACTTGGTAAAGGGTGGAAGGCTCGGCCTTATGCCTGGTGTTTTGTTCCACTCTTGCCGCCCTAGTTTCCATCATACCGGTGTTATGTTCCTTGATTTTGCGTTCCTTACACGGTTGGGTGTTATGGGGACCCCTTGACAGTTCGCTTTGAATAAAACTCCTCCAGCAAGGCCCAACCTTAGTTTTACTATTTGCCTCACCACCACCTACTTTTACCTTGGGAGTCGCGCTCCTGAGGGTCATCTTTATTTTAATCCCCCTGGGCCAGTGCTTCTCTAAGTGTTGGTCCAAACTGGGCAATGTTCGGTGCCCCTGGGCAACCAGGGTCTATGCCAACCCGACGTCTTGCCCATCCGGTGTGCCCTGAGAACGAGATATGTGCAGCTCCTATCGGGATTTGTCGGCACATTTAGGTGGCTTTGCTGGTCTTGTTTTAGCATTGTTGAAATATCTTGTAACTAGGATTCCGAGTCTGATCGGGTCATCCTGGGAGAAGGAATATCCTTCGTTGACCGTGAGAGCTTGTGATGGGAAAAGTTGGGACACCCCTGCAGGGTTATGAATTTTCGAAAGCCGTGCCCGCGGTTATGGGCAGATGGGAATTTGTTAATATCCGGTTGTAGAGAACTTGACACTTAACTTAATTAAAATGCATCAACCACGTGTGTAGCCATGATGGTCTCTTTTCGGCGGTGTCCGGGAAGTGAACACAGTTTTGGTGTTATGCTTGAACGTAAGTAGTTTTAGGATCACTTCTTGATCACTTCTAGTTCACGACCGTTGCCTTGCTTCTCTTCTTGCTCTTGTTTGCGTATGTTATTCTCCATATTGTTGGGGAACGCAGTAATTTCAAAAAATTTCCTACGCACACGCAAGATCATGGTGATGCATAGCAACGAGAGGGGCGAGTGTTGTCTACGTACCCTCGTAGACCGGCAACGGAAGCGTTGACACAACGTAGAGGAAGTAGTCGTACGCCTTCCTGATCCGACCGATCCAAGTACCGAACGTACGGCACCTCCGAGTTCTGCACATGTTCAACTCGGTGACGTACCTCGAGCTCCGATCCAGCAAAACATTGAGGGAGAGTTTCGTCACCACGACGGTGTGATGACGGTGATGATGTTCTACCGACGCAGGGCTTCGCCTAAGCACCGCTACGATATGACCGAGGTGGAATATGGTGGAAGGGGTCACCGCACACGGCTAAGGAACGATCACGAGGATCAACTTGTGTGTCATGGGGTGCCCCCTTGCCTCAGTATATAAAGGAGGGAGAGGGGGAGGTGCGGCCGGCCCTATGGGTGCGCCTGGAGGAGTCCTACTCCAACCGGGAGTAGGACTCCCCCCTCTTGCCTTGTTGGAAAAGGAAGGAGGAAGGGAGAAAGAGGAAAGGGGGGTGCCGCCCCCCTTCCTTGTCCTATTCAGACTAGGGGGGGAGGGGGTGCGCGGCCTGCCCTGGCCGGCCCTCCTCTTCTCCCTTATGGCCCATGTAGGCCCAATAACCCCCGGGGGGGGGGGGGGGGTTCCGGTAACCCCCACGGTACTCCGGTAAAATCCCGATTTCACCCGGAACGTTTCCGATATCCAAATATAGGCTTCCAATATATCAATCTTTATGTCTCGACCATTTCGAGACTCCTCGTCATGTCCGTGATCACATCCGGGACTCCGAAAAACCTTCGGTACATCAATACACAAAAACCCTAATTACGATCGTCACCGAACTTTAAGCGTGCGGACCCTACGGGTTTGAGAACTATGTAGACATGACCGAGACACGTCTCCGGTCAATAACCAATAGCGGAACCTGGATGCTCATATTGGCTCCTACATACTCTACGAAGATCTTTATCGGTCAGACTGCACAACAACATACGTTGTTCCCTTTGTCATCGGTATGTTACTTGCCCGAGATTCGATCGTCGGTATCTCAATACCTAGTTCAATCTCGTTATCGGCAAGTCTCTTTACTCGTTCCGTAATACATCATCCCGCAACTAACTTATTATTTGCAATGCTTGCAAGGCTTGAGTGATGTGCATTACCGAGAGGGCCCAGAGATACCTCTCCGACAATCCGAGTGACAAATCCTAATCTCGAAATACGCCAATCCAACAAGTACCTTCGGAGACACCTGTAGAGCACCTTTATAATCACCCAGTTACGTTGTGACGTTTGGTAGCACACAAAGTGTTCCTCCGGTAAACGGGAGTTGCATAATCTCATAGTCATAGGAACATGTATAAGTTATGAACAAAGCAATAGCAACAAACTAAACGATCAAGTGCTAAGCTAACGGAATGGGTCAAGTCAATCACATCATTCTCCTAATGATGTGATCCCGTTAATCAAATGACAATTCATGTCTATGGTTAGGAAACATAACCATCTTTGATCAATGAGCTAGTCAAGTAGAGGCATACTAGTGACACTCTGTTTTGTCTATGTATTCACACATGTATTATGTTTTCGGTTAATACAATTCTAGCATGAATAATAAACATTCATCATGATATAAGGAAATAAATAATAACTTTATTATTGCCTCTAGGGCATATTTCCTTCAGTCTCCCACTTGCACTAGAGTCAATAATCTAGATTACACAGTAATGATTCTAACACCCATGGAGCCTTGGTGGTGATCATGTTTTGCTCGTGGAAGAGGCTTAGTCAGCGGGTCTGCAACATTCAGATCCGTATGTATCTTGCAAATTTCTATGTCTCCCACTTGGACTAAATCCCAAATGGAATTGAAGCGTCTCTTGATGTTCTTAGTTCTCTTGTGAAATCTGGATTCCTTCGCCAAGGCAATTGCACTAGTATTGTTACAAAAGATTTTCATTGGACCCGATGCACTAGGTATGTGTAACGCCCTCGATGCGGATATATCTCCCACGTGTTGAAGCACGACTTAGAGGCATAACCGCATTGAAAGCAATGTCGCAAGTGAGGTAATCTTCACACAACCCATGTATTACATAAGGGAAAGAGATACATAGTTGGCTTACAATCGCCACTTCACACAATACATGAATATAACATTACATCATCCAGATACACACAAGGTCCGACTATGGAACCAAAATGAAAGAAGACTACCCCAAATGCTACACAGATCCCCGATCGTCCCAACTGGGCTCCACTACCGATCAACTGGAAACGGAACAACATAAAGAACCCGATCTTCATAGAGCTCCTCCTTGAGCTCGGTTGCCTCACCTGCACGGTATCATCGGCCCTGCAAGCTGGTTTTGGAAGTATTTGTGAGTCATGGGGACTCAGCAATTTCACACCCTCATGATCAAGACTATTTAAGCTTATGGGTAAGGTAAAGGTATGAGGTGGAGCTGCAGCAAGCGACTAGCATATATGGTGGCTAACAACGCAAATGAGAGCGAGAAGAGAAGGCACGGTCGAACACCTATGAGCAAGAAGTGATCCTAGAACAACCTACGTCAAACATAACTCCAACACCATGTTCACTTCCCGGACTCCGCCGAAAAGAGACCATCACGGTTACACACGCGGTTGATGTATTTTAAATAAGGTCAACTTCAGGTTTTCTACAACCGGACATTAACAAATTCCCATCTGCCCATAACTGCGGGCACGGCTTTCGAAAGTTCAAATCCCTGCAGGGGTGTCCCAACTTAGCCCATCACAAGCTCTCACGGTCAATGAAGGATAAACCTTCTCCCGAGACATTCCGATTAGACTCGGTATCTCGGTTCTACAAGACAACTTCGACAAAGATAAAACAAGTCCAGCAACACCGCCCGAATGTGCCGACAAATCCCGATAGGAGCTGCACATATCTCGTTCTCAGGGCACACTCAGATGAGACATCCTACGAGTAAAACCAAACCTCAAGTTTCCCCGAGGTGGCCCCGTAGTCTGCTCGGTCGGACCAACACTCAGAGGAGCACTGGCCCAGGGGGGTTTAAATAAGATGACCCTTGAGTCTGCAGAACCCTAGGGAAAAAAATGCTAGGTGGCAAATGGTAAAACCAAGGTTGGGCATTGCTGGAGGAGTTATATTCAAGGCGAACTGTCAAGGGGTTCCCATAATATCCCAACCGCGTAAGGAACGCAAAATCCGGGAACATAACACCGATATGACGGAAACTAGGGCGGCAAGAGTGGAACAAAACACCAGGCATAAGGCCGAGCCTTCCACCCTTTACCAAGTATATAGATGCGTTAAATAAATAAGAGATATTGTGATATCCCAACAAAATATCCATGTTCCAACAAGGAACAAACTCCAATCTTCACCTGCAACTAACAACGCTATAAGAGGGGTTGAGCAACGCGGTAACATAGCCAAACAACGGTTTACTAGGATAAGGTGGGTTAGAGGCTTGGCTCAACAATATGGGAGGCATGATAAGCAAGTGGTAGGTATCGCGGCATAGGCATAGCAAAAGAGCAAGCAACTAGCAAGCAAAGATAGAAGTGATTTCGAGGGTATGGTCATCTTGCCTGAGATCCCGCAAGGGAGAAGAACGAGTCCATGAAGAAGACAAACGGACGTAGTCGAGCGAATCCTCACAAACGCGACATTATCGGAACTAACCCGAAGAAGCAACACTGGAAAGAAGCAAACAACATAGTAAACAACCACCACATAAGCATGGCATGATGCACAATCAAGTATGATGCATGTTCGGTTTAATTAGGCATGGCATGGCAAAGTGCACAAGCAAATACTACAAATTAAGTGGAGCTCAATATGCAACGAGTTGCATATTGACGGAACACCACATTAATTATTTAGTTCTCTCCCGGTTAGGTACCCAACAATATTAAATGTTGGTTAACATGGCAAGAGGTGAAGCATAACAAAACTATATCATCTAAACAACTTAAATGGGGCCGGATATAACAAATAACAAATCCGGTAAGTCCCCATATGCATTAGCAATTTTTAAAGCAACAACAAATTTTAACCATCTTAAAGTTGTTAACATGATGCGGATGACATGTTCAAGTTGATGCAATTTTTATTAAAAGTTGACAAGAGCATTAGGAAGCATTTGTCACCGTAATAGAAAGAAAGGGGTGCCACAGCGACGATAAAGAAACGGTGCCACGACAACGTTCCGGTTCCGACAACTCATTGAGACATCGGTGCAAAAGAAAGTGTGGCGGGAGCGTGCAAAAGATGGTGTGGTGATCCCGGTTACCGGGTTCCCACATGTCGGTGGCAAGGAAAAAGAGGGGCAACGTGCACCGATAGTTCAGACTCGAGGCAAAACAAGGGTGCATCTCATACAAGATGCATTCATTCGTTCACGGGCGTCGTCTCGGGGTTATACCTTCGAAGCGTGCAAACGGGACGGTTCTCGTTCGGTGCAAAGTAGAGGAAGTAGACGTTCTCGGGACATTCATAGTGGAAGTAGTCGTTCTCGCATGCATCTAGGGTCGACGGAAGAGGTTTTCGCGATCTCGGCGACGGTAGTTGTACATGTTGGTGGTAGTCGAACTTGACGGTTCCGTTACACGGTTCTTTGGAGACGGTAGTGGTATACGGTACTTTCGGCCATGGTAGTCGTACACGCGTTCGGAAAGGAACTTGGCGCTTCGGTGCGGCGTAGGGGTACATGTCGATGGTCGTGTCGTGGTACTCAGCGTTCGTTTCAGTACCCGTTCGAGCATCCGTGGTCTTTTCGGTGGTGTACTTGGCGATATCTGAGACGACCTTGACGCATCCGTGAGTAGAGGTACTTGGCGGTTTCGGTAATGTAGTTGTACACGCGTCGTCGAACTTGTCGAATCCAAATGCTGGCCGCTGTGGTACTTGGCGCTAATCCATGTTCGGTGATCGAACTTGACGTCAACAGCAACAACAAGTGGAGGTGCATGATGACAGTGGGGCGTCGCGGTCGTCCACTACGGCGGACAGGGCATGCAGGTCGTGGTGGTACTTCTCAAGGTAGCAGTAGGAGAAGGCCGGGTCGGGTGCTCGTCAGCAGGCAGCGAAACACGCTGCTGCTGCTCGAAGAAGGCGGTGGCGCGCTTGCGGCCGAACGGAGGGAGGAAGAGGCGCGGGCGCGAGGTGACGAAGCAGCAGCTGCAAGGGCAGAGCGAGGTCGGCGCTGCGGCGCAGCTCGACGGCGGCAAGGCAGCAGGGGGAACCGGGCAGGAGGAAGGAGAGGACGGCGGCTGCGTACAAGAAGCAACCGAGGCGCGGCTTTAGTCCATGGTGACGGCGAGGCGGGTCAAGGGCGTCAGCGCTCCTGGTTCCAGCAGGAGGAAGAACATCCCAGTCGCCGCTCGGGAGGCGCGAAGCAGAGGGAGGAGAGGAGGCTCCAGCTTGGTCGTGGCCTCGTCAACCGGCGAGGCGTCTGAGGCAGGGAAGGAGCACGGGCGACGCACTTGGGGCCAGCACGGTGGTCTCCATGGCCGTCCGCTCCACAAGAAGGTTCAGGGTAGCGCCCCTCGCCGGAGGTAGGGAGGCAGCGGTGATCCGGCGACGCGGTGCAGTAGAGGGAGGCAAGGGGACGCGAGCTCCTGGCGCTGGCTGCGGGGCGCGGTGCGGGTGTGCATGAGTGGACGACGGCGTTGGGAGGGAACGAGGGTGAGAGAAGGGATCGAGAGGGAGGACTCTGGCGGTGCTGAGGGAAAACGAGGGAAGGGAGCAATGGATCGGGCAGGAGGCGGCTAGGGTTAGTTTAGGTGGGCCTGGAGGCCGGCCCAGTGGGGAGGGCACCGGCTGGGCCTTAGAAGGCTGTGGGTTTGCTGGGCTGCGCGCTGCTGGGCCTGCTCTCTGCTGCACAGAGCTGCTACTCTCTTTTTCTGAATTCCTTCAGACAGGAAAAAGATACAGAAAAGCACAGAGAGCATGGAGAAGGTAGAAGCAAGGATGAGAATTAAAATGAGCTCCTGGAGATATGCACTATTTGAATAAATTTCTTTGGCCATTTTTAGAGGTAGAAAAATAAACCAAGTTTGAATTAACTTAAAACTTGAGTCATTTTTGAACCGAACCAAATCATCTTCAAAAGAGCTGAAACTTGACAGAAAGGTTAAATGAAACGTGTTGGATTTACAGGGAAAAAGTGAACATTATTTGAGGCAGGAAAAATGTCACTCGAGTAAATGGCTAGAATTTAGAAGAAAGGAAGAAGGAGATGGGGTTTGCTTGGAGATGGACTAACTTGAAGGGGTGAAGATGCCAAAATCAATGGAGAAGAAGAGAAAGAGATCACACCAAGACATACACAAATAAAATGCACATGCAACAACAAGCAAGAAGATCATGATACAATGCAAAATATGACAAAGGCATTCGACATGATCATGGCAAGACATACAAGAATGAAATATGCAAAAATAAATATGATAATGCAACAAACATAAAAACACACACATCAACAACTAAAATAAAAGGAAGGGAAACTGAGCGACGGTCTGGGGGCGTCACTGTATGACACCTAGATCGGATATGAACTCCTTCATCCAGACTCCTTCATTTGCTGCTTCCGAAGCAGCTATGTACTCCGCTTCACATGTAGATCCCGCCACGACGCTTTGTTTAGAACTGCACCAACTGACAGCTCCACCGTTCAGTAAAAACACGTATCCGGTTTGCGATTTAGAATCGTCCGGATCAGTGTCAAAGCTTGCATCAATGTAACCATTTACGATGAGCTCTTTGTCACCTCCATATATGAGAAACATATCCTTAGTCCTTTTCAGGTATTTTAGGATGTTCTTGACCGCTGTCCAGTGATCCACTCCTGGATTACTTTGGTACCTCCCTACTAGACTTATAGCAAGGCACACATCAGGTCTGGTACACAGCATTGCATACATGATAGAGCCTATGGCTGAAGCATAGGAACCATCTTTCATTTTCTCTCTATCTTCTGCGGTGGTCGGACATTGAGTCTTACTCAACTTCACACCTTGTAACACAGGCAAGAACCCTTTCTTTGCTTGATCCATTTTGAACTTCTTCAAAACCTTGTCAAGGTATGTGCTTTGTGAAAGTCCAATTAAGCGTCTTGATCTATCTCTATAGATCTTAATGCCCAATATGTAAGCAGCTTCACCGAGGTCTTTCATTTAAAAACTCTTATTCAAGTATCCCTTTATGCTATCCAGAAATTCTATATCATTTCCAATCGATAATATGTCATCCACATATAATATCAGAAATGCTACAGAGCTCCCACTCACTTTCTTGTAAATACAGGCTTCTCCAAAAGTCTGTACAAAACCAAATGCTTTGATCACACTATCAAAGCGTTTATTCCAACTCCGAGAGGCTTGCACCAGTCCATAAATGGATCCCTGGAGCTTGCACACTTTGTTAGCTCCCTTTGGATCGACAGAACCTTCTGGTTGCATCATAGACAACTCTTCTTCCAGAAATCCATTCAGGAATGCAGTTTTGACATCCATTTGCCAAATTTCATAATCATAAAATGCGGCAATTGCTAACATGATTCGGATAGACTTAAGCATCACTACGGGTGAGAAGGTCTCATCGTAGTCAATCCCTTGAACTTGTCAAAAACCTTTTGCAACAAGTCGAGCTTAGTAGACAGTAACATTACCGTCAGTGTCAGTCTTCTTCTTGAAGATCCATTTATTCTCAATTGCTTGCCGATCAACGGGCAAGTCAACCAAAGTCCACACTTTGTTCTCATACATGGGTCCCATCTCAGATTTCATGGCTTCTAGCCATTTTGCGGAATCTGGGCTCACCATCGCTTCTTCATAGTTCGTAGGTTCATCATGATCTAGTAGCATGATTTCCATAATAGGATTACCATACCACTCTGGTGCGGATCTTACTCTGGTAGATCTACGAGGTTCGGTAGTAACTTGATCTGAAGTTTCATGATCATTATCATTAGCTTCATCACTAATTGGTGCAGGTGTCACAGAAACCAGTTTCTGTAATGTACTACTTTCCAATAAGGGAGCAGGTACAGTTACCTCATCAAGTTTTACTTTTCTCCCAGTCACTTCTTTCGAGAGAAACTCCTTCTCTAGAAAAACTCCGAATTTAGCAACAAAAGTCTTGCCTTCGGATCTGTGATAGAAGGTGTACCCAACAGTCTCCTTTGGGTATCCTATGAAGACACATTTCTCCGATTTGGGTTCGAGCTTATCAGGTTGAATCTTTTTCACATAAGCATCGCAGCCCCAAACTTTCAGAAACGACAACTTTGGTTTCTTGCCAAACCACAGTTCATAAGGCGTCGTCTCAACGGATTTCGATGGTGTCCTATTTAACGTGAATGGAGCCGTCTCTAAAGCATAACCCCAAAACGATAACGGTAAATCAGTAAGAGACATCATAGATCGCACCATGTCTAGTAAAGTACGATTACGACGTTCGGACACACCATTACACTGTGGTGTTCCGGGTGGCGTGAGTTGCGAAACTATTCCGCATTGTTTCAAATGTAGACCAAACTCGTAACTCAAATATTCTCCTCCACGATCAGATCGTAGAAACTTTATTTTCTTGTTACGATGATTTTCAACTTCACTCTGAAATTCTTTGAACTTTTCAAATGTTTTAGACTTATGTTTCATTAAGTAGATATACCCATATCTGCTTAAATCATCTGTGAAGGTGAGAAAATAACGATATCCGCCACGAGCCTCAACATTCATTGGACCACATACATCTGTATGTATGATTTCCAACAAATCCGTTGCTCTCTCCATAGTACCGGAGAACGGTGTTTTAGTCATCTTACCCATGAGGCACGGTTCGCAAGTACCAAGTGATTCATAATCAAGTGGTTCCAAAAGTCCATCAGTATGGAGTTTCTTCATGCGCTTTACACCGTTATGACCTAAACGGTAGTGCTACAAATAAGTTGCACTATCATTATCAACTCTACATCTTTTGATTTCAACATTATGAATATGTGTATCACTACTATCGCGATTCATCAAAAATAGACCACTCTTCAAGGGTGCATGACCATAAAAGATATTACTCATATAAATAGAACAACCATTATTCTCTGATTTAAATGAATAACCGTCTCGCATTAAACAAGATCCAGATGTAATGTTCATAATCAACGCTGGCACCAAATAACAATTATTTAGGTCTAATACTAATCCCGAAGGTAGATGTAGAAGTAGCGTGCCGACCGCGATCACATCGACTTTGGAACCATTTCCCACGCGCATCGTCACCTCGTCCTTAGCCAATCTTCGCTTAATCCGTAGCCCCTATTTCGAGTTGCAAATGTTAGCAAAAGAACCAGTATCAAATACCCAGGTGCTACTGCGAGCATTAGTAAGGTACACATCAATAACATGTATATCACATATACCTTTGTTCACTTTGCCATCCTTCTTATCCGCCAAATACTTGGGGCAGTTCCGCTTCCAGTGACCAGTCTGCTTGCAGTAGAAGCACTCAGTCTCAGGCTTAGGTCCAGACTTGGGTTTCTTCTCCTGAGCAGCAACTTGTTTGCTGTTCTTCTTGAAGTTCCCTTTCTTCTTCCCTTTGCCCTTTTTCTTGAAACTGGTGGTCTTATTGACCATCAACACTTGATGCTCCTTCTTGATTTCTACCTCCGCGGCTTTTAGCACCGCGAAAAGCTCAGGAATAGTTTTATTCATCCCTTGCATATTATAGTTCATCACGAAGCTTTTGTAGCTTGGTGGCAGTGATTGAAGAACTCTGCCAATGACACTATCAATAGGAAGATTAACCCCCAATTGAGTCAAGTGATTATGATACCCAGACATTTTGAGTATATGTTCACTGACAGAACTATTCTCCTCCATCTTGCAGCTATAGAACTTATTGGAGACTTCATATCTCTCAATCCGGGCATTTGCTTGAAATATTAACTTCAACTCCTGGAACATCTCATATGCTCCATGACGTTCAAAACGTCATTGAAGACCCGATTCTAAGCCGTAAAGCATGGAAAACTGAACTATCGAGTAGTCATCAGCTTTGCTCTGCCAGACGTTCATAACATCTGGTGTTGCTCCTGTAGCAGGCTTGGCACTTAGCAGTGCTTCCAGGATGTAATTCTTCTGTGCAGCAATGAGGATAATCCTCAAGTTACGGACCCAGTCCATGTAATTGCTACCATCACCTTTCAACTTTGCTTCCTCAAGGAACGCATTAAAATTCAACGGAACACCAGCACGAGCCATCTATCTACAATCAAACATAGACAAGCAAGATACTATCAGGTACTAAGTTCATGATAAATTTAAGTTTAATCAATCATATTACTTAAGAACTCCCACTTAGAAACATATCCCTCTAATCCTCTAAGTGATCACGTGATCCAAATCAACTAAACCATGTCCGATCATCAGGTGAGATGGAGTAGTATCAATGGTGAACATCAATATGTTGATCATATCTACTATATGATTCACGCTCGACCTTTCGGTCTCCGTGTTCCGAGGCCATATCTGTTATATGCTAGGCTCGTCAAGTTAAACCTGAGTATTCCGCGTGTGCAACTGTTTTGCACCTGTTGTATTTGAACGTAGAGCCTATCACACCCGATCATCACGTGGTGTCTCAGCATGAAGAACTTTCGCAACGTTGCATACTCAGGGAGAACACTTATACTTTGATAATTTAGTGAGGGATCATCTTATAATGCTACCGTCAATCAAAGCAAGATAAGATGCATAAAAGATAAACATCACATGCAATCAATATAAGTTATATGATATGGCCATCATCATCTTGTGCTTGTGATCTCCATCTCCGAAGCACCTTCATGATCACCATCATCACCAGCGTGACACCTTGATCACCATCGTAGCATCGTTGTCGTCTCGCCAATCTTATGCTTCCACGACTATCGCTACCGCTTAGTGATAAAGTAAAGCATTACAGCGCAATTGCATTGCATACAATAAAGTGACAACCATATGGCTCCTGCCAGTTGCCGATAACTCGGTTACAAAACATGATCATCTCATACAATAAAATTTAGCATCATGTCTTGACCATATCACATCACAACATGCCCTGCAAAAACAAGTTAGACATCCTCTACTTTGTTGTTGCAAGTTTTACGTGGCTGCTACGGGCTTAGCAAGAACCGTTCTTACCTACGCATCAAAACCACAATGATAGTTTGACAATTTGGTGCTGTTTTAACCTTCGCAAGGACCGGGCGTAGCCACACTTGGTTCAACTAAAGTTGGAGAAACTAACACCCGCCAGCCACCTGTGTGCAAAGCACGTCGGTAGAACCAGTCTCGCGTAAGCGTACGCGTAATGTCGGTCCGGGACGCTTCATCCAACAATACCGCCGAACCAAAGTATGACATGCTGGTAAGCAGTATGACTTATATCGCCCACAACTCACTTGTGTTCTACTCGTGCACAACATCAACGCATAAAACCTGGCTCGGATGCCACTGTTGGGGAACGCAGTAATTTCAAAAAATTTCCTACGCACATGCAAGATCATGGTGATGCATAGCAACGAGAGGGGAGAGTGTTGTCTACGTACCCTCGTAGACCGGCAACGGATGTGTTGACACAACGTAGAGGAAGTAGTCGTACGTCTTCCCGATCCGACCGATCCAAGTACCGAACGTACGGAACCTCCGAGTTCTGCACACGTTCAACTCGGTGACGTCCCTCGAGCTCCAATCAGGCAAAACATTGAGGGAGAGTTTCGTCAGCACGACGGCGTGATGATGGTGATGATGTTCTACCGACGCAGGGCTTCTCCTAAGCACCGCTACGATATGACCAAGGTGGAATATGGTGGAAGGGGGCACCGCACACGGCTAAGGAACGATCACGAGGATCAACTTGTGTGTCATGGGGTGCCCCCTTGCCTCAGTATATAAAGGAGGGAGAGGGGGAGGTGCGGCTGGCCCTATGGGTGCGCCTGGAGGAGTCCTACTCCAACCGGGAGCAGGACTCCCCCCTCTTGCCTTGTTTGAAAAGGAAGGAGGAAGGGAGAAAGAGGAAAGGGGGGCGCCGCCCCCCTTCCTTGTCCTATTTGGACTAGGGGGCAGGGGGCGCGCGGCCTTCCCTGGCCGGCCCTCCTCTTCTCCCTTATGACCCATGTAGGCCCAATAACCCCCCCCCCGGGGGGGGGGGGTTCCGTTAACCCCCGGTACTCCTATAAAATCTCGATTTCACCCCGAACGTTTCTGATATCCAAATATAGGCTTCCAATATATCAATCTTTATGTCTCGACCATTTCGAGACTCCTCGTCATGTCCGTGATCACATCTGGGACTCCAAACAACCTTCGGTACATCAAAACACAAAAACCCTAATTACGATCGTCACCGAACTTTAAGCGTGCGGACCCTACTGGTTCGAGAACTATGTAGACATGACCGAGACACATCTCCAGTCAATAACTAATAGAGGAACCTAGATGCTCATATTGGCTCCTACATATTCTACGAAGATCTTTATCGGTTAGACCGCATAACAACATACGTTGTTCCCTTTGTCATCGGTATGTTACTTGCCCGAGATTCGATCGTTGGTATCTCAATACCTAGTTCAATCTCGTTACCGGCAAGTATCTTTACTCGTTCCGTAATACATCATCCCGCAACTAACTTATTAGTTGCAATGCTTGCAAGGCTTGAGTGATGTGCATTACCGAGAGGGCCCAGAGATACCTCTCCGACAATCAGAGTGACAAATCCTAATCTCGAAATACGCCAACCCAACAAGTACCTTCGGAGACACCTGTAGAGCACCTTTATAATCACCCAGTTACGTTGTGATGTTTGGTAGCACACAAAGTGTTCCTCCGGTAAACGGGAGTTGCATAATCTCATAGTCATAGGAACATGTATAAGTTATGAAGAAAGCAATAACAACAAACTAAACGATCAAGTGCTAAGATAACGGAATGGGTCAAGTCAATCACATCATTCTCCTAATGATGTGATCCCGTTAATCAAATGACAACTCATGTCTATGGTTAGGAAACATAACCATCTTTGATCAACGAGCTAGTCAAGTAGAGGCATACTAGTGACACTCTGTTTTGTCTATGTATTCACACATGTATTATGTTTCCGGTTAATACAATTCTAGCATGAATAATAAACATTCATCATGATATAAGGAAATAAATAATAACTTTATTATTGCCTCTAGGGCATATTTCCATCACATATATGTTTAGTGCTTGCTGCAGCTCCACCTCACTACCTTTCCCTACCCATAAGCTTAAATAGTCTTGATCTCGCGGGTGTGAGATTGCTGAGTCCTCGTGGCTCACAGATACTACCAAATAGTTGCAGGTGCCGATGATACCATTGCAGATGACGCAACCAAGCTCAAGTGGGAGCTCGATGAAGATCGTGTTTGTTGTGTTGTTTCATTTCCAGCTGATTAGTAGTGGAGCCCAGTTTGGGCGATCGGGGATCTAGCATTAGGGGTTGTCTTTCTTTATTTGGTTATGTAGTCAGACCTTGATTGTATTCTGGATGATCTAATGCTATATTTATGTAGTGTGTGAAGTGGCAATTGTAAGCCAACTCTTTATCCCTCTCTTATTCAGTACATGGGATGTGTAAAGATTACCCCTCTTGCGACATGCCTACTATGCGGTTATGCCTCTAAGTCATGCTCCGACACGTGGGAGATATAGCTGCATCGTGGGTGTTACACAATCCCCTGTCTAAGGTGGTGGCTAGGCTATATTTATAGTGGCCTTGGTCCTCTTCCCCCAAAATGAAGGCGGGAAGGGATCCCACAATGGCCAAATACGAAGGGAGACAACTAGTACATCTTATCCTAACGAAAGGTGGTCTTCGCCTGCAAAGCTTCTGGTCATGACGCCGTGGTGGGCTTGGCGATGACCTCCGTCCTGCCGTCCTGGCGGTTTTGGTCTCGTTGCATGGAAATGGAAACCTTTGGTTGATGCCTCATGACTCCGCACATGCGCTTGCCTCTTTAGCACCAAAGAGGAAACCTGTTGTACTGCGCCCGCTGGCGCTTGCCTTGCCTTGGTCGTCATGGCTTGCGTCATCCGAACGTCACGAGGTGAGGGCTCGCATAGAAATCTCCGCTCCTTAGGAGGCAGCCTAAGTAGGCCGCTCCCTCTGGAGGTCTTGGCGTCGTACGTCTTGCGCGGCTTGGCCCCTCGCGAGGGTCTTGTGTTGTTGGTGTTGAAGGTGGGATGTACCAGGCCGTCGGTGGAGCCACTCCGCGGGCCACAGGCAGGCAAGTCTGGGTACCCCGGTTCCTAGAACACTGACAATAGTCATCTACTACATGTTATGATTTGGCAACCCCGGAGTGACAATAGTCGGGACACTTCCCAGTGATGACCGTAGTTTGAGGAGTTCATGTATTCACCGTGTGTTAATGCTTTGTTCTGGTTCTCTATTAAAAGGAGGCCTTAATATCCCTTAGTTTCCAATAGGACCCCGCTGCCACGGGAGGGTAGGACAAAAGAAGTCATGCAAGTACTTTCCATAAGCACGTATGACTATTTACGGAATACATGCCTACATTATTTTTATGAACTAGAGCTAGTGCCGTATCGCCCTAGGTTATGACTGTTATATGATGAATATCATCCAACAAACCGCCGATCCAATGCCTACGATTTTCCTACATATTGATCTTGCTAAGTTACTACTGCTATTGTTACTATTGTCACTGCTACAAAACTATTACTATCACTGTTACTGTTGTTGCTGCTACCACTACTATCAAAGCTATCATATTACTGTGCTACTGATCACGTTGTAGATAATTTATCTCCAGGTGTGGCTGAATTGGCAACTCAGTTGATAATACTTGCAAATATTCTTTGGCTCCCCTTGTGTCGAATATATAAATTTGGGTTCAATACTCTACCCTCGAAAACTGTTGCGATCCCCTATACTTGTGGGTTATCAAGACCTTTTTTTGGCGCCGTTGCCGGGGAGCATAGCTATATTTGTTGAGTCACTTGGTATTATTATCAAACTGTCACTATGAAGAATCTGAAGGATGCTAAGACTAAGATTTTTTCCTCTAAGACGAGGGGAGGTAAGGAACTGCCATCTAGCTCTGCACTTGATTCACCTTCTGTTATAAGTAAGCTTGCAACACCATCACATGCTATTAATCCTGATATGTCGCAAGTTATTGATGATGCTACTTCTGCTATGAATGATATTTATGATGATGCTAGTACCTTGCTTGATGATAATGTGCCACCAGGTAAATTTCTTGATGAACAACTTGCTAGAACTAAAGCTTTTGAGAATGTTGAAACTGATGAAATTGTTGAAACCGATGCAGAGCTTGAAACTGAAACACCTATTAGAGCTAGCCCTCCTATATATGAATTGCCTAAGGTACCAGAAGGATATGTTATGAATGAGGAGACAACTAGAGACATTCTTGCTTGTAAGGATAGAGATGATCTGGAAAAATATTATGCAAGTATAAAGCAAAGGCTCTGAATGCTAAAATGAAATGTGATCCTCAGTTTGGTACTTCACCTATCTTTGTTGATGATAAGGATTTTGAATTCTTTGTCGACCCAGAGTTGATTACTTTGATTGAATCTGATCCTTTCCATGGTTATGAAACTGAAACTGTTGTGGCACATCTTACTAAGGTGAATGATATAGCCACCCTTTTTGCTCATGATGAGAAAATTCGCTATTATTATATTCTCAAATTATTTCCTTTCTCATTAAAGGGTGATGCTAAAGCTTGGTACAATACTCTTGCTCCTGGTTGTGTGCGTAGTCCCCAGGATATGACTTATTACTTCTCTGAAAAATATTTTCCTGCTCATAAGAAACAAGCTGCCTTACAGGAAATATTTAACTTTGTGCAAATTGAAGAAGAGAGTTTCCCACAAGATTGGGGCAGGCTTCTCCAATTTCTTAATGTTTTGCTTAATCATCCTCTTAAGAAAAATGAAATACTTGATATCTTCTATAATAGACTAACAGATGCTTCTAGGGATTTCCTAGATAGTCGCGTTGGTTGTGTTTTCAGGGAACGAACTATTGGGCAAGCTGAAGAATTATTGAATAACATATTAAAAAATTATGATGATTGGACACTTCCTGAAACACCACTTAAACCCACTCCGAAGAACAGGGGTATCTTATATCTCAGTCCCGAAGATATGCAAGGGGCAAAGAAATCTATGAAGGAAAAAGGTATTAAAGCTGAGGATGTCAAAAAAATTCCTCCTATTGAAGAAATAAATGGGCTTGATACACCACCACCACCTAAGGTGGTGGAGGTAAATTCTCTAATGGAATTCAATGATAATGATAATCCTCACAATATGCACCCTAGCCAATGCCTTTATGAGTTTGAAAACTACATTAGAAAACAAGATCATTTCAATGCAAATGTTATGAAACAATTGAAATACAATTCTGATATGATTTCTTGCTTGAGTGACTTGTTATTTAGAATTTCAAATGATGTTAGAGGTGTGGGGAAGCATGCTTCTAAGGTTCAAACTCAGTTAGAACAAGTTGCTAAATCTCAAAGAGAGTTGTTAGATGAAATGAACAATAATATAAATGGCTTTGCTGTTAGAGTAGCCACTAGAGGAGGTATGGTGACTTAGAAACCACTTTATCCCAAAGGACACCCAAAAAGAATTGAACAAAACTCTAAAAGGGTTAACACTTATGCACCTAGTCCTTCTAAAAAGAAAAAGAAGAAGAAAAATGATAGTACTTTGCATGCCTCTAGTGAACCTGAAGTAGAAAGACCTCCTGATAATGACAATGAAGTTTCTATCTCTGATGCTGAAACTCAATCTGGTAATGAACACTCACCTTCAGATAATGAAAAAGATAATGATGAGTTTCATAAAAATACTCAAACAAATAATAAAGAACCAGACAATGATGCTGAGATAGAACCAACAGTTGATCTTGATAACCCACAACCCAAGAATAAAAGATGTGATAAAAGAGACTTTGTTGCTAGAAAACACGGTAAGGAAAGAGAACCATGGGTTCAAAAACGTATGCCCTTTATACCTAAGCTAACTAAAAAGAAAGATGATGAAGAATTTGAACACTTTGCTAAAATGCTGAGGCAAGTCTTTTTGCATACTCACTTGACTGACATCTTAAAAATGCCTCCTTATGCAAAGTACATGAAAGACATAATCACCAATAAGAGAAAATTACCGGAAGCGGAAATCTCCACCATGCTTGCCAATTATACTTTTAAAGATGGAGTACCTAAAAAACTTGGAGATCCAAGAATACCAACTATACCTTGCTCCATCAAAATAAATTATGTGAAAACCGATTTATGTGATTTGGGAGCTGGTGTTAGTATTAGGCCTTTTTCTTTATATAAAAGACTTGATTTGAATAAACTCACACCTATTGAAATATCTTTGCAAATGGCTGATAAATCAACTGCCATACCTATCAGTATTTGTGAGGATGTGCCTGTTTTTGTTGCTAATGTTACTATTTTGACTGACTTTGTTATACTTGAGATGCCCGAGGACGACAACATGTCGATTATCCTTGGCGAACCTTTTTGAATATTGCAGGGGCTGTTATTGATTGCAATAAAAGCATGGTCACTTTTCATGTCAATGGTAATGAGCATATAGTGCACTTTCCGAAGAAACAATTCCAAGTGAATGGTATTAATGTTATTGAAAAATCTCTGACAATCACTATTGGAAGTTTTCAACTACCTCTACCTACTATTAAAAAGAAATATGAAATGCTTATCATTGGAGACATTCGTATCCCCGTTGAGGTAACTTAGTGACGAAAGTTCTTCGATTTCATGCTAATCGAAAGTGGTTGTTAATAAGACTTGATCAACCTTATGAATGGATCATTTTTGAGAGGTATGAAGTTGATGAATTTAGTGAGCACTACCTTCTATCCCTACCTTCTGTTTTCTGTTTTTATTAGTTAAATAAAATAAAATGCCATGTTTTGTGTGTTTTATGAATTTCTCATTGAGGGAGTCCTGGATTAAGGGGTCCTCGGGCGTTCGGGCTATGTGACATGGGCCGGACTAGTGGGCCATGAAGATACAAGACATAAGACTTCTTCCCATGTCCGGATAGGATTCTCTTTTGCGTGGAAGGCAAGCTTGGTGTCCGGATATGAAGATTCCTTCCTCTGCAAACCGACTCTGTATAACCCTAGGTCCCTCTGGTGTCTATATAAACCCGAGGGTTTAGTCCGTAGAGGCAATCATAATCATACAGGCTATACAATTAGGGTTTAGCCATTACAATCTCGTGGTAGATCAACTCTTGTAACCCCTATATTCATCAAAGTCAATCAAGTAGGACGTAGGGTATTACCTCCATCAAGAGGGTCCGAACCTGGGTAAACATTGTGTCCCTGTCTCCTATTACCATCGATCCTTAGACGCAGAGTTCGGGACCCCCTACCCGAGATTTGCCGGTTTTGACACCGACATTGGTGCTTTCATCGAGAGTTCCACTTGCCGTCGTCGAAAGGCTCGATGGCTCCATAAATCATTTACAACAATGCAGCCCTGAGGGAGGTCTTTCTCCTCGGCCAGATCTTTGTATTCGGCGGCTTCGCACTGCGGGCCAACTCACTTGGCCATCTAGAGTAGATCGACAACTACGCCCCAGGTCACCAGATTAGTTTTGGAAATCTAGATTATGTCACTGATATCTGAGGAGACTTGATCTTCCAAGGGTTCGCGACCCCAACCTCCGCTCTGGCCTTAAATCCAGGGCGTGTCACTAGGTCCGAAGACGGGATTCCCGAGCCCACCGGACTCCCTGCGGCTATTAAGCCTAGTACGGGAGAGCCGGAGGAAACAACGTCAGCAGCAATCATCATGAAGCCGAAATCTTCTCCGAACAGTGGCTCCGAACCCTCGGAGTCAACATCGTGTGAGCTCGGCCAAGGAGTTGCCTTCCAGCCGTACTCCACGAACTCTCTTCTCCTTGGCCGAACCTCACCTTTAAGAGAGGCTCTAGACTTAATGCGATCCCTCGTCATTATAGAGGGGCAACGTCCGAACTATGCCCAGCCCAGACTAGGGTCTGTGAGCGGGGAATTTTACGTCCCACCCACCACCCACTTCATAGCCATTGTCGAGGACTTAACTGACATGCTCGATTACGGCTCCGAAGACATCGACGGTATGGACGACGATGCCGGAGAAGAGCAGGCCCAAAACCCGCCGTTTACCGAACGCTGGACGGCCACCTCTTCGTATGACGTGTACATGGTGGATACACCCAAAGAGGGTAACGGCGATAACGAGAAAAATCTAGTTGAGGATACACCTCCGAAGACTCAAGTAAAGCGCCAACTTCAGCGGCGCCGCTCTAAATCACGAAGTGGAAAAGACAACAATACTGGCACCAGAGACAAAAATACTCTGGGCGACGCCGAAGACCAAGAAGACCCCGTCGAGCCAACTTCCGAACAGGACGATCAGGAAGATGGGAAAATTAGCCCTGTGAACAGGCTGTAAACGAAGACTCGGAGGATAGTAATTATCTTCCACTCTCCGAGGATGAGGTGAGCCTCAGCGACGAAGACTTTATCGTACCTGAGGAACCCATTGAACAGGAGCGCTTCAAGCGCCGGCTAATAGCCACTACAAGGAGCCTGAAAAGAAGAAGCAGCAGCTTCAAGCTGACCAAGATCTGCTCAACGACAGGTGCTGTTATACTGCAGGATGCTGCTAATGCGACACTATGATCAAAGACCCTTCGAGAAACTGTGTGCGATGCAATGATCGCAAACGGTGGTGTAGGAAAACCATCAGAAATGTATAAAACATTTGCGATGACGGATCCATCAAACACGGTTCAGGTTTTAGTTGCATGTGCGATGAAGGGCATACGGTTCAGTTCAATTAACTGTTTGCGACGAGGAGGAACAAAAGAAACGGGCAGCCAGATGAAGGTGTGTGCGATGTACAGCATACGGTTCACTCGGATGATCTGTTTGTGATTAGGCAACACAAAAGAAACGGACATCCCGATCAAGGTGTGTGCGATGTACAACATATGGTTCACTCGGATGAACTGTTTGTGATTAGGAAAGAGAACAAAAATGGTTCAATATAACAAGATGTGTGTGATACGCGACAAATAGGTCTGTAATCAGAAATGTGTGCAAAGACCGATATGTCACAGCCCGAGCTTAGCCCCTTTATCTTTGCTTGATCATCATGTCATCATGTTTAAAATTCAAATGAATTTGAAATGGGGATGTTGAAACCCTAGCACCAAATGAATTCAACTAGGTTCAAATAAAAAATAACTTCAATGATCCCAAAATTCCCTTTAGAAAAGTTCATCATTTATTATAAGGGTGAAAACCTCTGCCAAAAATTATGCACATATTTCTAGGCCATTCTGGATTTTTAAATTAAATCTTATTGTATTTGACTTTGGGTATTTAAATAGTATAAATAATTTAAGTGCTCAAATAATGTTGGAATTAATTGTGGGCCACTGAAATAGTTCAGAAAGTGCTCATGAATATTTTCAGGATTTATAAATTGATTTGGTTTTAAAACTAGATCAAATACAAACTACAAATTAGAAAACAGAAACAAAAATAGAAAAGGGCTAGAACCCACCTGGCTTACCTGGCAGCCCAGTTGGCCCAGCTTGCTGGCCCAGCCCACCTCCTCCTCCTCCTCGTCTATCTCTGCCTACTGGCAGAGGCGTGTCGCCCGTGCGCGCAGCGGACGCCACCTCCTGCTTCCTCCCCCATCCTCGACCGAGTGCCTGGAGACGCCCGAGCCCCCTGGTCCTTTCCCCTCACTCGCAGCCTCTCTCCCCTCTGCTCTCTCTCTCTCTGGGGCATCCCGAGCACTGCAGGAGTGCGGCGCCGCAAAGCACCGCGCCCAGCGCCGTCCCCTTGCCCTGTGGCTGTGACCTCTAGCTCTGCCTCGATGCCGTGAAGCTCCAAGCCGAAAAACGCCTCCGCTGATGCCCTGCAGCGTCGTCACCGTCGCCATCTTCCTTGTCTGCTCCGACGAACGCCGTCGCTCGTTTCGCCGACCTCCGAGCGTCCCCGAGCATGTTGAGCTACTCATCGACGTCCCCGTGAGCTATCCTCCGTTTCCCCTCCTTCCTCATGCTCGTTTCCGCACCGTAGCCATCGGTCGCAAGTGCCCGTGAGTTCATCGCCGGCGACCTTGGAACCACCGTCATTTTAGCTCACGTAAGTGGCGCCCGAGTACTCGGACATGCTCGTGGTGACGCCAGGATGCCGTAGAGCCCTTGAACTCGCTTGCCCGCGCTCTATAGCGCCCGACACCAGCGCCACCATAGTAACCGTGTCGCTGCGAGCTCGTTTCCGGCAAGCTCAGGCCACCCTCGCCCCTCTCGTTTGCTCGTAACGACGCCAACGAGCCCCAGCTCCTCGCTCGTGGCCTTCTTCGTCCAAATGGTCACCGGAGCGACATCCCCGACGCCTCCGTCGCGTCTCGACGCCATCGACGGCTAACCGCCGGTCACTTTGACCAATTTTGACTCTTAGTGAGTCGCTGACATGTGGGCCCTACCCGCTGACACTTTTAGTTTAGGACTAATCTTACTGTTAATTAACATGTTAACTAGCTGTGCCACTAACGCGCGGACCCCACACGTCAGGTTTGACCCTAGTCAACCCTGTTGACTTGCTGACGTCACACCAGCATCATGCTGATGCAGTATACCATTTTCTGGATTTTAAATAAATCAGAAATGATTTATTAAATTCAGAAATTTGCCTAAACTTCTAAAAATCATAGAAAATCAACCGTAACTCCAAATGAAATAATTTATATATGAAAAATTATTAGAAAAATCCAATATTTCCATCTGTACTGGTTTCATGCATGATTAAACAACTTAACCTTGCTGTTTAGATCAAAACATGATAATGCACTTATATGAGCTCATAACTTGAGTTGGTATTTGAATCTTTGATTCAAATAAGCTCAAACCATCCCGGTTTTAGTTGCATTAGCCCAACACACTCATTTTTCCATGTCATGATCATGCATCATATTGTGCATTGCATTGATTGTGTTCTTTCTCCATTTTCCGGTATTTGTCCCCTCTTAGTGGACGTAGTTTCCACGATGAGTTCGATGACACCGATGAAGAGCTATACTATCTTCAGAAGTGCCAGGCAAGCAAACCCCCCTTGTTCATTCCGATACATCCCACTCTCTCGCTTCTGCTCTCTTTTACTGCATTAGGACAACAACGATTCAACTGTTGCATGCTGTGATAGTTGAACCCCTTTCCTCTGCATGACCTATCATTGCCACAGTAAATAGATGAAACCCACTAGCATGAGTAGGAGTTGTTTAATCCCTGATGTGCATACTTATTCATGCTTGTTGTCATGCTTGGTACTGCTTAGAGTTGAGTCAGGTCTGATTCATCGGGGATGAATTGGAATGTGGTGAACATGTCTTACTATTGAGAGCTAAGTGTGTGAACATGATTTGGTAAAGGTAGCGGTGAGAGGCCATGTAGGAGTACATGGTGCGTTGCCTCATTGAAACCATCCTCAGGAACTGAGTTCTGTGTTTGTGATCCATGAATAGTTACTACCACACATTGGGTTCCGGTAACTCGACCCCTCTCGACTTATTAATCGCCTTGATCCTTGTCCAGGAGTTGCAACTAGTTTCTGATGTTTGTAGGATATGTGTTGGGGGCCGTGCATAGCGCTGACCCTAGGGGTGGGCTACGATGCAGTAGAGACACGAAGCACGGTGTACCGCCCGTTTGGTGCCCCAAGAACCCTGCTCTCATCGTTTGGGGCCGTGAGCGACACCCCGGCTAGATCTCCTTGCGGATGGAACCCGAATAGGTGATAAACCTGGACTAGAGACTTGCATGGTTAGTCAGGTCATGGCCGACTCCCTCGCCAGGCTTCCGCTTGAAGGTTGCCGAGATACACGACGTGTACATGGTGGTAAGTGGCGAGAGCGTGTGTGAAGAAGTACACCCCTGCAGGGTTAACATGATGTATTCGAATAGTCGCGTTCGCGGTAATGGACTTCTGGGTTGCCTTTACCGTTCATAGACAAGTGAAAGCGAATACTCTAAAATGCGCAAGATAAGCGTGAGTGCTATGGATGGCGTTCTTGTAGGGAGACGGGAGCGGATCCATAGTGGTGTATTCATTGGTGAATATGTGGACTCGTGTGCGCCACCTCAAAAGAGTTACCAGCAGTTGTAGTACAGGATAGACACTAAGTCAAAGCTGGCTTGCTGTAGTCGAACTCCACCACCCCTTTATTGATACTGATGCATATGTAGGTAGTTTTGATGTAAGTCTTGCTGGGTACATTTGTACTCACGTTTGCTTAATTTATGTTTTTGTAGAGAGACTTTAGTCTCGCTAGTAGTTCTGCGTGGACTTCGACGTTTAGCTTGTTACCTCAGCTACGATCTTATACCCTTGGGAGGGTCTTGTAGATAGTCAGGCTTCTCAGCCTTTTTCATTTGTAGTTGTCTATACTCAGACATGTTTATGCTTCCGCTTGTTGCTTGTATGCTCTATATGTTGGGTCATGAGACCCAGGTTTGTAATACTTGGATCCTCGGAGCCTAATGAATAAATACTTTGAGTTGGAGAGTTTTGTTGTGATGCCATGTTGTATTTGCACATATCGAGAATATTGTGTGTATGATTTGAAATGATTGGTATGTGTGGGATCCGACAACCTAGTTGTTTATCCTTGGTAGCCTCTCTTACCGGGAAATGTCTCCTGGTGCTTCCACTGAGCCATGGTAGCTTGCTACTGCTCCGGAACACTTAGGTTGGCCGGCATGTGTCCTTCTTCGTTCCTGTGTCTATCCCTTCTGAGAAATGTCACGCGGTGTCTACCGGAGTCCTGTTAGCCTGCTATAGCCCGGATTCTCTGGAGTCCTGTTAGCCCAGCTGCTACAGCCCGGATTCACTCGCTGACACTACAAAAAAAGAAACATCCCTGACATTTTGGGCCGAACGAAAAAAATTTCTGTCATACATATGACACTTCTATGATGATAATTGTGACAAAACCCGGTATCATCATAGATGTGGTGGGATCCTACTTCTATGAAAAAAATCATGACAGAAAATGGGCTTTTCATCCTGGGTGGGCCGGAGACGCAGCTGCATGACATTCTTTGGGCCGTCCATGACAGAAAAAACCATGGTAGAAGCGAGTTGGAGGAAAATTTCGGGGAGTTCGCGGTTATGGTGGGAGGTCAGGGGCTGAGCGATGCGCGTTTCTCTCATACACGTACGCGCGTGTGTGCGAGGCGTTGGCTCTAACTAAACCCGAGCGAGGCGTTGGGCTCTAACTGAACCGGAGCGATTGCACTGCAGGCTACGCGTTACTGAACCCGAGCGATCGATCGATGGCTGTTAACTGAACCCGATCGAGCGATTCCTTCGCTACTGCTGCTAAGTGAAGCCGATTGATGCTGCCTATGGGATGAACAGTGAGCGTTGCGGGGGGTTTGGATGAACAATGAGCGGTGGCGTTGCCTCTGGATGAACAGGACCCCGTGGTGTGGTGGAGGGCTGGATGAACAGTAGACGGTGGAGGGGTGCCCGTGGAGGGGTGCCCATGGAGGGGTGGTTGAACAGGACCCCGTGGTGTGGAGGGCTGGATGAACAGTAGATGGTGGAGGGGTGCCCATGGAGGGGTGGTTGAACAGTAGCCGATGGAGTAGCGCGCGGTGGAGGCTGGATGAACAGGAGCCCGTGGAGGCTGGAGGAGGTCGACGGTAGCGCGTGGAGGCTAGAGGAGGTCGACGGTGGAGATGAACAGTATCTTGTGGAGTCCTGTTTTGCGGTACGCCACACCCCTCCTGTTGGGGATATTACTACTGGAGGTAAACCGGCCTTGGGTAGCCGGGTTGACTCTTTGAAGATTAGAAGCCCATGAAGATGTAAAGATGCTAGCGCTTTACGGAGGGCCCAAAGGCGAGTTATAGTATGTAAATGTAAACTGGCCCAGTCATATAACTTGTATAGTAAGATAGAAAGAGAGAGGCCGAACCGGATACGTTTATAAACCGGCTTCGGGACTCTATAGCCCGGCGGGCGTCAACCTATGTATATAAAGGGACGACCCGGCCGCGGTTTAGGGACAGACAACAACAACTCGAAAGCCAGACAAAGCGGATTCGCTCCCTGGCCTTCGAAACCCTAGCAATACCAATCACAACTAGACGTAGGCTTTTACCTTCATCGAAGGGGCCGAACTAGTATAAACTCCCGTGTTCCCTTGTTCGGTTTAACCCCTTTAAGCTAACCCGTAGCAATGGCTCCACAACTAAGTCCTTTCACGAGGACATCTGCCGTGACAAACCTACAACAGTTGGCGCCCATCGTGGGGCTATCGCACAATGGTTTCGAGTTCTTGAAGGGCAGTTTTGATGGACTTAAGGGATATGCTGTGGGCCGGATGACGAAGAGTCGCCGCGGCAAGCTCTACATCGACAAAGCAGGATGGGGTCCCGAGGCCGATTCAATCAAATACGGCTATCGGGTCCCCTTTGGTGGGATTCACGTCTTCATCGGCAAGATCGGCGAACCGGCCCCCGAGCCGGACATCTGCACCGACATCATCGAAACGGCTCGATGTTCAAGTCCTTCGCCGGTTCAGCCCGAGGCAAGGCATGTTTTCGTAGGTGTCGTCCATGGATCAGGGCACGAGGACAGACCGGTGTCCGAAGGAGAAACCGTATTCTGCTCTGATGACGAGTCTTCTGGAGAAACCGAATCGCTTTACCAATTGCAGGACGGCCGGATTGAGGGAGGATCCGAGGGCAACAGTATTCCGGATTCCCCCAGTCTGCCAAACCTGGCTGCCATCTTCATGGCCGGCACACAATCGGCGCCTCATTCATCTACCGCTGCAGCAATGCTCTCCGGTTCAACAACGGCCACACCAGCAGGGGCAGGAAGCTCGGCGCCACCTCCGGCCCAAGTCTTATCTGATTTGTTCGACGCTCTGGCAAAGTTGATGTCCGCGGAGGTAGACGCAGCAGCCAGGGATCAGCATGATGCGGAGATTGCAAAGGTGAAAGATCAGATAGCCCAGGCCAAGGCGGACCTGGCAGCAGAGAATGCCAGGATGGCTACGGAGCGGGCCGAGTTGGAAGCACAGGCTTACCGGATTAGACTGGATCAGAATGCTTCAGAGGAAGTCATGAGAAGGAGGTACTGATCATGTCTCCCATTGGTTTATGAGCCACAGAATCTTTTCAACACGCAAGGTGCAGGAGCTGGTAACCAACCCACACTAAACCAGGCGGGGGCACCGGGGGCAGGAGCGCCGGTTCAGCCGCGCATGACGGACCTGCCCCGCCGGAACAACGTTGTACCATCAATGCCGCCCGGGCATTATTCCAACCCGTTGGACAACATTGTGGCCGCTGCGTCACGCCTGGCGGCCCTACCAACCGACGGCGAGTCACTAGTTGCAGTGGAAGCACGTCGGGCCAGGGATCTCCTTCAAACAACACTAAATCAACAGCAAGCATATATTCACACAGCCGTGAGAGGATTCACTCCACTCCCCGCCCAAGCCGGAGTTATAGCCGACACGTGGAAGACGAACCGGCCGTATCCAGTAGTGCACGCCGCCAAAATTCGCCACGAGGGAACAACCCGGCTGGGGGAGGTGCTAATGCGCAAGATGTTGTGGATCATGGCCGCGCACGTCGAGAGGCCGAGTTGACAGCTCGACACGAGGCACGACAGCATACTTCAGTTCACCCCACTGCCTCCGTGGAGCCAGGGGCGATGTTCAGTTCCTTAGGGGTACCGTGTTTATCTCCTGCTTTGCGTAATGTGCGACTACCCAAGGATTTCAAGGACCTCGTAAGGTACCAAATTATACCGCCGATTTGTAGCCAGAGGCGTGGGTGGAGAGCTATGAGATGTGAGCCATTCAACGATGCGTTTCTCCTCAAGAAGGTTGTGAGATTTTGCGAGAAATTCATGAAGGGGATTGCGGTCATCACGCCGGTTCAAAGTCGTTGGTTGCTAAAGCTTTTCGCCACGGTTTTTACTGGTTGACGGCACATGCTGATGCGGAGGATTTGGTCAAAAGATGTGATGGATGTCAAAAGTTTGCCCGCCGTGCACACGTTCCGGCTCAAGAGTTGCGGATGATTCCAATTACGTGGCCGTTTGCCACTTGGGAGCTGGATATGGTTGGATCCTTCAAGCGCTCCAAGGACAAGAAGACCCGTCTGTTAGTAGCAGTTGATAAATTCACTAAATGGGTAGAGGCAGAGCCAGTCAGCAAGTGTGATGCAACCACATCGGTTCAATTCATCAAAAGGGTGATATTCCGGTTTGGCTTTCCACATGGCATTATAACAGATAATGGCACTAATTTGTCAAAAGGAGAGATGGAAGAATTCTGTCAACGTGAGCACATCCGGCTTGATCTAGCATCAGTGGCTCACCCCCAATCTAATGGTCAAGCGGAAAGGGCAAATCAAGAAATACTGCGGGGTATCAAACCAAGGCTTATGGTTCCCTTAAAGCGGACGCCGGGTTGTTGGGTCGAGGAGCTACCTTCTGTGTTATGGAGCATCAACACCACACCCAATAGGTCTACGGGTTCCACGCCTTTCTTCATGGTTTATGGAGCAGAGGCGGTTCTTCCTAGTGACATCCGTCACGATTCACCCCATGTGGCAGCTTATGTTGAAGCTGATAATGAGAAGGCACGTCAGGATTCTCTGGACCTGTTGGATGAAGAGCGGGATCTTGCAGTAGCGCGTTCGGTGATTTATCAACAAGATCTTCGGTGTTATCATAGCCGCCGGGTTAAAACTAGAACCTTTCAAGAAGGTGATTTGGTGCTCCGGCTCATCCAGGATCAGACTGATATGCATAAGTTATCCCCCCCTTGGGAAGGACCCTTTGTGGTCAACAAAAATCTGCACAATGGATCCTACTACCTCATTGATGTTCGAGAGCATGAAGACTCACGTCAATCGGAGGAGGAGACAAAGCAGCCATGGAACATAGCTCTCCTTCGGCCTTACTATACTTGAAGCCATAGGCTTTTTCACCTGTACATATTTATGACAGTGTATATACCATATAATAAACCGGAGCCTCCGTTATAAGCGGGGTATCTGTTCTTTCTTACATCATATGTGTGCTTTTACAAGTTAACGGTCAAAGCGGAGTCTTTGTTAAACCGGATTTAGCAACTGCATAAAGATAAAGAAAATCACTAGGGGGCTTGGTCATGTTTGAACCACAGCTACACCTCTTCATAGGCATTTCAGCCAAGCAAGGAAAAATTTGTCGAGCCAAAGAGAGTATTGTGCACTGTACAAACTCAAACATAGGCACACGCTGAGCATCGCTCACAAAGTTACTTGGGGGCTCTTTTTTGCAAAGCAACAAAGAGTTTGAAAGGACCCTCGTAATTGGCTATCAAGTCACGGCTTGGAAGCCTGGTGTATTCACCTAAAACCCCGGGTTAACCTGCCTTCATCAAGTAAGCAACTCCTATCCAGGTAATCCTGGCATGACCCATTGAACGTTTGACAAGTCAATCTTTTACAGACCATGAACTTGTCATAGTTAAAATGGTGATTGGTTAATTGGAGGCCCGTCTTAAAAGGCTTTGTTAAATGGTTTAACTCAGAGGCCTGGCAGCCCATGAAAAGCCTCGATTTGGAGCCTGGCAGCTCGTAAAAAGCCTCGCATATTTTCCTATTTGAATTTTCTTTGTTGACAATCATAAGTATTTTTTGATAAACCGGCATCCTTGATCCGGCTTGCTTTCCAACCACCAGTTGTTGGCTCATGATCAGTTATAAACCGGTGGTCACTGACCCGGTATGGTTTGACTAAATCACCAGTGTTATGAAGAAAATCCGGTAGGTATACTGGTCCGGTTTAATAGATAGACCGGCCTTATGAAGATGAGATTATCAGACGTATCGGGTTGGTGTTAAACACCTTTGCTATATACACGTTTGCTCACTCAATAAGGTATGATCTATACAGTATTTTTTGTACAAACACTTGATTATTCAGCTAAAGTACTATATACTTCTTCGATATTATGACATGTTTAGCGGTAAACCGCTAGACACTTTTAAGATTTTTATAGCCAGGAAGGCAAGTCATCATAGACTATGCATAAAATATATCCCGAAGAGCGGCACAGATTGTCACAAAGGGCTATGAAGCATGCTCGATGGCATGGCAGATAAACAAAGTTTCAGCTATCCTATTACATGAAGTTGTAAAGCGGCTCGATGGCATCGGATTCGCTCCCTGGCCTTCGAAACCCTAGCAATACCAATCACAACTAGACGTAGGCTTTTACCTTCATCGAAGGGGCCGAACTAGTATAAACTCCCGTGTTCCCTTGTCCGGTTTAACCCCTTTAAGCTAACCCGTAGCGATGGATCCACAACTAAGTCCTTTCACGAGGACATCTGTCATGACAAACCCACGACACCTCCCGATGAACAGGACCCCCGTTTCGACCGTAGCGCTCCAACACAAGTCCGCTTCGTCTGTTTTGCGGTACGCCACACCCCTCCTGATCAACAGGACCCCTGTTTCGACCGTAGGAGGTCCTTTTCCTCCGTTTTGCGGTACGCCAGACCCCTCCCGATGAACAGGATCCCGTTTCAAACGTGGCCGGTCGAACACAAGGCCGTTTCCTCAGTTGTGCGGTACGCCAGGCCTCGTTTCCATCGCCTATTCCGTCCAAGCCATCCCGATGAACACGACCACGCATTCCATTCCGACCCAGCCGATTGGCTCCCACGCGTTCCGTTGCCTCCCGATGAACACGACGCATTCCATTGCCTTCCCATGAACACGACGCATTCTGTTGCCTCCCTATGAACACGATGACGACACTGTTTCTCCGTTCCGACCCAGCCATGTCAACGAGCCCTGGCCGTACGTATGCGCGAGTAGGCGTTCGAGACCCCGCCCATATGTACACATACGTGGCCGTATTTTCTTTCTTGCACCCTGGCCGTTGTACGTACGTGTACATGCTACATGCATGCCTCTACTACGACACGTGCGCGCCTCTACATCCACTAGTGTATATGTGCGTACATGTTCGCGACCAGAATGACAACGCTGCGTACGCTTCGACCAGGTGGGTCCCGACTGTCAGGCACTTCCTTGCGTGCGAAGATGTAGCTGGTGGGTCCCAGCAGTCAGGGGGGCGAATCGTTTTGTTTTTTTGCCCGGAAGCACTTCCTTGCGTGCGAAGGTGTAGCTGGTGGGTCCCAGCAGTCAGGGGGGAAACATTTTTTTCGCGAAATACGGTGGCCCGTCCGGTGGGTCCCCGCTGTCAGGTGGAGGAATAATTATTTTGCGCGTAATAAGGATGCACTTCCTTGCTGTGGCCATGGACCCAGCTGTCAGCGTCTCCACGCATAGTACTCTTCCGATGGAAGTCGGTCGTTGACCACATTGACCACGCCGCGCCGAGAGCACCACGGCGGTGGACGACGGCGAGGCCTAGGAAGGGACGACACGGAGGGAGGGAAGACTCGACAGTTGTTTCCCACGCGGAGGGGAGTACGACTGTACGAGGGTTTACTGGTTCGTCTGCCGTCGCCGGAGAATAACAGCAGGTGTGGGTGAGTAGAGGGATGGCTAGGCCAGCGATGGGAGTACGGTGGGGCGGTGAGGCCTGCGCGGCAACACAGCCGGCTGCGGGGGGGAGGGAGCAGGCTGTCCCACCGACGCTTGTTTGAGCGGTTGGAGCAGGAAGAGCAGAGATTGAAGAAGCACGACGGCCGTTGGATGGACATCCAACAGTCAGTGCTTGTGCATCAACCTTTTTTTAGGAAAGCCTCAAATCTGTGGAAAATAGCATATAGCCCATCTGCCATTATTTCTAATAATTTACAGCCCATTTGCTAATTCTTAAGGTTTTTTGGAGCCCATATTCTTTTTGTTAGCATTATAGCCCATATTGTTGCCACGGTTAAAAAATTATATGAAATTTTGCATATTTCGGTGCGGTCCGAACTATTTTTAATCCCGAAATTTCGACTCACATTCAAACTGATTTTAAAAATAAATGCATATCAATATAAAATCCAACAAATTCTCCATGCATAAAAATTAATGTAATTTAAAATCTTGAAATGAAAAAAAAGATATTTGAAACTAATTGCCGGTTTGATGTGTTTTAAAATTGTACGACCCATTTCTCATTACTGATGGGCCATTTTCTCGGCCAGCCGAATGAAAGCTCTCCTCGTCTTGAAAGATTTGCAGCCCAACAGGCCTGACAAAGCGACTTACTTGGCAAATCAAAAAAAACTGGGCTGTGGCCGTGGACCCAGCTGTCAGCCTCTCCACGTACAGTACTCTTCCAATGGAAGTCGTTCCTTGACCACGTTGACCATGCCGCGCGGAGAGCACCACAGCGGTGGACGACGGTGAGGCCTAGGAAGGGGACGACACGGAGCCGGGGAAGACACGACAGTGGAAGCCCGCGCGGATCGGAGTACGAGGGTTCACTGGTTCGGCTGCGGTGTGAGGCTGCCGTCGCCGCAGGGCTTGGCCAGCGGTGGGAATAGTAGGGGGCGATGAGGCCTCTGCGGCAGCACAGCCGGCCATGGGAGGCAGGAGCATGCGGCACGACCGGCGCTGCTTTGGGCGGCTGGAGCAAGAAGACCAGAGGTTGAAGAAGCACTACGGCCGTTGGATGGACATCGTATGGTCACTGGAGCTAGAATCGTTCATATTGACTAAGTTAACAAAGCCCTTCGTCCCCGTCAGCTTAGTAGGCCCACAAGTCAGCCTCCCACCAAGGTGGGTCCCAGCTAGCTGGGGGAGTATTCATTTTTTTGTGCGTAATAAGGAGGCACTTCTGGTGGGTCCGAGCTGACAGCGGGGGGAACATTTTTTTCGCGAAATACGGTGTCCCGTCCGGTGGGTCCCAGCAGTCAGGGGGAAATGGTTTTTTTCGCAAAATACTGGTGGCCCGTCCCATGGGTCCCCGCTGTCAGGTGGAGGAATAATTATTTTCCACGTAATAAGGAGGCACTTCCTTGCGGCTGCCATGGACCCAGTTGTCAGCCTCTCCACGTACAGTACTCTTCTGATGGAAGTCGGTCGTTGACCACATTGACCACGCCGCACCGAGAGCACCACGGCGGTGGACGACAGCGAGGCCTAGGAAGGGGACGACGCGGAGCCGGGCAAGACACGGCAGTGGATGCCCACGCGGAGAGGAGTACGATCGTTCACTTGTTCGGCTACGGTGTGAGCCTGCCGTCGCCGCAGAATAACAGGGAGTGTCGGTGAGTGGAGGGATGGCCTGGCCAGTGTTGGGAGTAGTATGGGGGCGTGAGGCCTGCGCGGTAGCACAGCTGGCCATGGGAGGCAGGAGCAGGCGGCACGACCGACGCTGCTTTGGGCGGCCGGAGCAAGAAGACCAGAGGTTGAAGAAGCACTATGGCCGTTGGATGGACATCATATGGTCACTGGAGTGTTGACTAAGTTGACAAAGCCCTCTGTCCCCGTCAACTTAGTAGGCCCACAAGTCAGCCCAACAATATGGTGGGACCCAGCTAGCAGGGGGTATTCATTTTTTTGGGCATAATAAGGAGGCACTTCCTTGCGTGCGAAGATATAGCTGGTGGGTCTGACCTGTCAGCGGGGGAAACATTTTTTTCGTGAAATACAGAGGCCCTTCCTGTGGGTCCTAGTTGTCAGGTGGAGGAATCATTATTTTGCGCGTAATAAGGAGGCATTTCCTTGCATGCGGCCGTGGACCCAGCTGTCAGCCTCTCCATGTACAGTCCACTTCCGATGGATGTCGTTCATTGACCACGTTGACCAGGCCGCGCCGAGAGCACCAGGGCAGTGGACGATGGCGAGGCCTAGGAAGGGAACGACACAGAGCCAGGGAATACTCGGCAGTGTTTCCAATGCGGAGGAGTACGAGGGTTTACTGGTTCGTCTGCCGTCGCCGGAGAATAACAACATGTGTGGGTGAGTAGAGGGATGGCTAGGCCAACGATGGGAGTACGGTGGGGCCGTGAGGCCTGCGCGGCAGCATAGCCGGCCGCGGGAGGAGGGAGCAGTCCCGCCAGCGCTTGGTTGAGCGGCTGGAGCATGAAGAGCAGAGATTGAAGAAGCACGACGGTCGTTGGATGGACATCCAACAGTCACTGCTCTCATGTGTTGACTAAGTTGACAGGGTGTTGCGTGTGCGTCAACCTTTTTTTATGAAAGCATACGCGTCAACCTGTAGTAGGCGCACAAGTCAGCCTCAAATATGTGGAAAACAGCATACAACCCTTCTGCCATTCTTTCTAATAATGTACAACCCATTTGCTAATTCTTAAGAATTTTTTTGGAGCCCATCTTCTTTTTGTTAGCATTACACCCCATATTGTGGCCACGGTTAAAAAGTATACGAAATTTTGCATATTTCGGTGCGGTCAACTGTTTTTAATCCAGAAATATAGATTCACATTCAAACTATTTTGAAAAATAAGTTATATAAATATAAAATCCAAATAATTGTCCACGCATAAAAAACAATGGAATTTAAGATCTTGTAATGAAAAAAAATTGAAACTAATTCCCGGTTTGATGTGTTTTAAAAATGTATAGCCCATTTCTGGGCAAACCGAATGAAACTCTCCTCGTCTTGAAAGATTTGCAGCCCAGTAGGGCCGATAAAGCAAGTAGGCCTTGTTTGGGTATTTCTTAAAAAAAATAGAACTGGGCTAGCCATTTTCAGCAAGAAAAAAACACAACTGGGCTCATGATGTGGTAAACATAAATAAAACCCTGGCTAGACGGGCCACAGCCCCGTCGCTAAAACTAGTATAAATAATTACTGCTTGTTCCTCAAAAAAAATGCGCGACTTGCTGGGTCCCTGGTGTCAGCCGCTCGTAGTGTAATTCTCTCGTTTATTGACTACGTTGACAATGGCGTGAGCCCCAGATGTCCAACCATTAGGAGGAACCATATTTTTGGGCTTGTACTATAGAGGCACTTGCTTGCGTACTGCCATGACGCTGGTGGGTCCCTACTGTCATCCTCTCCACGTATAGTCATCTCCTTGTTCCTCTCGGTTGTTGACGACGTTGACAACGCAAGAGGGCAGCGCACCGCGCACGGCGAGCGAACCAAGGCCACAAGGCGGAGGACGACGGCGAGGCCTCGGACGGAACAAACAGGAGCCGTTGAAGATGCGCCGGTCCAGTCGCAGGTGGAGGGGAGTACGAGGGTTGACTAGTTTGGGCGCGGGTGCATGTTGGGGCTGACGTCGCCGGAGAATAACAGGACATGTGGGGGAATAGAGGGAGGGACTGACCAACATTGGAGGGTACGTACGGTAGGGCGGCGGAGGCGCAACCAGCCATGGGAGGTGGGAGCAGGCGGAGCCGACGGGGTGGTTTGGTTTGGGCGGCTGGAGGAAGAAGAAGACAAGAGATAGAAGATACACGACAGATGTTGGATGTCAATCCAACGGCTGGTAGGCAGAATCATTTGTTGACTGGCTAGTAAGTCGACACCACCTTGGATAGGCTATTTCCTCGCGGGTCCCAAATGTCAGAATCCAAATCTGTCACGGTTATGCAGCCTTTCCTATGAAAATTTACAGCCCATTTGATGTGCTAGTTCAAAATAAGTTTGTGGGTGCTGGTGGGGGCTAATCACTTGGCTTCTGTAATGCAGAGTGAGCTCAAGCAGCCGGCGAGAGTGATGTTATTTCCCTTAGTTGGGATTTGTTACAATATTTCACTCTAAATTAAACGAATGGCAAGCCATTTGCCTTGTTCAAAGAAAATATGACAGCCTAAGCCGAGTTGAAAAGGGCAGGAACATCTAACTCCAACTTACAAACTGTACAAAAGCACGAGGGTTAATTGTTCATTGGGTTTACAAAAAAACCAGATTGAAAAGGGCAACAACATCTAACTCCAGCACTGTTTTCGGCAGTCATAGTCAAATGGATCGGACAGGTCCATAGAATGAACATCCTGGGTCGCAAAATTTACTGGATTATGACCACAATATGTTGTAAATAGAAGCCCGACACGTTCAGAAGCTCTTTTGCCCACCTGAAACTCCTTTTTTTGCTCTTCGACATACCCATCCGTCAATTCAGTAAATATATGGGCTTTTGAATTGATTTTACTATTTACTAGTGTGGATGGGCTGTTTTGTCTTGGGCCTAGAGAAACAATTACTACTAGTACAGTGGAGACACTCTACAGCTACCCAGAAAAACAATTACTACTAGTACAATGGAGACACTCTACCGCTTTTGGCTCCCCTAGGTCATTGAAACGTCTCCCTCTACTAAATGTCGTTATACTTTTGTTCACCGACATGCGGGCCATGCAGTGCGCGGGCCCAAATGCCATCCACCAAATTACAAGGCAGTATGCAGGCAGAGAGTCACCCCGGTCATAGCGCGGCAGTAACGAGCCGTCGTATCACAAAATCCCACCTCCCCGCAGTCTAGGTTTGACGGACGAAGCAACCATCATTCACTCTTCGCTGAATCCCCTTCTCCCTCACCGTCTTCAAGAAAGGCAACACTCGCATCTGCCACTGTTCTTCTCTCCGAACTAAGGGAAGGTAAGCGGATCCGTGATGTTGGTATATTTTCGTTTAGAGAAAAAAAGAACTTTTGCAAAGCAGTAACCGATCCTCACTCTCTTTTTTGTTTCATTGTCATTGCGATTGTGTTTTCCTTTCAGTGGTCTCCTAGTATTCGTCAGTTTCATGATGGACCAAGGAAAACCAGGCAAAGATCTGCCGATATTGGAGCAGACACGGGAGGCTGATCCCCACGAGACAGAGAGCTCCAAGAAGATGGAGGCAACCATCGAGCCGACCCCAGATACGCTCACGGCCACTACTGAGACGGTCAATGCCCCGTTTGAGGTTACAGCCCCCGTGGCACTGCAGGAGCAGTTTTCCCCCTTCGAGGATGTGTCCCCCCCCCGTTGAGCTGCCCAAGGTGATTTCCTTCTTTGCCGATCTCGATTGTGCTTTTTCATCTAAGTATGTGGTGATTTTTTAGAAAAGTAAGTATGTGGTGATTAATAATGCAAAATTTTATTAGCTTCGATGCCATGCTATACATAGTGGTTTAAATAACTTGTGTTTCTTATACTGAAAAGTAATTCAGAATTTGTTTCTATTTCAATTAAAGCCCTGATGCAGGCAAGGATTGTGTGGTTGTACATGTCACTCGCTATGAGGCGGACGACCTGAATATACGCACTGGGAAAACAGAGTTCTTAGGCTGTTGGATCCTGGAAGCCATTTGCGATTATACCAATGAAGAGTTGTATTCCAGCCTCACTGTTGTCAGGCGTGTTGTCCAGGGTGTACTGAAGCACAAGAAGTTCAAAGCTACTCCTTCGTTTGTGAGGCATACTGTTCTTGTTAAGCTTACGCAGGAAGATGATGTGGCATGCCTCCACAAACAAGTTTATCAGTGGCAAGGCCACAAGGTTGTCTTCATGAAGGTTCACAGGATTGAGGTGCTTCGGGATGTCCTTGATGATGTTCATGGCAAGGTTCATCTTGTGTCCAGCCCAAATTAGATCGAGGCATGAAATAGTTGTCCCAGCTAGTGTTTAATGTAGTTTGGATTGTGTCTAATTATCCGAACCTTGCCTGTTATCGACCCCTCTGGGCTAGTACTCTGTTTGAATCCGTCTATGGGAACTGCTGCTACTTTTGTGTGCCCGTGAATCATGTGAGAACCATCGTAATTGTTGCCAAAACAGATGTGTCCTCACTAATTTTTTCATGAATATGGCATGGTAAGACATAAGTTGTCACGGCTAATCATATGAGCAGTGTGTGTTTTGATGAAATAGAGCACTCGTTCGAGAACCGTGCGCCAACGTATACATAAGTACTTGTAAACACTGTTGGTGCTACCCCACTTGTAAGTAGTTGTGCAAAACACGGCACATTGGCTCAGCTCGCTTCAACACTAGGCTATCGACCAGCTAACAATCAACAATGTGTTGTCTGACATATAAGAAACTATGTATCTTGTTACAGTGGTCCATGCAGTTAATTGAGGCCACAATGTAATAAATTCCAAACGTTCACACGCTAGTCCAGCGCTCATGTGGAACACTCACATTAAACTCGTCTTCATAAAAAACTTGAAAAGCATAAGTTAAGAAATTTTATACATCTCAATGATTCATAGAACATAACAAACATATACTAGTTCACAGCAAAAGACAAAGTTGTGAGAAGGTTTACAAATCAAGAAAAAACAAGCAAGGCTTCTCTGAGCAAAGGGCCTCCCGGCAGGCTTAAATTTCCTGGAGTTCACTCTGGTTTTTTCTTGTTGCCACCATTCAGGGTTAGGTTCTCTCATTCCAGAATAACCAATTATAATTGTGGTCTCAGCTGGAATGCTGAACTGAACCATGCAGTGTACTGACCAGCTGAAATGCTTGTGCATTCCAATAAATTTAAGCACCGCTATTTGCAGAAATAAGCAGACCACAATGCCTCTTGTCCGCGCACCTGTCCAAAAAACCGCCGTGCAGCCATGCCAGCTAGTCCTCGGTCCATGGATGAACTGGTAGAAAGTGCATTCCAGACTAGGATGCAATTGTTTTCGCTCGTCCCTGCACTGCAATCAGGAAGTAAAACGTACGAATCAACTTCTTTTAGATTGCGTTGGTCATTCTACCTTAGTTACTACCAATGTAGGGATACCTTGAGGACGGGAGGTTAGACGACGACAACGAGGGATAGCCATCTCATTTTGCGCAGTTGTACTAAAACTGACATGTGTGCTTTTGATTACGCGGATAGAAACGATATGGAGACAGACATCCCGAAACGATATGGAGACAGATATCCCTGTTTGCGCAAATACGAAATACGGTTATTTAAACAGTGACCGATATTACTACTTTCCCCCATTTCCTCTTAGAACCAAGTCCTAGATTCATGCTACAGCTTTCCCACTTTCTTCCATGTTTGAACCAACGCTTTGAGTTGACTGTATGAACTAGCTTTACTTCTAATAATAGTAAAGTCTAGGTGGCTTTGGAACAGCAGACAAAAATAGAAAAGGATCCACACGAAGGGAGCTGGGGCAGTAGAGCAAGGCAGGTTTCGAAGGAATATATACTTGAGGGTCGTCGGCATGTGGCAAAGACCGCATCGGGAGGCCGCATCTTGGCCACAATACCGCAGGGAGGAAGAAGGGGTCGGGGGCCCTCCCGAGCCGGCACTCTCTCGGAGAGAACGGCACGGCCGCCGATCGGGACGCGCGGGCAGCCGTTGGTCTCCTCCCTCGCCGCCGATGACAGCGCGAACGATGCACCTACACCCCTGCCCCGGTCGAGGTTGACCGGCTGGATTTGTGACCAGCCGTGAGCTGAGAGAGAGTGTGGCCACCTATGTGTTTCTTAGATCTGGAGAGCATGAGAGAGTGAACGAGAGGAACCCTAGTAAAGCAAGCGCTAAGGCTCCTGCTTTTATATATAGTGGAGTGATTTTGTTGTACCAGCTTCAAAAAATGCGCTCCTACATGTACCCGCGAGTGGGTGTGAGAGAACTAGTGCATGTGTGCACCGCTTCTCTTCGTGAGAGTACAATATACTATGCCCAAAGAACGTTCGCCGCAAGAGTAATAGTATAAGTGTGTGACGTGTGAGCTAAAATAAAATGTGTGCGCCGTCTTTTGTTTTTTAGAAGTTCTGAGGGTAGGGTGTGAAGAGCACATATGTGCGTGACGTCTACCTGCAGATAGACGGTGGGTGCGACATGCGAGTTTGCGAGAGGACTCGGGAGAGTCATGACTTGTGAGGGTGCATGTGCGTGAGAGAGAGGGGGGCACGTATCAATGCAATGCATGTGTCCGTAAATCATTATCCGACAAACATTCGCCACAAGCCTTTTCCTGACGAACGCCGTAAGAACCATTAGATCGGCATCCGACAGTGTCAGTTTTGCCATGTCATTTAACAGAATAGCCACTCCTCCTACACACAAATCTTCCACGTGAGTGTTAGCAACTGCCGTATGCTCCCTCCATTCCGAAATGCAGTGCATATAGCGTTACTGAAAATTCGAACCTTGCAAACTTTTACCGAGTTTTCGTGTACCAAATTGCCCATGTAGAATACCATGTATATATCATTTCATTCAACTTCAAGAGGTAACTATAAAGATGGGTGAGGAGTCTACAAAGAAAGACCATCGTATCACCCGCAGCAATTTCAAGCATCCTTTAGTGTCGAGGAATATCATAGGAACTCTATATGATATGATTTTTATAGGATTTTTTCCTTTAGAGCCAATTGGTTCATAGGAATAGATTCACATACTCCACATTTCAAAGGAAATAAACATGATATCATTTCTATAGCTTTAGAGCCACTTGGTTCATATGAATGGATTCCTATACTCCCTTAATTTCAAAGGAAAATAAACATCAGCGTATATTCAATAGGAAAGTTCCTATGATATGAACCAAATTACATCTCTTTTCTAATCCCTCCTCATAGGAATTGAGATACATGTCATCCCTAGATTCAATAGAAAAAGTTCCTATGATGTGAACCAAATGACATCTCTTTTCCAATCCCTACTCATAGGAATTGAGCTGCTCCATGTCATCTCTTTCCCTACAACTTCCATGTATACATCCTCTATTCCTAAATAGATAGTACAACCCACTAGTAGCTTTTTTCCAAAACATGCAACTATGGCACAAGAACTATATAGTGTGCCAATAACTTTGAAAGATGGTTGCTGGATGAAGCTAACCCGACAGTGCAGAGATAGGCAAATCCGAGCACTACTGGCCGTTGGATATCATCAACATTCTACCAAATCTGCCACATGTACAATTTAGTAGACTCCATGGTTGAACTTAAGCATAATGCACAAACCTCAAAACACAAGCACTTCTCCTTTGTTCTAGAATCTTCTGTATCATAATTGATTATTTTTTCTAAATGAATTGCCATTATTTGTTTTTTACTTTATGATTTACAATGCACAACCCCATGAATCTTAACATTTTTATAAAACTAATTGATTTTGAATGAGATGAACTATACGAACTAAACGAACATCTACATCATGCATATATGACTCAAAGTTTTACATGCCATAGTGTGTATTTATTCATAATTTGGTTTCGAAATCTCATGCGTTCAATACATGTGTACCTTACTAGTTTTGAGTAGAGTAGCAAATTTCACGCGTCCCTGGGTATATCAAAATGCAGGGTCCATGCATCATTGCCTTTCAGTCGAACCTACGCCCACAATTTTTTGTTTGTACTATATCTCCACTAGCCCCCGAACCCAAAATGCTGCCTCGTTCCCATAAAACCAAGCGGCCCACACATATTTAAGGCGTCGACTCGAACCCGTTTACTATGACATGGCCCCGCACGCCGTAGTACTCCTACAAACCCTACTGCCACACTCATCATCGGTTTTCTTCAAGAGGACGAGGGAGAAGCCGATTTGTAGTGGAGGCGCATGCAAAAAAAAGGATTTGTAGTGGAGACCCCTACCCTAGGGTGCCCTAGGTAGCTGCCGCACGCATCATTGTTTTCTCTTTTCTTTATGCTCTTGCGCCCTAGAGTGAAATGATGGTTGCTTCGTCCGTCCAGCTTAATGCGGGAAAGGTGGGGCTTTGTGATTTGACCCCTCATCGCTCATTTTCTACTACTGCGGCGCTACGACCGGGGTGCCTCTAATTCCAACCGCTGCTCCGAACTGTAATTTGGTGCATCGCACGTGGAACAAGATGGTGGATGAGCCACATGTCTACCAAAGGGGTCCTGTTAAGTGTGTCGCCATTTCGTGTGCGGACTGACCCTGCTTGAGTTGCTACGCCAACACGACATGAGTAGCCTACCACTTGGTTTTGCTCCTTGGTGAATCCTGACTATATTGATCTAAAAAGATACGTGCTGAACTACCCTCTCCGTCTTGGTTTTATTTTTATTTTTAGGCGTCTCGGTTTATAGGGCCTGCACGTAGTTCTAGGTCATCCATTTGACTAACTAAATATGAGTTACTATGTCACAAAAAGTATATCATTGGATTCTTAAGCGGATGTAGTTGTATTTAAAAGTCGAGGGCGGGGCTTTTCCTGCGCGGTGGGCGGGGCAGTTCCGCCTAGTCGATTCGACATAGACGCGGGAAGACGAGGGAGTAGGCTGCTGCAAACGTAGGGCAATGTGATTTGACAGCAAGTTACTGCTGGACAGGTGGGGCCCCATGATTTGACTTGCCATTATCATTTTAACTGCGGCGCTACGACCGGCGTGAGTCTCGCGATTCCTGACCACCTCCATTACGAAGAAAGAGATAGAGAGGAGTAAAAAATACACTTATAGCCAACCTTGTTGTAGTATGAGTGACTAAGTGATGACTATGTATGACATGCCAACATCAGATAGCCTAACGCACCGTGTTAAATCTCCAAGGGCGCGACCATGCGAGCGACGCGACGGTCGTGGTAGGTGCGACCATGATATGGGCTACTGGCAGCCCTTGGATTTGAGATCAAACGGTCGCATGCTAAGTTGCTGAAAATTTGCAGAATAACCCTCCAGGATAGGATATTCACCCATAGGTCTAGAATCACGCCATGCAACCGTTCGATCTCAGATCCAAGGGCTCTCGGAAGCCCGTATCATGGGAGAATGGAAAGCTACTACCCTACCGTTCGCACGCTGGCAGTTCGCTCCTACTCGTCCCTGCACGTCCTTCAATACTACGGCGGTTCGCTCCTAGTCGTCCCGTCCATTCACATTATGGCAGTTCCACTAGTCCTAACCCTCCTCCAAAATCCATGGCGTCCCAAATCTCCACGATCAGCGGTGAGTACAAGGTTAGAACCATCACCGGCGATGAGTTCGACGTCATCTACACCCGTTCTTCCGCGATGGTGAAAGGATGCCTTTCTCGCTTTAGACGCATGTTCGAAAACTCAGATGATGAGTAGGTCGCTGGGCTAGATGTTGAGTACACCACAGTCCTAGGACCAGAGCAGGATCAAAAGGACGAAGAGAGGAAGAAGCCTGTCGTGATCCAGGTTTGCGTACATAACGTTTGCTTGGTCTAGCACATATGCCATGCCGACGTTGAGTGCCAAGATTTTAAGAACTTCCTCAAGGACAAAACAGTGATATTTGTTACTGTAGACTTTAAGAACGACAGGGATGTCCTGCGTCGGATAGGTCTCGTTGTAGGCAACCCCTTCGACCTCCAGAAGAATCGGCTGGTGTCCTCTCATCAGCCTTCAATGCTGACCCTGACAGGAGCCATGGTTCATCCTTCGTACGGTAAACTGGAGAAAACTCCATACACGTTTCATCGTCATGCATGGCAGCGGAATGTACTAGATATAGACCACATCCACTACGCTGCAATGGATGGCTACCTTTGCTTCAATATCTACAAGGGTTGGATGAAGAGCAACAGCCAAGTGTGCAGTTCAAGCAAAGAAGTATCGGCCAAGAGGGAGAGGGACAAGGACGAAGTCGAGGACGTGGACGAGGAAATTGAGTAAGGTGGCAGTGTCGTTGCTCATGGTGGTTCTAAACTTCTAATGCAGTGTCTACCGGATTAGTTGCATAGTTTAATTTCAGGTGTGCTTAGTTTAATTTGAGGGGTGTGTTGTGCTGAGCCCCCAGCAGAACTATGTTATGTTTCTTCTCGTTACTTTAACTCTTCAGTATGTACATACTACTAGTATTTCTTTAATAGAATTTAGCACCCCAATTAAGCACGTACTAGCTTTTTTAATAGTACTATATGCATAATTTGGCGACGAGCCCTCTCTATATGTACCACCTTTTTTAATTTCAATTTTGGCTCCATGGCGCAATCCATCGATAGTACTACTGTACAAAAGTATACATTTTTTAAAAGGCTAGAGTACTGTTCATCACATATATAGCCAGTTAAATTCTCAACCTAGAACGACGTGCATGCCATGTAGTAAACTGATACAGAGGAAGTATAGTAACACTACTAGGGAAAACCTTATACACAGAATGTTACCAGTAGCGCTTGTTAAAATGAGGCGCTACTACTCCTTAGCAGTAGCGCGTCTGCTAGAACGACGCTACTGTTACCCGCTGAGCAGTAGCGTGGCAGGAACAGAACGCACTACTACTATAATTGCCACACCGTTCCTGACGTGCTAGGTATAGTAGTAGCGCCCTTCTACAAACAGCGCTACTACTATGGATTTTATCAGCAGCGTGTTTTTCCTCCCCACGCTACTGTTAAAGCTATTTTCACCTAACCCCCCGCGTGGCCTGATTCCCTCTCCTCTGCTTCCTCCCCCAATTCTCCTCTACTATTCCTCGTCGCCTCAGCCTCGCCGCCGTCTCCCCCGACCCCGCCTCACCGCCGTCTCCCCCGACCCCATCTCTCTCCCCGCCCTCTGTAAGCACTCTCCCCTTCCAATCCCTCTTCTCTGCTTAGTATGAACCCTAGCTATTTAGTGCTAGTTAGTATGAAACCTAGGCTATTTTTAGTGCTAGTTAGTTAATTACTTATATGGTAATTAGGGCAGTAGTTCCTAGGTACTAATTAGTTAGTAAGAACTAGGTACTAATTAGGTATTAGTTTATTTTTATTTATAGTAAGTTTATTTTTAGTAAGAACTAATTGAATTAATAGAACTCGTTAGTAAGAACTTGTTGCTATTTTTTTAGTTAAAGCAATTTTTCTCGCATCGACGTGGACGATGGCTATCTCGCATCCTCGTCGTCGAGTTGGCGGAGGACGACACCTGCTTGACCAGATGGGCCATGTCCGGGACTGGGCTCCGCCGGGGTGGTACTGGGAGGCGCTACCTACCGGGGGCGCAGGTTGGTGAGGAGCCAGCCTGTCGTTGACCCGAACCTTCTTTTGTGGCGGTCGCGTGGGCCAGTGACAGTCCAGAGGCTCGAGGACTCCGCTAAGGTGGTGCGTCACCGTGTCAGTGAGGAGGACGCGCACGTCCGTCGCTACTTGTTTGCGTTGGAGCACAGGTTCTCCAATACCTGGCAGGTTCTCCAGGGATCTCACTGGAGCTATGATCCCGTGATGGTTCCTTCTCTGTGGGTGTCCACCGCCCGCGCCGATACCCGTCGTGTGCTAGGGTTTTAGTTGTATTAGTGATGTTATATGTATGACACTATTTGGGATGTATTAGTGATAATATTCGACGATGTTATATGCATGAGATGATTTACTTTTGCATATTGAATGCATGCTAATTTGAGTCCTATAAGATATTTTGAAATGTATATCTTGTGTTGCTCAATATCCAAGTGGCTGGTCATGTTTGCAGGTTACACCTCCGAGTGGCCTATGTTTTGCCGGAGTGTTGATTCATTTCCGTTCCGGCAAATTTCAGGCGCTCGATATGTCCTATTTTAGCAAAGGTCATGCCTGATTTTTCCGTGAATTTTGGCATGACCCTTGCCAGAATATGTAGGAAATATCGAGTGCCCCGGATTTGTGTGTTGAGTACCCTGGTAGTTGTCTTCGATCGATTTTCAATTAATGTTTTAACTGTGAACATAGGAAATGTCTGATGACGAAAAGGATTTCGGTATTTGCAAATACTGGGAAGACGAGCGCGGCCTGTGCGGCAGAATCTTCCTAGATGATGATAGGCACTTCAGCATCAAGCTGGATGAGAACTTCAAAGTGGATGCAGTAAGTCACAACGACAAGTCTTTTTTCGTAATTAAGCATGACATCTGCTTCATTTGCTTCAACTTATTTCTTTTACTATTGTACTAGCGTATCCCCTGCCATACAAGAGTTTTTGTATTGGATAATATAGGTTTCAATCATACTATGGAGGTAAAGAAAGTTTACTTGAAGACCGAGCATGGTTATATTTTCCACGCAAAATTATACAATTCAGACGACTACACCTATTTTGGATGCAAAACATGGCGAGCACTATGCAAGACTTATGCATTTGAGCCTGATATGGTTATCACCTTTGATATTCGTCCGGAAGATGATATTGAAGGTAATACCGACATCTGGGTCGATGTGCAGATGCCTCTAGTTATACCATTATGTAAGTTTCTCAACCATATTTATGTCTTTGATATTGTTTATTCAAAAATAGTTGACAAATAATTTGTATTGTCAGCTTATTTCGGTGCAAGCAAACATGTCCACGGCTTGGTAGACAGGACCTACTATTGTCCCGAGGCTGAACTCAACTGCGAGGAGCTAAGTCATTATGTTTCATGGCTTGAGGATCTTGATACTGTCAAGACAAATTTTCTTCCTGCATTTAGAAATGTTAGTACTGAAAATTTTCTTCCTGCATTTAGAAATTTTCTTCCTATTTATCCTCAGTGCATCTTTTCCATACATTATTTTTGAAGCTAAACTTCATTGCTAAGTATGTTACCATACGATGTTCTTCAACAGGGACTCCCGATGAATGTTGTGCCTTATGGGATCGAAACTAAAGGTACCATGAGTATTATTAGCTTACAGCCAAGATATCCTACAGATTACTTTAGTGCATTCAAGATTAGCGACGGATGCTTAATAGTGCAAGACTGGACCAAATGTGTGATGGAGAAGCGCAGAGAAGTACTAGGGGGCAGCAAACAGATGCGGTACCCACGATTAGGAGACAGGTTCATCTGCATGGTCCAACTTGATCAAGGAGGAGAGCTACACATGTTTTATGTTATTTTACCTAAGAGAGAGCAGTAGGAGTGATTAGCTAGCTAGAAATGAGTTTGAGGATGATGATGTGCTACACTATTACCATGATGATAAAATATCTAGTGTTGGTGGTAATGACTTTGATGATTATCATTAGCTAGTGTTAGTGGTGATTAAATAAATACTATTGGTGGTAATGACTATGATGATGATTAAATAGCTTGTGCTGGCGGATTAGATTCAAGTGGAGGCAACATGTGGTGCACATCGAAAGTACTACTAGTCCAAACTAGATCAAGTTTGGATTAGTAGTATACTTTTGACATGCACCACATATTGCCTCCACTTGAACCTAATCCACCTTCATTTGACACACTGTTATGGACATAGTGATGTAAACCTCATAACTGGTATTGTACAAATATTTGTCCTATGGCGCATAAATACACTAAAAATAAAAAAAATAAAAAAGAATACTAGTAGCGATGGCGAGAAAACACGCTGCCAGTAGTTACATTAGCAGTAGCGCGGGAGTGAACAAACGCTGCAGCTATTTGCCCTAGCAGTAGCGCGTGCGGGCATGCGTTACTGCTAAGCAATAGCTGTAGCGCCTTATTAGTAGCGCGCCTACCCGCGCTACTAGTGAGCACAAAATCCGCGCTACTAGTGAGCACAAAACCCGTGCTGCTGCTAGCCTTTTCCCTAGTAGTGGTGATTTTACCGAGTGATCGGCGGGGGAGCATGGCCTGTCACGTGGTCCCACGTGTCATGATGTACCAAGGCGATGTGTGTGTCCCTCTTGAGGCAGAAGCAATACTACATGGTTTGACAAGATGGCGAACCGAAGTGTGAAATAATGGTTGCTTCATCCGTCTGGGAAGGTGCGGCATTGTGTTTTGACGTCCCATTGCTCATTACTACTACTGGGCCGGTAAGAGTGGGGTGCGTTGATACGTCTCCGTCATATCTACTTTTCCAAACACTTTTGCCCTTGTTTTGAACTCTAATTTGTATGATTTGAATGGAACTAACCCGGACTAACGCTGTTTTCAGCAGAATTTCCATGATGTTGTTTTATGTGCAGAAAACAAAAGTTCTCGGAATGACCTGAAACTCCACAGAATATCTTACAATAAATAATAAAAAATCCTCGCCAAAGATGAAGACCAGGGGGCCCACACCCTTGCCACGAGGGTGGGGGGTGCGCCCCCCCTAGGGCGCGCCCCCCTACCTCGTGGGCCCCCGGGAGACCTCCCGACTCCAACTCCAACTCTATATAACTGCTTTCGGGGAGAAAAAATAAAGGAGAAGAAATCATCGCGTTTTACGATACAGAGCCGCCGCCAAGCCATAAAACCTCTCGGGAGGGCTGATCCGGAGTCCGTTCGGGGCTCTGGAGAGGGGGATTCGTCGCCGTCGTCATCATCAACCATCCTCCATCACCAATTTCATGATGCTCACCGCCGTGCGTGAGTAATTCCATCGTAGGCTTGGTGGACGGTGATGGGTTGGATGAGATTTACCATGTAATCGAGTTAGTTTTGTTAGGGCTTGATCCCTAGTATCCACTGTGTTTTGAGATTGATGTTGCTATGACTTTGCTATGCTTAATGCTTGTCACTAGGGCCCGAGTGCCATGATTTCAGATCTGAACCTATTATGTTTTCATCAATATACGAGAGTTCTTGATCCTATCTTGCAAGTCTATAGTCACCCATTATGTGTTATGATCCATTAACCCTGAAGTGACAATAATCGGGATACTTACCGGTGATGACCGTAGTTTGAGGAGTTCATGTATTCACTATGTGCTAATGCTTTGTTCCGGTTCTCTATTAAAAGGAGGCCTTAATATCCCTTAGTTTCCATTAGGACCCCGCTGCCACGGGCGGATAGGACAAAAGATGTCATGCAAGTTCTTTTCCATAAGCACGTATGACTATATTCGGAATACATGCCTACATTACATTGACGAATTGGAGCTAGTTCTGCTTCACCCTATGTTATGACTGTTACATGATGAACCACATCCGGCATAATTATCCATCATTGATCCGATGCCTACGAGCTTTCCATATACTAGTTTACGCTTATTTACT